>NC_045559.1:105988674-106336174 GCF_009819795.1 Aythya fuligula
CTTTTTTGCTTCTTACAGCAATTGTTGCCATGGTTCTGCGCTCAAGTACAGCGCAGAAACATTGCATGGTTTCCTGGGAGAGACAATTGCCTCTTGGTAGGCACACCGTGAGACTCCTTGCAAGAACATCAAAGAGGACCTTCAAAGTCATTAGAAATATTCAGTCTTTAAAGTATACCACATATTTTTAAGTACCTGGAGTTGTTGTTGTCCAGAGTACTCAGGAACATAAGCAATGCTGGTAAAGATGGTCAGGATTCCTGACTACTGTGGTGCTCTATGAGATATGCCTGACCAACAGAGGGCAATATGTCCATACAAGCAATAGGCTCTGGTCCAAAACTTATGGAAATCAAGGAGAGTTTGAGCTTAGTGTGACACTGATCAGACCCATAGCTCTCCTAATTTCACCTGAGAAAATCATTAAAACTCTTAATGACATCTGTCAGAGACAGCAGCGGATGACAATTTGGTCTCTATTAGAAAATTAACAGACAATGAGAAAGGTAGAAATACCAGATTTAGTTATGACTGTTTAATGACAGAAATGTTATCTTCAAAGAAAGCCTTTTCATGAATAACTACAGATATTTGACATTTGGATTACTGGAAAAGGAAATAACAATCTAGAGGCAGCAAATTTTAATTAATTGCAGTTTTCTTCAGATTTTCCAGGCTCATTTTCTTTTACTCTTTGAAATAAACTGTTTATTTTATCAAATGACTTTTCTGAGCTGAAAATTCCAAAATTGGTTAAATTAGGCTTTTCAATAAAAGCCAACTGTAAACTTGATTTGTGATCACACTTTTAATACTTTTATGAAAATTGTGACGTTGATTTGTCAAGACAGTTTTGAACAAAAGTTCTTTAAAATGTAACATTTCTATTACCAAAATTTATTCTATGGCTTTATCAGTTCTTGTCACACTAACATAGAAATGCCTAAAACATCATCTAAGATGGATGTTTGAAGCTTTTTCAAACTCTCTGTTTCTGTTCTCCTCCAACCCTTCACAACGGCAACATATGCAGTCCTGGGTCGTAATAGCAATTGACTTGCATTTACATGAGAACAGTTTTTTGTTGTGAGCACCAAAATCTTGCTCAAATTGATCTTCAAGTGTCTATCATTATGTCTTTCAGTTGTGATACTGAAATTGTATTGGTGAGCTACAGAGGAACCAGAACACGATTGCTCAGGTCTGCCTTTTCTGACTCAAAGGTCATAAAGTCCTAGAAAGAGCTTCAAACACTGCTAAGCAGTGCCCTCCCTTTTTTTACAATGTCTCTTGTCCCTGCAATGGTGATTCTGTTGTGTTGCACACAAGCAAGGTGTTCTGGGTGACTTACTTTCCAGAGGGACTTGTGGCCATATCTGAGGAGCCAGAGATACAGCCAGTACCTCCAGAGCTGGAGGGGCTCAGGAAAAATAGCTGAGCTGCTTATGGTCCTCTCCCACTTGTGTGAAAACTGACAGTGAGAAATTCAGGAGGACATACCAGAGCAGTAGGCTGCATAGATCTTGGAGTGCAGCTTGGAGGAAGCACCAGTGAAAAAGCTGAAGGTCTGGCTTCAAACATGAACACCTTTGCTTGAGGCTCCAGAAGAAGACAACAGTGATCGAGAAGGCTGCTTAAAAAGCTACATCCTAGGTAAAACAGGTTCCTTTTGTCTTTCAGAAAATTAAAAGACTTGTTCCTGGAAAGCAATGAGAACTGGAAACAGTAAGGAGGACTCCAGATCAAAAAGAGAATGAATGTTATTGTGAACTGCCTTTGACATTAAGTGTTGGAATGGACTATGTTTCTAAAATACACATTTTAATGCATCCTGGATAAGTCCAGGTGTGACTGAATTTTTAAACTCACGTATAATTAAAAATATATAAATAATACCAAATTACTGAGTGTAATTTCTAAGGGCTCTGAGTTATATCCACACATCAAAGAATAGTTTGGATTTGTATCCTAATGGCATTTCTCCTAACATTGTTTTCAGCTTACAGTCACAGCTCCCATAGTTTTTGGATATTTTCCTTATTATAGCCTTTTTTTGTTGGGAGAGAATTGACAACTTTATATTCCCAGACTTTCAGTAACTTTAATTTCTAGCAGTTCTTTATTTTTTACTATCCTTAGCATCCATGCTTTGTCCATTTTGATGCTACAAAGAAAGTCAATAAAATATGTATAAACTGGAAAGTCATTTTTACATACTGGAAGTCCCTTTCCATTATTTCATTGGTTGTAAAAAAATATGTTGTTTCCTTTCAAATATGGAAAAAGAGAGGGAATATGGATATTGCTACAAACCATAGAGCCAGAGGACAAGGCAGTTAGATACTCATATTCCTCTATCCAGCACACTTCTGTAATCCTCAAATCTCATCGTGGGGGAATGCAACATTTTACTCCAATAAAATGTATATTGTGATTTTTGTGTGTGCTGGATTTCTGGAGCTGGCTGGATTTCTGCTGTTCATTTGCTCAGGTGGGTTCTGTCCTCTGTTCTGTGGGTTCTATGGGAATCTTCTCTTTCATCCAGCAGACTAGCTCCCTGTACCACAGGCAGTGCCAGGCCATATGCCAGGCACTCAGAGCCATGACTTGATGGGGAACAGCCCTGAACATGGCACAGGGATCCACTGCCTGAATCTTACAAGGAAAAGAAGGAGTAAAGATGTAATGATGCCAGGAAAAAATGCTGCAAAAGAGGAGAGCAGCTGGTTAGCTCCTCGACTGACTGTCAGAGGAAATGCTGAGAGGGTTGGGGCTGTTCAGTGTGGAGAAGAGAAGGCTCTTAGAGGGTATTTCAGTCACCAACATCCAATTCTGCCACCCTGCCCTCCTGAGTGGGGTAGCCGAGGTGACATGAGGGCATCCTGCTGTGCCACCCAGCAGTGTTGTTGTGTGGCCCCTGTGGTCCCCTCAGCACCATGCTAGGGGCATGAGCATGGGCCAGAGGCAGCTCCCTGGGTCTGCGCACTGGGGGACAGCTAGTGAGAAACACTGGGGCATGGGCTGGTGGCAGGTAGTGCTCCCTTCCAGCATGGCACCAATAAACCACTCCTTTCTCAGGAGGCACCAGCTGAGGGGCAACATATGACAGGGAGAAGAGGAATCTCTGCTGGGTTTGGTAGGAAACAAGTGTAACTGGGGGAGTGGAGAATGTGCTAAATAATGAACTACTACAGGATAATTTCATATCAGAGTTCAGAGAAATTGAATTGGCATGTATTTCCTTATGGCTTCTAAAGAACTTAAAAATATGTTTTAGGAAAAACATTTTTTTTAGGCTCACAAAAATTGAATTTGGCCTTATCAAATGATTTTGGCTGATTTTTGATACGGATTCCTACACCACAAATTCTTATTTTTAATTTGCAGCACCAAAATAAATGTTTGTAAATAAATATTTACAAAAATATTTTGTTTAGATAAAATGAAACATTAATAAAATCTTTAAAGTTTATTATTTAGATTTTAATTACAAGTTTTTTTTTTTTTTAATTAAACTAAAATGAAATTGAAATAGGTTAAATGAATATGTGTAAATATTTAGTAGCTAAAGTGTTATTTTTAGTAAGCCATTGGATCCTGTTACTGAATCATACCAACCTTAACTCTCCTTGATGTTGTATGTGGTCAGTTACTGACTGTGTGTAATTTCCTTTATCTTCCTGCACCCTCATTTTTTACCACTTGTAGAAAATAGTAAACCTTCCAAGCCATTTCATTTAAATAAAAGCTGGCCCTTTACCCCTTCCTCTATCCTTTTTGTTTATGACAGAAGTTTGGTAAATCCATATTTTGTTTATTCCTTATCAGATGAGTGCTGTTTAACTACAGAAGTTCTTTGCTTTCTAAGATCTTTCATCTTCAGCTACGTCCCTAATTACATTAGCAAAGGATAGCCATTAAAAATATGACTGAGGAGGTTAATCAACACAGAAGTGTGCTTAGCCTGTGTTGAAACTAGGACTACAGAAAGATGTATGTAACTTAATGCAGGGAAAGTTTTATATTTATACTTTTTTATTATTTTTTTTAATTTTCTTTTTTAATTCTTTCCCCTTCAGTCTTGGTAGGCATGGGCTGAAGGGACTCATGTGTCTCTGTCTTGGAGAAGTGATCTTCACAAATTTGAAGCAAAAGATTCTGCAGGTGTCTTAGTTGGGAGCCAGAGATAAGCTGGTCAGAGTCTAGATCTAAAACTAGAAGAGAACATTTTCTCCCATCCTAACCTGACTGTTGTACTTGCAGTTTCGCAGAGCAAGGGAAAAGAAATCAGAGCAGTGAAGAGAAAGGGAAAAGAAATCAGAGCAGTGAAGAAGACTCTGTGATTACTTTCAATGTTGTGGAACCTCCTTCTATCTGCAGGTTATATGCTCTGTCTGTATATGTAGAAAGGTAGGCTTGGCTTACACAGCATTTGAGAACTTTATATTCCTTATAATAAGCACCCTGAATTACTAGGGCAAGTATGATTTTTATGAGTTACACAGAAAAATGCATATATAAGTGCTCACAAGCAAAGATCAGATATCAAATTCTTCAATCCTTATTTCCTCCTAAGAAATCAGAATTGTGTTTTTAGGAATCAGAAGAATATTTGCATTGTTTATTGATCAACAAGAAAATTGGCAGTTTGTGGAATTTATTTTTTTCAGGAGTATTATTGTATTTCTGAGAGTGTTATTATTATTATTATTATTATTATTATTATTGTTATTATTATTATTATTTATTTATTTATTTATTTATTTATTTATTTTTGCTTTTACCAGGGTAAATAGTTTTAGCTGTGAAACTGGGCTAAGGGACAGTTGACTTTGACAACAACCACTATCTATGTGAACTTCTTGAAAAATTAAAATATACCAGAGATATATGGGGGCACATCCTCAGCAAGAATGGGGGAAGTAGCAGAGTAGCTGCAATTCAGAATTTAGGAAAACAGAAGACTGAGTACAAAGCAAAAGAAAGGCTAACCTAACCTGATGTTCCCTCACAACAGAAGAGTTGGCAATGTTTTATCTAAATTAGATGCTATCTGCAGCTATTTGTGAGTGCCACTTGAAAGTAAAAATCCTTTCCCCAACATATGACCTATTTTTCTTTTGAAGGCAGTTCTCATGCTGTTTCTCTCTGATTTGCTTTTGTGTACCTGTTAAATGATTTTGTTCAGTCATTTTGCAGTGTAGTCAGACACGGTGAGATAAGGCACAGAGCACGGGATTCCTTCCTACATGTTATCATTCAGTGGTTCTGACTTTGGAGTTCTGCTCATTGTACAATATTGCACAGTTACAAGATTTATTAGTGAAGAACACAAAAGTCATAGATAGTAGACAAAAATTTCTGATAAATGGAGTTAATTGTATGCATTTAGGCTTGGGATCTCAAGTCTCAGATTCCTGCTTACCTCTTTTGGTTTCAGCAGTGGACCTCTATGCTGTTTTCTCAGTTTTGGACTGCAAAGTACACTTTATTCATGTAAAATATTAGGATCTTTGAAGTGAGTAGGTGTTTTGATAAACCATCATCTGCAGGACAGAAAGAATTATTAAGAATTCCGCAGTGCAAGACATCTTTATTACAGTTCCATGCTTTCTCTTTGTCTGAATGTCTAGGGAAATTTAGACAAGAATTATGAATTTATCTAGCCTTATTCAATGCTCCTAACTTGCTGCAGTCTGTATATCACTCTAACAATCTAGCAAGAGGTTTCAGCAAGAACTAAATCAGAAATATCTCCCAACTGTTGAAAATTTAGAGCTCAATCTGAACTTATGGCACAGCTCTGTTTCAGGAACACACTGGGCTGTCAAATCAAGAAGAAAAACAGATGTTTATTCCCTAGGCTAAGAAAGTATGTTAATGTTTAGTATGAAAATTTTTATTTTGCAGATGTTACAAACAGCAATATGGTAAAGCAGGACAACTCATGAAAACATCCACAAGTATTTTCTGTGGATAAATAAGAAACAAAAACAAAACCAAACACCCAATGAGTATAAATGAGGTTCCTAAAAAAAAAAACACCTTCCCCTAACCATTGCTGTTTCCCATTGAGACTGTTGTTCTTTGTTCTAAGGCTGCGATATGTCATGTATTAAAAGGGTTAATGGATTTTATCTGCTTCACTTGTACTCACAGGAAAACTAGTTAGGTCGATTTCCTGTAACATAGAGAGCTGTATCACAACATGAAACACTCAGCTGACAGTTTTATGGCAAGAAATGGAAGGAGCAGATCTCTGAGACTGTACTTCAAAGAGAGTAATGTGGGTGGGGAATTTTTACAAGCTGCACACAAGTTCAGAAATTTCTGAAGAAGTTAGTGTCCAATCAATGATCTTTGTTTCTGTAAAGTACATGGGATTTTGTGCTTTTTTCAGTGATGAATATTTCCTTCCCAGAATCCACTTAATGACAGCGTTGGTTGTTACTACAGAAGTATGGGATTAAAAAAAAAAAAAAAGAAAAAAAAGAAGAAGAAGAAGGAAAAGAAAAAGAAAAAGAAAAAGAAAAGAAAAAGAAAAAGAAAAAGAGAAAGAAAAAGAAAAAGAAAAAGAAAAAGAAAAAGAAAAAGAAAAAGAAAAAGAAAAAGAAAAAGAAAAAGAAAAAGAAAAAGAAAAAGAAAAAGAAAAAGAAAAAGAAAAAGAAAGATTGCTGGGCTGTATGATAACAAGTCTCTTTACGTCACAGAGAGAGAGATTGAATTAAAAAGTATATATTTAGATGTCTTCTATACTCTTATTTGGGTCGGTTCCTATGGAAAACAAATCATTTTATAAATATAAACCTGTTAAACATATTGTAAACATGGCTATACAATTTTTCTCTTTAAATGTCAATAAGGTTTATTAATAACAACAGCAGAAATAACAATAGTAGCAGTAACTAATAATTTAATGCATAATGCATATACTGAACAACAGTAAATAAAAATTCTTATTAATTAAAAGTACTCTCCACTCAATAAAAGTATGAATAGTTATGTAAAACAAAAGCAACACATAAATAAGACAAATGAAGTGGAGAGGGATGGTTTCAGTGATGTTTCAGATCGCTGAGAAAGGACTTGAGGCTGAAGAACGTCACTCTTACAGGTGTTGCTGGGAGCAGAAACTCATCAGGTTGAGATCTCACTAACCAATACCCTTGTAACTACAAGTATACTCCCATTTCACTTTTTAGAGGGGAAAAATAAAAGGATTCTACCATTTTTCAGATTTCTGACCTCATGGCTGCAAGGAAGGCAGGCAAGGAAGGATGCTTCAGTGCCATGAGGAGATGTAGGGCTCCTAGTTCCTACCCTCAACTTTCTGTAAGTGGCGACAGGAGAGGGCAACAGGAGCGTTAGAGTAAGCAAGACTTGAGGGTGTGGCAGCATGTGTTACCAGCATCAGGTTGCCTTAAGAAACCAACTAGTAATTATGTGCCTAAAAATCACATTATCAAGTCACATCCAACATAGCTTTCAAAGGAGAGGCTGTGGTCTTAAATGAGGCCAACAGTTTTACTCTGAGTCACAGCCCCAACTGATTTCTTCTCAGTTGGAGGAGGAATGAAGAAGGAATTTCTGTCTTTTTCAACAGTAAGCAGTATGATCCTGCACCAAGAAAAAAGTTATAGCTGCATTTGAAACAAAATGCACTATTTTTAAAGAAGGACACGGTAGCACAGAAGACCAGATACCCTGTGGTTTTGCTCAGGTAAGGAGTACACCATCACATTTAACCAGTCCTGTAGATATAACATAATAAGATTATGTTTGTGTCTGTCAGCTGTAGGATCTGGACCACCTCTTCCCTGTACATTTCTGGAACTGGAGAAAGACAAAGAAAAATACCCCAAAACAGAACCTGCCTCAACAGCAAACACATGAACAGGGAAGTAGCATTATACCTAATAAGCTGGCTAGTAGTGTGACAGTGCAGCAGAGTATATCTGTATCCATGCAGATCTCAATTCTGTGAATGATCCATTGAGCTTTCAAGCTAACTCATCAGGGGCCTAAGTGTGTCTAACACATAATCATCCCTCTGCAGAGCAAAGCTGAAGGTGAGATTCACAGAGCAGCCTGTGCAATGCAGTTGGCAGTCTGGTCTAATCCTCCAGTTGGTAGCTGGGGATGGTCCCTTCTCCCAGCAGCCAGCAGGCTCTGGGCAGAGATTTGGGTTTCCAGAGTGTCTCATGTAAACAGGGGTGGCTGGAAAGTCCCTCAGGGCACTTCCCTGTGATCAAGTTCAAAGCCCAGGAGCCAGAAAAGCCCTGTATGTCTCTGAGTAGCAGGGAACATGAAAACTCAGTGACCAAGGTTCTTCTGCTCTCCAGAGCTGCCAGAGTTTGTGCTCAGGCATCTTTAAAGCCTGATTTTAATCTGGGGCAGTTTAGTTCTCAGGTAGTCCTAGTGGGAGAGATGTGCTCTGGTCCCACAGGCCTCAGTGCATGCAGCTCCCAGAAGAGAAATGAGGTGGCAGGAAACCAGGGAGAATGATGCTTGCTATTTGGTGAAAGTCTTGTGAAACAGAAATGTTTCCATAAGGTTTATGGTCATCATAAAATCTCACTATGGTGCAGAATTCTTTACCAGCTTGAGGTAATGTCTTCATGTGCAAAGAGCTGGAGTCAGAAGCAAAATATCAGAATACTGATTTAGAAGTGGCAAGGCAGGTTTTCCTGTTCCTTCATGTGTTCTGCATTTTAGGATCGTGTTTTTTGTGTGCTTGGGTGCCGTGCTGAGGGCTTGCAAGCTACCCTAAGTGAAAGCTGAAAGTCTGATGCTATTGCAGGATTGCTGAGTCTGAGTTTGTTAAGAAAAACACCTAACTTCCCAACACACCAGTGCTATGATCTGCCCAGCGAAATGCGGCTACAGCACAACTTAATTGAACTTGTTTTTGTCCTTCCTTTCCCTGTATTCTCCAGTCCCGTGATAAGAAGAGATGTCAATGTAGAGCAAGAAAGATTTAGTATGAGCCAAAATATTTCCCTGTCACTTTAGTGCCATATAGTAGTTGACTGCTCAGCACAAAGTGAGACTTAAGAAGGAAATAGTCCATTCTACTACTTTAAAACACCAAATGACTATGTTGCTGTGTATTAGATGCTCACAAAGAGACAAATGGCTATGAATAATCAGTCAATGTTCCACAACTGAAAATAATAATAGCAAAGTTCCTCTATGGAAGCAGCCATTTTGGAATGACACTTTAATGTCTTATGCATTCTTGAGCTACTAAATTTATCTGGGAGGCTGAAAGACCAATTCATATTTTTCCACTTTTTTGTCAGCATACACCAAAACACCCATCTTTCTAAAAATTTTGCTTCCATAGCAGTACTGATGAGATGAAAAGGGATACAGTTGCAGGTGGTGAGACAAACTGGTACTGGTAAAACACATCAATCTGAAGGAAGCTTGGGAAGAGGAAGCTGGTTGAAAATAGGAGTCCATTTCCTCTAGGACGTTTCACTATCAAGATGTAACTTAGTTTGTTGTTGGAGGTTTTGAAGGAGATTGTTACGAGTGTGTACATGTGTAGATATACATTCCTCCTTTCCCTCCCAGCCCAATGCAGTGTTTGCAGTAGGCCATCAGACAACTATGTGCTGTATAGGCAATTCCCACGATACTAAACATATATACTAATGATTTTCAGGAAAGACAATGTCAGATGGAGGACCAGTAGATTTGTAAATTACTTTCTGATTCAAGAAGATATGCATGGTTATGTACACACACAAACATATGCACTTCCAGAGTCCCTACAACTCCAATGAGGACTTCCTTTCTATAGGAAATATCTACACCTTGACAGAAAATGAAAACCTTCATGTACAAATATTACCTGCTTCTCTGAAATTTCATCCTGTGAAAGACGAACATTTATATAGCAGAGCCCACAACTAAAAACAAGAAATGTACTATTTTCATGCCCACCAGACATGTTTGTGTCTTTTCTAAGTGCCATGGCTTCATATGCAAAACTTTGAATTTTTAAAGTGACTCACGAAATGAATGAGGGCTCTGTTTATGCTTTCTTCACCTTGTTAGCAAAGAATGCCAAACCACTGAACGTTAGGAAGCATTCCTACTTCATTTCTTAGAAGCTTTTGCTGTTCCCCTTTCTAATGAAGGCTGCCGTTATAGTTGTATGTCAAGAATGATTCATATAACACAAGATAAGTTTACATATGCCTTGCTTTGTGTACTTTCACTTATTCATAAACTTACACACTCATTCTTGTTTTAGATTTGAATTCCTGGATCAGGATGCATGCTCGTTTTCTCAGAGGAAGACCATTTATCACATTGCATCACATTTTATGCATAACATTTGTCAGCTGGGCACTTTGATGCTTTACCTTAGATAAAAACAGACTTTCAAAAAAGAGTTCTAAAACACAATGTCAAGATACACGTACCTTTATCTTCTGTATTTCATACTACAGGTAGATGGTTTTATCTTATGTGTACTGCTGAAGTAATTTTACTGCTTTATGTGATTGATAGTCATTTTTATAGTAACTTTTTGCCTGGCAGCTGTGGGTGGTTATCTACAAGATTTCCAGAAAACTACTTCTAATAATGAATATGCAGCATAGGCTACTGTTTTTTTTTTTGAAAATCCTGGTAATAGGTGCTAGGTATGGACATGACATAAGAAAACTAAAATTGAGGAAGTTTGGATAAATGCGAAAGGTCAGTCCTTGCTTGAGACTTGCTGCACATCCAAGTGAACACATTTGCTAGTGCCCGTTTGTTGCCGGGGCATTTGCTTTAATGGGCTTGGGTTTTTCTATGGGGAGGAGGATAATACTGAAGTCCCTTTGGGCTTGAATGCAAGCAGATTTGGACCTTTGGCAGAGGATTCGTCTTGTGTAAAATGGACTTTCACATCTGTGTCTGTGTTCATTACCTTGGATTCTCTGTAAGGTCAGTGGAAAGTAACAGACATTTTTGGAGACAACTCAGACAATTCATCTGGCCTATTTTAGATTTCTACTTTAGATGGAGATGATGGGTACCCTAGAAAACATATCTATCTCCATGACTGTACAGAAAATCTATACTTTTATCTCAGATGCTGAGGTCTACTCACTTATCTATATTTTTATCTGAAGCCTACTTAGTCTAGACACTTTTTTTTTTTTTTTTTTTTTTGGGTGAATCCTACTCATAGGCCCAGGACAAGACAAAGATTAAATGGAAAAGGACAATGAAGTGCACTAAACCTGGTATCTGCCTCAAGCAGGAGGTGTTACAGCTGTAGTGATTAAGACCCAGTACTGATTAGCAATATTAATAACATAAACACATTTAGAAAGTTTTGTGGAGTTATCCTAAAAAGATTTAGGTTGTGTATTTATTTTATTTTATAAAATTGCAATTTCATTTTTTATTTGGCTTTATTTTTAACATATGATGTTGCAGACAGGTATGCAAATTTACTGTGACATGATCTGAATATAACTGTAAGATTTCACAATTAAAAAAAAGTCTCAGGAGAAAACATCTGAAATCCGTTCATTAAATCTATTAAACAACATTTATCAATTTGTGCTTTTATTTATGATTGGTTGAAACTAAATGTACCTGTAATGATCTGTATTTGCCAAAGACTTTAAATATGGGGCTGGGCATCTTCTGGTGCCGAGAGAGAACTCTTGGCAGGCAGTGACTATAGCTAACCGGTGAGTTTCTTATTTATGAAGTGCAATGCAAGGAAATTTATCTTGATCTAAACATCAAAACTTTCTGTGGATATTTATACGGAGCATTCCAAACTTTGATGACTGTATTTGACTTCTTAAAGACATGTCATATTCATATGATCAGCTCTGTTTAAAGTTAGTCTGGATTTACTCCTCGCTAGTCTACTCTCCCCAGTCTAGCAAAGCCACAGAGTAAATGGGATTATAGGGAAGGAATCAAGTCACACCCTTGCAGAAATGCAATTTTATATATATATATATATATATATTTTTTTTTTAGATGTGCATCTAAGAACCTATTCTAATGTTGCATTCCTGCCTCCTGGTAAATAGGTAAGACAAAACTTTTCAGTTTAGGATTCGAACAAAGGAAGATGGCACCTGAAGAATGCTCTAGAGCCATCAGCTTCGGCAACACCCCAAGTTTCTTGACCAAAAAAAGAAAAATTTGGTTGTCCAGGTGTTTCTGTTATGGCAACAGTGAGGATCTTGTAGGAGAACTGAATTAATTCATGAATCAAATGATATTTTATTTGAATGTCCCCATGAACACATTTGTTTTATTTTAAAGGGAATATTTTTTTTAATGTTCTGAAGTATAGACTAGAGTTACCCAATATGCAGGCACTATGTGCTGTGCCATGAAAGGATTTGCCTCACTTGAATGTCACAAGCATTGCATGCTCCTAAAAAATTCTGTTGCTCCTCTCTTTCAAACAGGAAATGCCACTTAGATTTGTCAGATTTTTCGAAACACGACAGTGTTGTTACCATGACATTTGCAATATGAAGCAAGGCTACTATATCCTGACTATCTTCTGAGACATGCACAGGGAAAAGAAGAATACTAATTAAAAAGAAAATTACCTTACTTGGATTTCACCCCTGGGAAGTGGGGTGACCAATCAGGGCTAGGTGCAGTGAGAGGATTTGGTATCTGAGCTCATTGAAAATGAAAGATGTTTCATTCCAGTCAATTATATCATGACTTTACTGGAAATTTGTTAAGGTCAGTTCTTCCTGGGAGTACTAGGTAAATTAATTTCTCAGCTGAATGTCAAACACAAGTGTAATATTTAATTAAAAAAATACAGAGATAAAGCTTTCTGAGTGATGAGCATGCTTCCACTGATTATTTTTTAAAACAGGATATGTGTTCCAGAGTTTTCAGGTGGAACAGAGTTGCTGAGAAAAAAATAAAAATGTATAAATAAATAAAAGCAAATTCTGTAATATCATCTGGAATATGTAACTACATGTTACACTGCTGGAGTATGAAGACAGGTTCTTGCAGGATGTAATATGGTATTAACAATAAATAATTGTTAACTTGCTAGTTAAATGGATTCTTAAATGAAGTTTATTCAAATATATCTTGTGGTATCTTGTGGTACTTAGGGATGTGGTTTAGTACGTATTATTGGTGGTAGGGGGATGATTGGACCAAGTGATATGAGAGGTCTTTTCCAAGATGATTCTTAATGATTCTATGATTCTTAACTAATGTCTTTTTTTTTTTTTTTTAAATACTAAAGTCCATCCATACAGCATATACCATAGAAATAAGAACTATTTATTTTATTTGAATATTATGTAATATTAATAAGGTTTCACTGGAGAGAATTATTGAATTTGTTAATGCTGGTCTAACATATGTTGTAGATAATGTTGTATATATGGGAGACACCCACTTGTTTTAGTGTGAATTTACTTCACTGGAAGCTGGATCCAATGTATGAAGACAGAAAATCCCAACTACTTCTAATAAGAAAGCAATATATATATCATATATGAACCTTTGCAATTTGTATGCACTTACTCAGATGCACTGTGAAAATATACTGTTAAATTTAATTGAAGGTCTGGAGTAACCTAATTTTTTCTTGCTGGCAACTTATTCACTATTATCCAATGACTCAACAAATAGATGAGTGATTTGGAAACAGATTTCTCTGTCTGAGGTAGACAATAGCATCTGTCTTTTTTTTTAAAAAAAAACAAAAACAAAAACAAAAACAAAAAACAAACAAAAAAAAAAAAAAAAAAAAAAAAAAACAAAAAAAAAAAACGAAAAAAAACCCACACATAAGCTTGACACTCAGGTAATATATTTTATTCAAAATTTAAAAACAGGTCTCAGAATGATGAGCTATTTTGAGTTGTGGGCATGTGGAGTTTTACACAAATGTCCCCTCTCCTTGTTTATTCTCAAGAAATGAATCTGATTTTTGCAGTGACCTGCAGTCATTTGAAGCCAAAAGTCTTATTAAAGTAATTGGTGTGGAGTCTGATATATCTCTTGGGAACATTACAAGGAAAATCTAAAACTCTCACTTTTACACCTTTCATCCTGAAACTTCGTTTAATCAAATGAAATTACTCAGGGTTCTTACCAACCACAAGGGAGAAGCAAGCTCCTAAACACGTCTTCCACTCTCCCAAAGTGATGCCTTCCCTTTGTTTTAGCTGGGGCCATAGGCCCACCATATTTCATTATGTTGACTTACGGCCTCCAAATCAGTACTGATCTAAATACATACTGCAGTGTTGTGGCATGAGCAATGTCTAATTTAAGAAATTGTCTTTTGGATAATAAAATGGTCAGGTCACACTTGTATTTTACTTAAAGCAGTCTTCAGGTTTCATGTGTAAATCCCTATCTACCCCCTGTTGCGTTCACATGGGTGTTGACAGTGGTTTAACTAAAGCATTGTTTAAAGTATATGTCTTACTACCCACTGGGCAGTTTTGTATGCAGTCAAATTGTAAGACATGATGAAGGACCTAAACCTTCAGTATTTCTTGGCAGAACAGAAGTGTGAATGGTTCCGTGCACAGAGGAAGTGGGAACCAGTCTGTTTAATGTGTCAGAGAAGAGTATATCTAATCACTTTTTATGGAGCATTGTGCATGGTGAGAATAATATTTGCTTGTGTGGGTTCTCACAATTTTATTTATTTATCTATTTTTGATTAGTTCATTTTTAACTCCTCAAGTATACTTCAAATTATCTTATTCCAGGAGCATGTCCAGGTAGAATATCAGGTATGTCACCAACATTCTATGTTTGTGGAGCGCTCCTCAATGTGACGTTAGGTTGTCTAAGTCCTACATCTCACTTTCATTCCCTAGCAGAATCCTGTTAAATGACCTCTTTCTTTGACAAGTACTTCTATGAGTTTTGGAGACTGTTTTTGCTAATCATAGAAATGCTGATAACACTGCTTGACTTCAAACGAAAGAGTAATTCCAACAAAGCTAACAGGATTACTCGGGAAATTAATGTGGTGTACAGCGAGCTATCCCTGCTTACAGAAGCAGAGCCTGAATTTCTGTAGGATTCAGAAGATCGCTGTGGTGCACTTGTGAAGGCAGTGAAACAATTTTTTAGATCCTTTGAAATGCATACACAACAAATACCATTGCCTAAAGGACATTTGCGACTCAGTTTTGGTTTGGTAATATTTCCTTCTTTGGATCTACATTCATAACGAATTGCTTTTTGGTATTTCAAGACCAATAAATCACGGGTGGATAGAAAAGATGATACTTATAAGGCAATTGTTATTTTCTCTGGATACCTACATGCCACTAAGTTTCCTGATAATTCCACCTGTTTCTTGTGTCCCAGGGTGGAGATGTCTTACTGTTTGATGCATAAGAATACAGTTCAGTGGTCATACTAGTTCCTTGTAATTTTTTTGCCCTTTCATCTCTTGACATTTGCTTACTTTAATTTTTGTGACCTTTATGCTTTTGCCACTAAAAAGAAAAAGAAAAACTAAAACAAGATTGCCACCAGACTAGAGGCAACAATTACAAATGCATTATTTCTTTGATATATATTTGCTTTTACTTCAATCTTAGAGTTAGAATGAAGGAAAATGGCTTACACAGAGGGGACTTTCAGCTTGAACACATACAGAAATAAGTGCAAATGAGGTCTATGACTTAAAGAGCAACATATTTTTTAGTGATCTTACACCCCAGATGTCTGGAACCTAACATGTCTGGTATTGGCTAGGGCAGGTTGGACCATTGCTGTGATTCATCCTGGCAATTCTCAGATGATTTTGTACATTGAATGGGGATTCCCAGTGAACAAGGGTAATTCTAAAAGAGTGTTTGTGAGTGAATTTCTGCATTTCAGAATATCTCTGACCTCAGCCCATTTGTAAAGTCCATCAGGACTTTATCATCCTAAATGTGTGTCTGCCGATGTACTCACTCTGCCCCCAATCTGTGGGGATTCTGCACTGTGCAGTGTGCGGGAGTGATGTATTCCTACTAGTGCTGTACAAAGACAAAGACTAAATTCTAGAACCAATTACTTCTGACTCTCTCATTACACAAATCTCTGCTCTTTTCCCAGCATCCTCTTATCCCAACATCATTTTGTTTCTTCTGACCTTTCTTTTGTTTCTTCTGACCTTTCTTTTCTCCATTCCTTTACTCCTTCATATTATACTCAATCTCACTTTTACTTCTACCTCATGGATTGGAGCATATCACTCTCAGCTCATTCCCCACTTTTAGTTATCTCCATCATCACCATTCACTTTCCTAGACATTCATCTAGCTCCCCAGCTTCTATATACTTCTCCAATCTTTTTTGTAATAATTGCTTTACATATATCCACAACTTGTTTCCTTCTCTTTCTTGAGTGACAATGCCCATCTTCTATGACATTTATCTCTCAACTGCCACATACACTCACACATCAAGTAAGAAAATTAAAAAAATCCACTTTCAACTGTTCTGCAGTTCTCTTAACATGGACTCTTATTTCACAGACCTTGCCTTATTTTTGGTGATGGGGGGAGTTGATCTTATTGTGTCACTAACATTCTTATTTCAAAATATACAGGTTTTATTTAATGTTGAGAAACATTCTGAAAACTTAAATCTCTCCTGCAGCTCCTACTCTTATTCCAGATAATCCCTATGTCTGTACATCTGTCCAACGTGTCAAAGCTTTGTGTTCTTTTATGTTATATATTGTTTTTCTTTCAAACTTTTCAGAATCTTCAGCTTGGGATGTGGAGAACTACTCTCATCCTTAGTATCCTCATGTTAACTTTTACATCCTCTCTTTTTGCAGAGCAATTTTTCAATCCTTTCACCTTCTCCTTTCTCTCTTATTTCCATGCTTTCCTCTCAGTGTAGGATACCATCCCATTAATCCTGAGCCTTGGCTCAGTTCTTAGTGCCCACTCCTTTGTCTTTGTTCTTTTGCTGCTGTGCAGTTTTGAAAGAAATCCAGTTCTTCCTTCAGTACAATTTGTTCCATCCTCCATCAGCTTTTTATTCTTTCAGGCCAAGGAATAATTCTTCCCTATTGGATTTCATGTCCAGCGATACCACTTTGATGCAATCTTATTTCTTACTTTACTATTGTTTTCCTAATCTCCACCCTTGATTTTTTTTCCTTCTTTTTTATTCCCAACCTCTCTCTTTTTATCAGAAACAAAAATGATGAAATCCTATATTATCTTACCCCTCTAGGGTCCTTGAATTATTTCCTACCTTTTCCCATCAACATTTTAGTGACCGTGTAAGACTGTCAAAGCTGGCTCTGGAGATTTGGCATCGGAAGAATTGGTTTCTAAAGAATTTTTGAGATTCAACAGTCATGTGTGGATGCTACAGAAGATACACGGAGAAGAGAAACAGAAAGAAATCAAAATAGTGTTGTTTAAAACAGCCTTTGTAACTACTGTTCTGGCACTTCTAAGAAGATGGAGCTTAGTTTTGGTTCAAGAAGGCTAAGTGAGCTAGGACATCAGTTCTAAAAGGTGTAGATAAAGAAAATGTCTTAGAAGCAGACTAAAGTAAATTGCATTGCAAGGCTGAATCTGAGAAGCAGATAAACACCCAGTTATGTGCTACAATTCTATTCTATTGATAAACCAGACGGAAGAATCTGATGATCAGGAGTGCACTGAAGCATGCCAGAGTACACTGTGTTTCCTGCTTTCTCTGGGTGTCTCCTTTTCCTTCAAAAACCCCTCTGTCTCATCCTGAAGTGAAGCTGAAATGCCTATAGAGTAACTTTTCATGTGGAAGCTCTCAGGATAGACATAACTAATAAACTGGTGAATGGGATGTTTGTCCCAGGAAGGTATTCCAGGCACTCATTTCAACTTAGCCTTTGTTTCAAGTCAGGTATTCAGACTGGAGATGAAAATTTATTAATGATGTTTCAGCTTATAGCAGTTCTGAAGGAAAGCATCAGGTTCCTCAGTTTGTCTTGAGAAGTCTTTAATTCCTCTAGAGTATGGGTAGGCATGGGTAGCCTCTGCTGGGAATGGAAGAACTATTATATTTACTGTGTCCTCAACTTTCAAGAGATTTTTATTTAGGATAAAATATTTTGCCTAAGTTACTGATGTTAAAGACACTATTCTTTTCTTTCATTCTTTCTTTCTCTCTTTCATTCCCTCCCTCCTCCCTCCTCCCTCTCCTCCCCCCCCCAATAAACACTTTGGCTAGACAACAAATATCTAAAAGCATCTAAAAGCATGGCAGACAGGTTTAACCTAATTAGCTACAGGAAAGAGAAGTAGATTATGGGACCAAGCTTATGGAACCAGTGACTGCAGGGTTTGTGCCTTCACCTGGGTCAGTGCCAGCAAGGTTTGGTGGAGTCTATGGTCAGGGAGTTTCAGATGCACAACTAAACTGTCCTTTGAGGTTGGGCAAATGTGGAGATTAGATCAAGGACTTATCTTTGGGATGGGTGACCTTAGTGACTAATGAGTGATGTTTTTCAATAGGCCAGCAGAATTAATACCAGAAACAAATAAGATACATTTGAGGGAATGGGGGCTGAGAGTTACTAAAAAAATATTAACCTTTCAAATCATCTTGGCTCAGTGGAGTTTCTCACTAAACACTTACAGAATAAGCTTGACATGACCTCAAACTCATTCACAGTTACCTTTGTAAACTTTTAGAAAGCGGTTAATATTTGAAAATCTGCAGGACAGTGAGTACTTCACAAAGATAGGAGAAAAGACTCTGGGATTCTTCTTATCACAAAATACTGAAAAAAGTACTGAAATAATTTATAAACACCTAGAAGAAAACAGGAAATAATCTATGGCCTATATAGATTTATTAAGAACAAATTGTGTCATGTACCTTCACTCAAAAATGAACATGGCTTTGTGCTCGGAAAGGTTTGATATTACATCCTGGCATAAGTAATGCTTTTGACACTTTCTCACATGACATTGTCACAAGCAAATTGGAGAAAAATGGTCTAGATTAAACTGTTATAGAGTGGGTACAAAGGTGGATGGAAAACTGTTCTCACAGATTATTAATTAGTCATTCATCACCAGAAGAGAAGGCTCTACTGAGAAGGGTTTTAGTAGCCTGTTATTTTTATTAGTGTCTATGAGGAAGGAATAGAGAATATGACTCTTAAACTTGCAGATGACACCACATACACTAGAAGTGTACTTCATTCAAAGTGTTCCTGATAAGCTTGAGAAACAATCTGGAAAAGAAGGGTGAAACACAGAAAAGACAAATGCAAAGTTATGTCCTGAAACTAAACTTTCTGGTGTTTTCAGTATATACTTAGCATTTAGTGTGTATGTATTTATCAACAAGAGTAATACTTTCAATGCTGGGCATCACGTGCCACGAAGAACACAGAACAATTGGAGAAAATCCAGAAATGAGCAGCAAGTGGTCCACATCTTAAAGTGTGTCATTTATGATGAATACTTGAATGACCTGGGGTTATTTAGTCAACAGAAGAGAAGACAGAGGTATCAGTTGGTAACAGTCTTGAAAAATATATGAAACTAACAGAAAGAAGAAAGAAATAATCTGTTCTCTATGTCCTTGACACACAAGACAAGAAGTAGTAGACTTTGAAGTCAGAGAGACTGGGGTAAACTATTAAGAGTTAAAAACAACAACAAAACAACCACAAACACATGCACAAAACAGGTATCTTCCAGGAAGGCATGAACCTTATAGCTTTGAGGCAAAAGCCTTATGGAAGGACATCACCAAAGATTTTTAAAAACAGCTGTTAGAAATGATATAAGTATAATGCTACAGCCTTTTGAGGCAGGTGAATGGACTCAAAGAGAGTCCATTTCTCTCCTGGTTTCTGTGATACAGTATTTTATAGAGAAACCACAATGTACTGCTTAGAGAAGTATAACATTTGAATTTAAGAACTGTCTTTTGTGCTTCCTGAGAATGCCTCTTTAAGTAGGAACAACCATGTTTCTATTGTGCTCTAGGTAGGGACAGTCATGCCAATACTTAGTTTTGTACCTATACAAAACCATAGTCTGGCATAGCTCTATCCATTCTGAGTCACAATTCACATTTTCAGGGATGGTGCTGAGTGCACTAATAAACCCTAAAGGCCCTGACCAGTCTCACCTGCAGCCTCCATCTACATCCACGTGTCAAGGACATCTAAGGTCAGCCCCAGCCCTTCATGCCTTCCTGTGCCATGGCGGAGAACTACCTTGGCCCTGCCTCTCTCTAACATCCCTTTGATCGAGCCTTCAATCTGTGGACTGGTGCCCTTGCTTCACTCAGGCACAGCCTCACCACCAGGGACTTGCCCAGCAATTGCAGGACCTAATGCTGGCTGCAACCTGCAAATTAACTCACTGGGTTGATTCCAGACCTGCCTCATTGCCATAATGCTGCCATATGGTCTGGCTTCTTAGTTGGACCTGGCCACCACTTGTGAGTCTGTCTTGCTCCCTCACTCAGGTGCCTAGACCTTGCCTGGGGATCTCCCCTCCAGCTCCCGACTCCTGTCCCTTAGATGGGCACCCTGCTTCTGCTGCTCCCAGAGAGTCTGGTGTCTGGCTGTGCAGGGCCTCGCCTCCACAGACACTCCTGAGGCACTGCCCCATGTGTGCACACTGATCTCTCCGCAGTCTCCTCTACTCATCTGCAGTGGCACAGGTCCACTTTCCCCATCACACCCACCCTGTGCTCACTGCCCATCTGTGGCTGCACCTGCCCACCCCACATCTCTCATGTCATGTGCCTTTCCCAGTTACTATCCTTGGTCTTGGTATATGTCTGCTGAAATTCCTCCCTGTCTTCCCACAGCACTTAAATCACTCTACAGCAGATCCCTGCTGAACCCAGACCTCTGCAAGATGTGAGGACAGACTTTGCTGGGAGGGGATACTCCTGCTTAGCCCTATGGGTACAGACAGGCCTGCCCACAACTTGGGCTCCTCCAGTTGCTTGAGGGCCCAGATGCTCACACCGGCCCTCGGGCCACGAGCCCCAGCCCCAGCAAGGTCGCAGCAGGGCTGGGCTCCAGTTCTCCACTTCCCTAGGGAAATGCCTGGCGTCCAGGGCAGAAGATGCCTGAGTGTCCCTGGCTGCCCTGCTCCTGGCTGGGGTGGTGAGATGAGACCTGGCTGTTCCAGAGAGCCCTTGGCCTTAGGTCAGCATCTCCACGCTGCCTGTTTGTTGACACCCATCTAGAAATGGTGAAAAATGATGAAAAAGTTGTTCTGTGATCTTTAACAAGCTGTGAAGGCTGTGATTATTTCATAGCTCAATTAAGTATTGTGGATTGCTGTCAGGAAAATAATAATTTCTGTTCAGATAGGCAGTACACAGATATAATTCGGATTTACCTATTAAAGTACTTTAAGTACTATTTTTATATGTTTTTCATAATGCAGTCTTGACCTCTTATGTATATCATATCTATTTTCAGGGTCCTGAAGTATTTTGCAGAATGAAAGTGGTAAAAAGGGTCAGATAGGATAATCTGCATAAAAACATTATCAGGGAAGATGTATTTTGATTATAAATTTCCCTATCATGTTAGGCATTTAAAATTTTTTTTTTCTTTCTTCTTTTTTTTTTTTTTTTTTCTACAAATGACATCAGCTTGGAAATAACCTACAACTTCTCTGGATATAAGAGATCAGCACACACTCCCGATAGTAGTATTAATCAGACTTTTCACTTCTGTTATGCATACCCCTGGTAGTACAAACAAAGTGAAAAACTATTTGAGCTATGATAAAAAAAAAAAGTTACATATGATGAAGAGTCTTAAATTATAATTTAAAGTAGTGTGCATTAAATTCCTGAGGAAAATAAAAACTGCAAAACACAAATTCAGCAATGGAGTTATATTGTAATTTCAGTGTAGTCATTTCTTTCTTTAACTTGGAAGTATATGCATATTGGTTTTAATCCTTAAATATTGTTTGTGCTGAAAGTAAAGTCATGAACACTAACATCTATTAAAAAATATGTTTATACAATATTTCTTTTTTGAAAAAGTTTTGGAGAAAGTGAGAACAGAAATTCTAAAAAAAAAAAAAACCAAAACAACCCTAGTTATACCCAGTTGTTCCCTTCCCCCTCCAGTCCTGGAAAATATTACTCGAGTTGTTTTCTTCTTCTTTATAGTTTTTGTTTGCATTTTCAGTCTCCTGACTGGAAAAGAAACTGAATACTCACATAAACTGAAGAAAAAAAAAATAAAAAGCAGGGTTAATATTTCTGCTTCAGAGAATGAGGAAATTACAGAAAAGGTAGGGAAAAATCATGTCTTCAAGGGATTTCCATACAGAGTTATATCAATCTTTATCAAAGAAGAAACTGGGAATATTTAAATTTTTAGGAACATTTTAGTGCCAAACTGCTCATTCTTTTTTGTATATTGAGTTTTTGATCATCTTGGAATACTTAAAAGTGCAGAATTAAAACACATCTGCCACTTGCCAGAGCCCTGCCTCCAGAGAAATTTGACATCTGGTATCAAATTGTTCATTTACAATCCACTTAAAATAATTAGTGGCAGACATTTTTTAATACTGGAGAAAGAATAAAATTATAAAATGCCATGTAACCATGCAATACATCAGTAGAAGTGATGTTCAAGGAGATCATACTGATCACTGAGGAACAGCAAGCAACAGATGAATGAAAAACTTCTTGCAATGAGGAAACACGTAATTTTTTATTTTTATTTTTTACCAAGTGTGATTGCCTAACAGAAATGACTGGTTGCTCTGCATAAGAATTATTTTACATATTTTGTTGACATGGGCTTTTTCTGTAAATAATAGAGAAAGATTAGTTAGCTGCTGATTCAACTTTACTTTCTTACTGACCTTTTTTAAGATGGAATTAATTAGTTCTTTCTGGCTATGGCTTTATATACTGGCTGTAGAAGTTATCTAGATGACTAAGTTTAGCGTAGGAATATAGGCATTCTTGGCTCTAGATTTCTGCCCCCCCTCCCCCCCCCCCCCCCCCAGGGCTAATGGACAAACATATTCTGAGTTCCTTTCTGCAGGAGACAAATTTAGATTTGTGGTTCAAATTGTTTCCCAACTACCGCAGATTTGCTGTCTACAGATGCTCAGTGGGATTTGGGCAGCTATCACTGAGCAATTTTTCATTTGCATTGCTCCCCTCTTTTTCTAAGAGAAAGAAGAAGAAATGTGGTTCTATTGGTCATTCCACATGACAAGTTGAATAAGAGAGCAGGCAATGCTGGAGTATTCTCTCTTCAACAGTGGATAAGGATATCACACAAATTATAGCCATGCTTTGTCAATATAATTTGCTGAACGAGGTACAGCAAGGTCTCTTGCATCTGCAAAATTAACTCTCTAGGCTTCCACTGGGGGGTTTACAAGTACATTGCATCACATAGGACACAGTGTGGGCAATAGCAACCAGATCTGGTAGCTACACATTCAACTAGTTGTTAGCTTTGGATTAACATATAAGGCTATCACTACTGAATGTCAGAAAAATTTACAATTGGCAATGAAATATTCTGGCTTCTGTCAACACATTTTATACCAATGTCACTGTAATCAAATCTCTTCTAGCCATCTCTGCAAAGTCTATATCAAGTTATTTCCCTTTCATTCAGTATAGTGCATCTTCAGTGTCTTCCTTCCTTGATTTTCTAGAAAACTCATCAGCCTTTGCTGATTTCCTTTGTTTTCCCCTGTCCTGAAACCCCCAGTGTTTTCCCTTTATATACATTACTGGAAATTGTGAAATACATTTAGCTAAACTTCTTTTAAAACTTCCTGAGCAGAAAGGTCTTTTACATTGTTCACCACTGTGCTACATACACCAGAGAAAAATGATTCTGTGGGGCTCCAATTAAAGTTTTTGAAAGAGAAGGAAGTCTTGTTCTGAAGTATCAACCATGGGTCAGTAAAAGGATTGTGCGCAGAACATAATTTCCAAAAACCAGAACCTCCTTCTTTCTTGGTTGTGAAGGATCACTTGCCACTAGGATGCTTGTTTTCATATGTTGTGATTTATCTTCTTCCTCCTCATGTCAGGGACTTCCACAGTATCTTTTCTTTCCAGGCCTCTTTACCAACTGGCTGTCAAAATAGAATTCACTCAGGTAATTTTCCTTTGAAAGTCAATGTTATGTTCTTTCCTCATAAGTTTTAAATGGATTCATTTTTGATGAATTTTCTAACTAAGCGATCCCTCAAGCAAATAAATAGTACTTTTTCATAATTTAATGATGGACCTCCATCCAAAAGTACCTTTTATGTTGACAGTTTTGTTCAACATAAGTGATAACCTATTATGAAAAAAGCCTCACATTTTTAATCATAAATCCTTGATTTAGTTTCTTATAATTTTGCCAGTCTATGATCAGTAGAACCAAAATTTCAGGCAAGTTACCTACAGAAGTCTTTTAAAAATTATTGTTTGGTAATAAGCGGCCATGAAGACACACGGATTTTATTCGAGCACAAGATTTAGCAGTTTAACCCCTGATACTTTGGTCTGAAAGTTTTTATTTGGATTATAGGTCTAGATTAAGTTTGGAGTGAGATGAATATTTCTGGTTAGTCTGCAACTGTTCTTTTCAACGTTCGGTTATCAGTGTAGGAAGGATTTCCCCTGTAGTAATTAGTAATTTGAAAAAAGAAAAAAGGTGGCTGAACCACAGAAGAAACCTTTTTAATAAAATTTCATTTTAAATGTTAAACAGTCTGTACAATAAGTGAGTAAGGGCTTAATCATAAGCAAAGTATCACTAAAAGGAAGCTTGGTTAGCTGGATTGAAGTCAATTTGCCATAGACAAGCATACCACAAATAGTTCTGATATATGAAAGACTATTTTTGAACTTGGCAGTCTTTTGAGTTTTTAATAAGCTGATGGAAATTCAGTTTCTAAAAAATCAACTTCTAATGTTATTAATGCACAGAAGTTCCCTTTACCACAAAGCTATAGGTTTTCTTGTTACTTAAGATAGGCACGGACATGTAAATAAAAGTTTGTACTTGTAACTTATCTAGTGCAATTATCTGTGGATCTCACAGTGATTATTTTTGTCTGTTTAAATGCACAATAACAGCATGAAAATAAAGCCATACACTCTGATACTTTTAATAACTCTTATCAGTGGGTTAGAATACAGACATCAATCAGGCAATAAACAACCTTTCATGACAAAAAAAAAAAACAAACAACAAAAAACCAAAAACTAAATCAAATGAAGTGATGTATTTGGAATTCTCATGGTTAACAAATGTTACTGATAAACTATAATTATCACTTTGTCCTATTCAAGAGCTGAACTAAAAACCAAATTCCAGTTTGATTGCTACACAGCAGTATAAATGTATTCACTATTGAAAAGCAGTAGTTTTTTTTTTCTTCTGTATTTTTTTGATTTACTAGATTAAATGGGATCAGCTAAAATTTAAATACTAAAAATACTAAACATTTATCTTGCAAAATCAAGTCTTTAAAGCTTAAGAAATGCCAAAATTATTATTATTTTTTGTGATGTTCAACCTTACCTTAGAATAAGCTCATTGTCATTGAGCTTACATTCATTTGGCTTATTTTCAATTGTTCCCAACTGATACTTACTCAATGAGAAACTATTTATTATATTAATATAATCATACAGATCAATACAATGTTTGCTCTAATTGTCTGTCCTTGAAGACAGAACACTAACTCATATAACATTGATTATTCCACAGTAATCAATTTATTTACTTAATACTGCAAATTTAGAGGTACAACAAATATTGGTTTCTTTTTACAGAGGGAAAACTAAGGCACAGAATTACTTAGATATAAAATATCTATCAGTCTTCAATACCCACTTCAAGTTATCTAGAGCTTGATTTTTATCAGAACACTTACTATTAGCAACTTTTAGACTAGTTATAAAGTTATAGCATTTACTAACTTCAGTTTCCCCTGCAAATTCTTAGCTTTCACCCCTCAAGCAGAATCTCAAACCAACCATTTAATGAGAAACTCATAATCAGTAGTCACCTGAGAAAATATTTCAAAAGCTTTTCTGCTTAGCTGATGAGAGTCTCTGTAACAGGGGCAGGGACAAACTGTAATTTGATGGGATAGATTTCACCTGTCTTACTCAGAAGACCATCTTGTCTCCTGTTTCAGTTTACACCTCCCAGTGTCAGTGATAAATGAAACAAAGGTGTTATGAACAAGTGTTTCTTTCAGTACAAATCACTGAATTTATCCCAGGGACAATTCATACTATGAACTGAGAATAGTAGAAGTTCTTATAGCATGTGGTGATATAATTAAGACTATTACAATGCTCAAGCAGGATTGTGCAATTTAGGTGGCTGATACCACTTTAATCCTCACATTACTTAATTTTAGTATGATTAATTTTACAGTAGTCCTTTAAAAATATACATTTATGCATAATCTTCAAGGTCTTAAAACACCAAAGAAATAGAGAGGAATAAAAGGAAATTAGGCCCTACAGCAATACATAATTATCAGCAGGATTGCTATCTTTAAATCAATAACTCATAGTTCTGGCATTCAAGATAAAAGGAACTGATAATGAACTCTTAGGAACTCATTCTCTGTGTGGACTGGCACTGAAGTGGAATTAAAACTTCTATTTTACTGTAGGGTTTCACATGTATTCTCTAATGTCAGAGAAACCTGGTCATGGAAATTTGTTTCTCTGATAGGGAACCTTGTCTGTTTTAATATGTTATTTATTTTGGATTTTTTTTTTCCCCAATTATCAGTGTTAGAAATTGTTTAACATTTCTTTCTGTTTTCTTTTGCCTTATTCCTAGGTGCTAGTTCTCTGAGGCAGAGACAGACTTTGTTTTGTGTGGATGATTCTCAGCTCCATGGGATTCTGGTTTTGGTACATCCTGGTGCATGGGTGTAATTCTGGTACTCGCTGTTGCAGTACGGAAAGCACATATACCCACACTTCATTCTGATAATTAGGTTTGGTCTTATACTAATAAAATGTGTTGGAGCTTTGGATCTAATGTATTATTCAATTATTTAATTTTCAGTTATCATAGTTCATCCAATTCCAGCTTATCTGTAGGATGCATTTATTCCATGTTTAACCCTTTTTTTTTTTTTTTTTTTTTTTTTTTTTTTTTTTTCTCCAGCATGTTGGATGCTAAACTGACTCAAATAAGGGTAAAAGGTTATTATTTTCTTATAACAGAAGAAGTTAATTTGTTTTTAACAACTTCACACTTGAAATTGTTCAGATTTTCTGCAAAAATTTCTGAACTGGCCAAGAGGAGACATTTAGAAAAAATCTTCAGAAAGATGAGTGAATGAGTGACTGGAAACAGACTTGATAGTGGGAAAATCATTATCAGTCTTTCTCAGAGCACCTGAAAACTCTCACCTTCACTTGACCTTGCAATTTTATATCAAATGTTTTAAGTGAGTTATTCTTTAAATACCTGAACATATCTGATATTACCCACATGCATAGTTTTGAACAGTGACTACCATTAAAACTGCACCCTTCATCTGAAATTCATCTGTTGCTTTTTCTTCTGCATATCCAAAGAATTGTTTTAAGTATCAAGAGTTGTTTTAAGAATCAAGATTCAAGATACAATTCCTATCTGAACTGATATTCCAGAGGCAGAAAGGCTGCACAAAAGCTGTTTACACTCTGATTTCACAAATTCAGAATGCCAAACATGGTGTCTACAATGATAGGCAATAGTATCCTTGTAGCAAAACTGGTGAAGGATAAGTAAACTATAGGGTAGACAGAAAACTAGCTGCTATCCAGGAGGGACCTTGTCAGGATGGGCAAATGGATGGGAAGTCCTCATGAATTTCAGCAAAGGCAAATGATGAGACTGGGTCACCCTAACACCATGCAGGGGAGCAGGCTGGGGCCTAAGTGTTATGAAAGGAGTGCAGGTGAACAGATGTTGAACAAGAATGAGCAGTGTGCACTTGCAGGAAAATGGCCAGCCATATCCTAGGCTGTGTTAGCAAAAGTGTAGTCAGCAGGTTAAGGGAAATAATGATGATTATTTCCTTCTGTTCAGCATTTGCGCTGGACTACCGTGTCCTGTCTTGAGCTTCTCCAGTACAAGAAAGTCATGGACATACTGGAGAAAGCTCAGTGGAAGGTAGTTGAGATAATGAGTGGGCTGTAAACACACACTGCGAAGGGATGAGAGCTAAAGGACACAAACAGCAACACAGGAAATCCCAATTAGATGATGATGATCATGATCATGATGATCATCTGATCATGATCATGATCATGCAGCAATAAGGGTATTAAAATACTGGAGTAAGTGGGCTAAAGGGCCTGTGAAATATTCATCCTTGGAGGTATTCATAAATTAGGAAAGCAACCTTCTCTAAGTTCACCCTGCTTTAAGCAGGGGAATAGACTAGATGACCACCGGAGGTCTCTTATGCTATGTAACTCTATAATTCTGAAAGAAAATAAAAATGAAAAAAAAATATTTTCCTGAGAAATACAAACCTTTAAATTAAGACTCACCGGTATTGTTTTTACTGACATTCAGTGATCTGTGGGTACAGAGAATTACAAATCTGCAGAACGTACTTGTCTGTCCACGACAAAGCTTTAGGTGATTCACACAGTGTGTTTAGGTATTGACACAGTGAACACTTGTCATGCAAAGCAGTCTACAGATACTACGCTTTTTTTTTTTTTTTTCTGTGTTAGCACACCTTCAATTCACCATTTGCTTTACAGTGCTTTTTATAAAATTATAAGAAATTGCAGTCCCAGGCAGCCATTCTGTTTCACTGCCAGTGCAGTGGGATTTGCTGATCTGTGCTTTTTGTCAGGTAAGCCAGTACAGTCCCAGTGCTGGTTTGACTGACGGTAGAGCACTCCCAAGCAAAGTCAAGTTAAACTGATTCCTCAGTTTCCATCTTAAGCATTCAGACTAGCTATGAACAAGAAATTAACTACTTGGGACACTTGACATCCAACAATTCTCAGTGAATCAGCAGCAACTTTCCCCCAGTAAACATCTGAATTTTTTTTACTATGTTATCATTTCTTGGATGGTATTAATAGTTATACTGTCCTGAAGATGCTGATTCAATCTTTTCTCTCCAAATATAGTTTGCAACGTTTAGTTTTCCTAACACACCAGAAAGAGACAGGGGTACAGCTGAGTGGTGTAGGCAGTGCTCTATGTGTTTGCCCCTCCACATAAAAATTAAGCATATTTAATATATTGCCATAAGATATGACCAGGATGGAATGGTAAGTCCTTTACTCCTCCTCTACAGCAGAAATTGCATGTACTTTCCTTGCAGAGTACAATGTGTTAAAATCCTATGTCATAGCCTCTGTTCAAGATGTTGTCTTGGGGCCCCAAAAACCTGACCACCCATTGCTCTCTTTCTAATTTCTTTTTCTAATTTTGGGGAGAGGGTGTAAGCACTATGGCACTGATGTCAGTGAACTTTGTAAGCCTTGATCATCTATTGTCAGGCTTGAAGTTCTCAAGACAGAGAAGCATTGAGTTTCTGCGGTTGGGATCCAAAGGTGAAATGAAGAAAGTCAACAGTTTCTGTTCATACGCATTGATTGGCTAGTTGCTTTTGATTAGACCTGTTAAGACTTTATATGGCAAATCACAATGCATGGAACAAAATGGAGTCTTCAAAACTGAAATCTTAAATTCCTTCAGTGCTTAAATTTCAATTCTGCTGCAATGTTTTGCTTTACAGTTGGGAAAACTGAAGCTTAATATTTCATTTCAGATTGAATCTATCTGAACACAAACATGACAGTTTGTTGAATTGAGCTGAATGGTATAAGTTCAGGTCAGATTGAGTTGATACAGTAGCTCCTGGAAGATGCAATTGTGGAGGAAGAAATCATGTGTTTTAATTCTCTTAGGAAGAGGTGAAAATGAAATAAGTAAAGCTGATTGTGTACTTTGTCTGTTCAGATCTTCAGGTCCAGTTTAGAATGATGGATATTTAAATGCATACATTTAAAATGGTGTCTTTTTTTATGTGTGCATATATGTATATGTATATATGTATGCATTTGCGGGAGAAATACATATTAAATATACTCTTATATACCAATAAGTTCATATATTTATTATATATGCATCTATCTATCTATATAATATATATATATATTTTTTTTTTTTCCTCTGGGTATAAAAATGGCCAGAGCTCACAGGAGGGTAAAATATGTCTACAAACAAACAAACAAAATCTTTCTCTTTCTAGATATTTTTTTGGTGGTACATAGCAGTTTTATTTCAACATGTGGTTAGGCTTTGTATGAACGGTTCATGTTTGTTATTGGCAGGACTTGTGCCACGAGTAGGCAGTGGAAGAATTGATAAAGAGTTTAAATATAGAAATGAATGAGTTAATGCTCATAGGACTGTATGCAGAAGAGCCACAAGATGGCAGGAGCACCACGCACCGGTTTCTTTTCGCAGCATTTTGGTTCTATTTTTCCTACTTTTCTTGTACTGCTTTGCAATTTACATAGTTTTGATGGTTTTAAAAGCCAATTCAGTTCAACAACGAGTCACTTTAAAGGTTTTAGGTCTCTTATTATGCATGCTAGAATCCAGAGTAAATGCAGTAGCAACATTAAATTTAAAGTGTTGTATTAGTGGAAGAATGAACCACTTTTAACATTCAACTCCATAATCGTTTCCTTATTTAGAAAATAAATTGTATTTCCATCATATTTTCAGCTGTTTAGGAAATTATTTTTTTCTTCTTTGATCAAGTTCATAATGTTAAAATTTACTAATGGTCTGGCAAAATTCTCCCAATCTATTCTTCACATTAAAATTCTGAAAAAAATAAAAATAAAATGCAAACAGCTCCTTAACCAAGTTAATGAGAGAGTAGTATAATTTCTGTGCTACTGAAGGAATGTATGCCAGGTGCAGCACTACCAGGGTCTCACCTAGATGTAGTGTAGATACAGTACTTCTGCACTTTGAAGAAGGGTTGAAATTTGGAAGAGAATCTCTTGGGATCACCAGTTTTTAATGCCACTAGGAAATGGGCTCTAATTTGACCATATAATAAGCCTAGAGGATTATCAATTTCCAAGCACTTAGAAGAACGTTTAAGAGTTTGGCAGTTTGTTTTGTGAGTCATCTTGCTTGAGCCTGCTCTAATTACTTTAGACGTTTTTTGTATATACGCGTTTACATACAATATCCCACAGAATAGTTTGAGCTCAAGCCATCCTGGGATCCATGTGCTGAACAGACTTTTTTCTGTAGTTAAGATGAAATGTGGATGCTTCCTTTTTTCCTCCCCTGTTCACTGTGAGACTGAGATCCTTCAGGAGGGACAGTGTATGTCCAGTATGCTAGAGACCGCACAAAAAGATTGCTGAGGGTGAAGAGAAAATGAAAACTGAGGTGGAGGGAAACCATGCTCGTGTGGAAGAGGAGGAAATATGATGATGTTTTTTCTGTTAGGAGGATTAGCAAGAAGGTAAACTGTAGGGTGGCATGCTTAAGAGAATGTATTACACTGCTGAAAAAAGCAGAGGAAAAAATGCTTGAGACTTTTGCAAGAGTGAGTGACAGAGGCAAGGAAGGAACTGCTATTGCAAGTAGTATCCAAGGAGTTGGTGGGGCCTCACTGCTTATGCCTAATGGATACTTCTTTGGATGCGAAGGGCACCAGTCTCAACTGCAGTTGCCAGGACATATTTCACAGGAGGTTTTTATTCTCAGTGGGTAAAACTCATTTTATATGCACAAATATAGTACCTTAGCACACGATACAAATGTGAGAGGAAGAACGATCTTTTTCTTTTTTTTTTTTTTTTCTTTTTCTTTTTTTTTTTTTCTTTTTTTTTTTCTTTGGCAAGTGGTGTGTGTAGGCAGGGTCAGCACTTAAGGCCTTTTTGTTTTAAGATCCTGTTTTCAGTTTCTGAGAAGGTTTCATGGCTTAAAATGTTCTGGGTGAAAATGCCCGTGCTGGGTGTCAATTTTGTTTCTGTAAGAGATATAGCTACGTGGTTATGTCATTTCCCAGAATATAAATAGGGGGAAATTACATTTGCCATTTGCCTTTTTAAAAGGATCTTAAATGTTTCACTGAGAAAAATCAACACTTCCATGCTTGGTAGCAAAACTCTTATATGATTTGTTTTTAAATCTGGCCATTAATTATTATTTTGTTTTGTTTTGTTTTGTTTTATTTTTAATAAGCCCACAGTTGATGAAATTTTGTATAACTGAAAAAAGTCTCAAAGTGAACATGCTGGTCCACATACATATGGGAAGACCCAGTAAGCAAGGCTTACTACACCTACAGCTTACTAGTAGCTACAGCTACTTCCACTTAGTGATTACATAGGTGGTAGTTTCTGCTGCTGGCTGGGTAGGAGGTGGCTCCTCTCTATAAGCATTCCTCAAGGAAAGATAAGGAAGGATCTGTATATCATGAATGTAAAATATCGCCTGCCTTTGTCTTTTCCCTAGCCAATTTGCCTGCCACTTTATTGCTCTCCTCTTTGTTTCTCTTTTGGGAAGGTTAGCAAAATCTAGTTTGTTTGTATTTCTGAGATGGTGTGAACTAGCTCAGTCTAGTCCTTTCAGATTGCAAATTAGGTGATTGCTTTAACTTGAAGCATATAAGGAAGCTATAACAAGAAGGGATCTGAGAGATTTTAAAGTGCTATGATAATCAGCAGATACCTCCAGATAGCAAAACTTGCCATGACAAACAGTGAAGGATGCCAATTTAACAGAAAATTTTATTTTTCACATTTATAAACCTTTGGATGCCTCATGCTGTAGTCTTTGTGAAGCTTTATTGTATCTCAGACATATGTGTATGCACAGAATATTTGTGCATTTTTCTACTAATATCTATTTATCTAGCAATCTAGTTATCTCTTAGCATGAAAAAAATCTATTCTAATACAAATGCACAGCTTTATATTTCTCTGTAAAGTGGAAAATGTAGGCAGCAATTTTACCAGCAGAGAAAAACTGTTTGAAGGTTTTTTCTTGATGGCAGTTGCTTCCTGATTTTTTATTTTCTTTAATACAATGTGGGATGCTAAAGTACACACCTACCCAGTGGAATCATAATCCATTTTAGCTGTTCAAACAACATCATGCTATCAAAGGACTTTTGATTTCACTATATGGTACTGGACTTTCTTACTGCAGCAATATATTTTGTGTGTCATTCAAATCTATTTTATACTCACTTTCTATAATAATTACATATTACTTACTGTGAGTATCATGTGTAATCATCTATAATTTGTATTACCACATTTATTTAACATATTTTACAGCCATTACAAAGATAACTGCAAAAGAAACTGCAAAAATTGACCTTCTCCTTTCTGTTCCCCTCTCAATTCCTGATCCTATCCTAGTGTTTCAAAGGCATAAACAGTTTGGAGGTTGGGGGATTGACCATTTCATCTTTGCGCATTTATTAAACCTGTTGTACCATTTGACTCTTGATTGAACTCCCAGGGCTATTTATACAGTGTGGTTGCTGCAGGCATCAGCAATTGTGTTTTTCTGTGTAGGTGGTCTAGATGGTATCCAATTAGAAACAAAAATATTTGTGAACATTTGTTGCTTTAATAAGCATTTGGAGGAAGAAAGAGATAGCATATAGTTTTATTGCCTGCAGTGTAGTCATAATCCCAAAATGCATACAAAAACTACATAGCGTTAACTGTAGAATGGAATTATTTCCATCACTGAATTGGATAATGTACCAGGCATTATTCTGTAAGGTCCTCCCCTATGCATGCTTTATCATGTCATGCTTTGATAAGAGTTCAGAACTGCAATATATATTTTTGTGTGTGAAGAATTTAAAATAATTTATTTGAGTTTATTTTTTTGAAAGATTACAGTCTTTTGCTGACGTTTGACAGAAAGTAGAGAAGTAAATACTGAACTACAGAATAACACCTCCATCCTCAGTTCTTGCTTTCTCTTCAGAATCGTGTCTAGACTCATGGGACCTCTGTGTTTTTTTTTTTTAAAGATTTTTTTTTTCAAGATTTTTTTTCCCTGTCACTTTTGCTTAATAAATCAGATGAAAATATTTGTGAAAATACTAAGATATCCAGTGAAACCAAATTCAATCACTTTATGGAACTTAAGGCAATGCCGATGGTGGTGTCTTACTAATGGAGAAAAATTCAAGGAGAAAGTAGATCTGCTTTTAACCTATCACAGCTAGTGACTGTGTTCCCATGGCACCCCCTTTCTCCTTAAAAATCTTTCCAAATGAAATCTGGCAGAGCTGCACTCTGCCAGTCTAGCCTACACACATCCTCTTGACTGAGGATTCCCAGTGTATTACCCTGGAAAAATAGGCTGGCAGATCCAGATTTACAACTGCTTAGCTATAACACAGCCAAAATGCCATTACTGTTATAATTGAATAAGCAATGTTTATGCTGAAAAGATAAACTAATTCAGCTAATAGTTTGCATTGTTATTTTTTAAAAAATAATCTCCTTTTTATTTTTCCAAAGAAAAAAATCATTTGGTTAGTTGCAGTTAAGAATCTGTTCACATTATAAAAAAGTACTGATGAGTAATAGAATCTACATTTTTGTTTGTGCCAGACCTTTATTTTTTTTAAAAAAAAAAAAAAAAAAAGAAGACAAAAGAAGATTCCATGACAAGTTATTAAGAAAATCAGCCTGTTTGTTAGGTAAATGAAATATGATCTTTTTAAAGGATCTTTGCAGTTAGAACAAAATATTAGATTCCAACTCTCATTTATTTTACCTTTGCTGACTAACTTGCAAAATATTTTTCATGAAACAAATGCAAACTGTTCATGAGAAGAATGAGGTTGCAAGAAGCTGCTTTATGTCTCACTTTCCACTAAGCAAATCTAGGACTTTTCAGTAAAAATGCTTATGCTACATATTCATCAAAACACCTCTTTATATGCATAATTTTCCAGTCTCTCTTGTTAGCAATAAATATCAGGGTAACTGATAATAAACCAGTTTGCACTTTTAACTTTCATTGAAAAAACAGAAATTAGGTTTGAGTGATTAGTTGAACTCAATGGTGATAAGAAGTATGATATATGATGAAAAGTAATTATCTAATAAAAAGACTTTTGACATGAATCATTACATGTATTGACATACTTCTTCAGGTAGAGCAGATTACTGAGGAACAAAATCTTACTACTAATATTAAGAAGCCTGCATTGTATAGTGTATGGTTTACAAGATCTATAAAGCATATTTAAATGAATAATTTTTTTTTTTCAGTTTGATATGGAAATGTTTGGCACTGTATAAAGTCATTTTTCAACAGTGAAATGGTGTCACTGTATTTATTAGTCGAGGGTACAGCTGGGCCAATGAATAAATTTCTTGACCAGTGAAGATTTTGTCATTACCATTGTCAGTCCCACAAAACGCTGTACATCAAATTAAAATGAAAATCCGTAGTACAAAAAGCTGAAAGCTTCCATAACCTAAAACCCTTCTTAGTATCATTGAATCTTAGATTCATTTGAAATATAATGTTCTGATGTGACCGTTTTTTACATTTTAAGCATTAGTTCAGAGTCATCATTCAGAGAGTATCTGTGTGGACACTCTTGAGGGAGCTAGCTGTAAGGCGTCTTCCCTCGTGGTGTTGCTGGAGTGTCCCATGGAAATTCATGCAGCACAGCAGAAAGCAGATGGGAAGGGCAGTCAGACATGAGACAGTGACACTTAGTGTGTCTGTAGCACAATAAAGCTGATGCAGCCCTTGAATTCAACAATAATAAATTGGGAGATGGCAAAAGCGTACCTGAAGTTCAGTAGGAATCGTTAATAATGACCTAATTTGCTACTATTGTATGTAACACTAGAAAGACCTTATAATTTGGGATGTTCTATTTACCTTTTACTAACTTACAGTTATATAGACAGTAATGCTCTTCCCTTAACATTTACTTCTATACAGATATTCGTCTCTATCAAACTTAAATATTATAATTAAAGTAGACAATGATTACCACCTCAGAAAGTGTGAAGAGCATCCCAGAATGTTGCTTAATGACTGTTTCCATATAACTCTGTGTGTACTATGTTGTGTTGTCTATAACATACTGTAAAGCTAACATTAATTATGCAGAAAATTGTTCATGTCACAGTCCAGATGTGACATACGAGAAAAGCATGACCTTGTAGACTGATGTTGCCCTAGCAAAAATACCATTTACTAATAAGAAAATCACCTAACTGTTCTAACGGGCACTGTTCCAACTGAGTTAGACCGGTGAACAATGAGAGTTCTGTGCTGTACAGCAACATGTTTTGTTACTTTATAAATTTGCAATGCAGTGATATCAATATTCATCTTCTCTAGTACAATATGAAAGTCATTCCAATTATGAACAAAGCCTTCCACAAGTGACTTTTGTACTGGATTGTATATATATATAAATCAATATTAACAATTTAAATAAAAAAAAAGTAAATTAAAGTCGCTAATGCAATATAATAAAATCTTTCAAAATGTGGCACTGTTTTCTTTTTATTTCTGCTCACAGGGGAACAAGGCAATGACATTATAAAGAAAATGTCACCTCAAGAGCCTCATATGCTACTGTTATTTTAGATGCTCATTTTCAGACTCCTGTGGAGTTTGACTGAATTAGTTGCTTAGAAATATCAGTTGTCTACTTGCCTGAAATTGAGGCGTTCTTCCTTTTATTTATTTATTTATTTATTTATTTATTTATTTATTTATTTTATTTTTTTTTTAACAGGACTGCCATGTACATCACCTTAAAAGTACGTAGGCTCCTCCAATAATGAGAAATAAAAACTGAAGATGTGCAAAACATAACTTACTCCAATGTATAATGTTAAAAGTATTCATTTTCAAAATTTTTTGTAGACAGCAACAGTAAAAAGAAAAGAACAAACATCAAAATCTGCCTAGATCTTCCAAGGTCACAGGCAAACTCAACCATTTTATCTATGCCTTGGACTGACTCTTTGGAATGAGTTTATGTGGGTTGTAAAACAAGACTCAGGATTGGAAAGTTGTGGTAAATTACATGACTCCATAACAAGGCATAAGAGTGATGAAGAAAACCAGTAAGTAATTGTTACTCTATGGGCCTGAGGCAATAGGTAGGCTGATTCATTCTCTAAAAAGTTGTAAAGTGCATCTGTCACTGATTTTTATGTTGGACTCTTTAAAGGCCAGGGAACATTATCCTGACTGTCTCTTGCTCAGTAATCTATTCTCATCTAATGGCCTTTAAGATCAGGGGATTCTGGCTGACAGTTCTGAAAAAGCAATGGAAATTTCCAAGCTGCTTTGATTCTGTTAATGGTGAAAGAATCTTCAAGATAGAGGGACCACTGAGATGTTAATCTTCAAAGTAAGCAACACATGCATAGCACATGATATTACCACTTCTGTGAAGCACACAGCATGCATGGTTGGTAGTGGATTTTGTAACTAGATGTTCTCTCATCCTAGATGGAAATATTTTCAGAATTCAGTTGGAATGTAAAATTTGTAGATTAATGATATCAAAGATTGTAGATTGTAAAAGAGAACACTAGCCATTTTCTTATGGCAATATACATTCCTTCAAAATGAGGATGCAGTGTGAATCTACATTGCATATGTATTTCAAAAGAAAGTAACATATGTTATGACTTGTCAGCAAAATGGTTTTTTATGATAATCTCTGAAGAAATTATCAAAAATAAGACCTTACGATCATAAAGAGAATTTATGACCATGTAGTGTGAAAAAGCAAAACAGAACCACCTGCTGTCCCTTTACATTGCAATGAATTTGGGCTCAAGAGTATCTATTACTAATCTAAGTTAAAAAATATCAAACGTCATTAATATCCCTACATGAAGTGTTTTAAAGTCTGTTTAAACACAAAACTGAAGCTTTGAATGCATTTATGAGACTTTGAGCTGTACAGACAAGTATCTCAAGCAATTGTGGCAATTTCCTGTAAATTTTCCAGTTCTGGAAGACAATTTATCACCTTCCCTGAAAAAATCACCTCTTTTGCCATTGTCTGTCTACCATTACACAATTACTGAAATAAGTATATCCTCTTTTAGACATGTTTCACCAAAGCTGCAGGTTTAGGAGTCTGATTGCTGATTGCTACAGACTGAACATTTACTTTCATCTAGTAAGTACTCTAAAGATTTTGTACTGTTTTCTTTTCCCTGATTTTTGAAGAAATCTTCTCCAGCTCAGCTAAGGTGAGACTGGTCAGAGCAGTAGGCTTAGTCTAGGAAACCATATTGTACAAAGCTTGCAGGCCTTGCATGGTCCTTAAAGAGCTTCATGTAACCCACTGATAAAAATGTACTGTTGTGCATGTTCCACAGAAGATTCATATCTTCTCACATGCATTACAGGACTGGCTTATGAGCTTTAATCATTTCAGTTCTGGAGCTCCAGAGTGTGTTAGAAGCCATTGTGTAGGCTGCTTCTCTGTAATTCTGCAGATAACGTGTTTCGGAAGAAGGTCTTTAATTTAGGTAATTTGTGGATGAGAATATCTAACATCTCTTCAGTAGTGATGCTGGCATTCTTCATCCTTCCTGTCCTTATCAGTCTTAGGAAAATTGTTCAGATCAGCAACTTCATCATAATTTTCCTGAAGTAGTGGTGGAGAAGAAGAGAAAATCAGTATATTCTCAGCAGGGTTTGGGTCTTCTCTGTAAATGGCCTGATTTTCTCTGATATAATAGGCTCAGGCTAGACATTCTCTTGAGTATATTAGGCACTGATGAGCATGTAAGATGCTCAATATCCATCATGGTTAAATCTCAAGAAAGAAATGTCTAGAGATTCCTCCTTCTTGATCTGATCCCTGATTTTTAGAGATCTTTGATCACAGGATCATTATGTGACAAAGATTTATTTCTTTCAAATAGGATACTTAGAGGTAGTTAGTATTATTTAGAGATGAGGAGAGACAATAAGAACAACTTCATGGTTGTCATGAAAGTCAAATTCTTTCTAGGAATTCAAATTCTTTCTAACAAAATCCAGCTAAAGATGAAAACATTTTTAGACACTTGGCTGTGGAGAACTAATTGCTCAGACTGAATTCTCATGTAACATAAGTATTTTTTCTTGGTTTAGTCCATAGTTTTAAAAGGACATTAAGGTTTGTGGTACCTATGAGGTAAAAGGTATTTTTGGAATAACCCACTATGAAGTCTGGAAAAGGACTGTTCATTACATGCAGTAAATGGCAATTCTCATGATTTTGTTGAGTGTTTAAAGTTCTCATCAAATTTGTTTAACTACATGGGAAACCAGTTTTATATGAACCATGTTCAAGCATGGTCCAGCATTATTTGCTGAGTTGCTTGCAATCCATAAATAGAAGTTTATTTTCATTTTGACTTTAATGGAACTGATTTGTTAATTTTTCATTTAATAAATATTTGAAATTGTCAGTTTGAATAAAGTAGTAAATTAAAATGATTGATATTTTCTACTTAAAGTAATTCTTCTTTTAAACCATTTTAAGTGATGTTTAAAAAATTAGATCAGATAATGAATGGCCTTTAGAAATTATTAGGGACAAAATTATTTCCTACTGTGACTCCAATCAGTTCAGTAACATTATGCTGGAGATTAATTTTGCTCTGAGTCTTTCAGGTTATGATATTAGAGTTCTAAAAATGAAAATAGTATCAAAATCTCATATTGATAAAACACTCATGAATACTTGAACAAGTACAATAACAACCTTTAAGTCAGCTATTTCTTAGCTGGTCATGGGATGGTTATATGATATAAAGCAGTTATGCAACATGATTAATAAATGTATTTGTTTATGCTTTTGGCTTAAAAAGATTAAACAAACAAGCAAACAAGCAAATAAACATCATGAAGGCAATAAGCATATGACCCCACTACTGTGGTCCTGTCAGTCAGAAAACTGGATATGTTTTTTTCTGAACATACCCATATCAGCTTAAAATGCATAAAATGTAAACTTCAGGTAATGCTTTCTTCCTAAATTTAGCTTTGCTTGCAGTTTCTCTGTAAGGTTTCTTTGCTTATACAGCCTAGGGAACTGTAAAGATACACGCACCCTGTGTACTGACAGTTGTAGTGACTGTACTAGTATTACTACTGATATTGATACTAGCACATATATCAGTTCAGGATTTTTTCCACCAAAGATTTTAATAAGTTTTCCACAGGGAAAGACTGTGATAAGTGACTATACCCCAGCTTAAGATATTGTTCTGAAATGTGTGCATGTGTGTGTATTCAATGTCATTTTGCAGAGGTAAGTGAGATACTTGGAACTTCTCCATCAGGGGACCAGATTGGATGAAGAGTTTTGACACCTCAATAATGCAGCCATTCAGTGTTTCAAGTTTTAGCATGCAAACTTGCAAGAACAATCTGTACAGAATGAGCTCACCTATAGCTCACTTATAAGCAGTGCTTCTTATTTGCTGAATGTCAGTGAATCTGGAGGAAAGGTTCAGGGCTACAAGTAGGTGGTTGTTCCTGTCGTGGTTTAACCCGGCTGGCAGCTAAACACCACGGAGCCGTTCGCTCACCCTCCCCCCTCCCTCTCTGGGACGGGGGAGAGAAATGGAAAGTGAAGCCCGTGAGTTGAGATAAAGACAGTTTAATAAGACAGGAAAATAATAATAATAATAATAACAATAATAATAATAATAATAATAATAATAATAATAATAATAATAATACAATGATGATAATAGTACTACTAATAATAATATGTACAAACAAGTGATGCACAATGCAATTGCTCACCACCCGCTGACCGATGCCCAGCCTAACCCCGAGCAGTCCGGCCCCCTCCCCCTGGCTAGCCACCCCTATATATTGTTTAGCATGACGTCAGATGGTATGGAATACCCCTTTGGCTAGTTTGGGTCACCTGTCCTGGGTCTGTCCCCTCCCAGCTCTTACTGCACCCCCAGCCTGCCTGTTGGCAGGACAGAGCAAAAGGCTGAGGTGTCCTTGGCTTGGTGGAAGCACTGCTCTGCAACAATTAAAACATCGGGGTGTTATCAGCACTCTTCTCATCCTAAGCCAAAACACAGCATTCCACCAGCTACTAGGAAGAAAATTAATTCTGTTCTAACTGAAACCAGGACAGTTCCTTATTGCCCTAGCTGTTTAGTGAGGGTATCCTTTGGGTCTGAGGCTGTGTGGTTGGTATGAGGGAGAAAGAAAAGGGAGAAATGGAATGTAGGAGAAGCCAAGTATGAATGGTTTTAAGCTCAGCTGGGAGACTAAAACCTGGTTTTAGTGGGCAATTTGGGGGCTGCCTATTATTTCAACAACTCGCAAAGGCCTGAAATAAAATAGGAGAAAAAGACATTCCATAAATACAAACCCAAACATGAGGCAAGGCATAACTGTGCTTGATTTCTCAAGAGCACTGTTCAAGATTAAAATTGCAAAAAATGCTTGTATCTCCAAAACTGGGAAGATAAGATCTGCCTTTATTTCAAAATATTAGCTCCTTCTTAATGGCAGACCAGTACAATATTTGGCAGAATAGATACATTCAATAGTACCCCGGGTACTTAGCCCCTGCTATAACCAAAGGCACAAAGGACTTTGATATGTCTAAAATTATTGCTAATAAAAGCACTTGTTTGTGTTTTATAAGACCATACCTTTGATTTAACTGAGATACTCAAACTGACCTATGTTATGTTCTTCCCCTGTTGCATTTGCATGGTAGACATTATAAACATCTTAATTTAATGAGAATATTACGCTAATTGAAACTAGTACCTTGGAGTGCTGAAGCAGCAGATGTACACTTGCTAACAATGAGAACACAGAATCTCTGGCAAACAAAATATAATCCATCATAAACAACATAAGAGCCTAAAGAAATACAATAATTTAAATGGAAAGGAATATGTTTCCCTGATGTGTCACTTTCAATTGCACACTGGCTCATTTAGAACACGAATTTCCCTCAGGGTTTCTGCAATTTGCAAGGCTTGCTGACTATTCTTGCACTGATAGTGTCCATTCTCTCTTCTCTTTACAGGGTGTTTAAGTGGATAGTGTTCATTAATGTTAATAGAAAAGCTTTGGGTTAATTCTTTTGAAAAAGTATTCAGAAAAAGTATGTTATTGTTTTTGACACAGAATATCCACCCGTAAGTGGTCTCCCACTACCCCAGCTGAACAAGAAAGATGTATATTTATGGAAACGTGTGCTCATTTCAACTGAAAAATGGATCTGATCTGAAAGTGAGTTTCCAGTAGAGCAAGTAATAATTCAGCATTTTTGTGCTGGGAAAATTGTGATATGCTGAAAATGCTTACGATGTGCTTCAGGACACCATGGCGTTTGGAATCTGCTCTGCAAGAAAAGAGCTGAAGAAAATTTTAGCATTGAAAATCTGCATCTTTGGATTTTTCTAGGATGAAGGGTTAGGTTTCTGACTTCTGCATTCTCAGCAGAAGTAAGAAATCTTCCTATGGCTTTAAAAATTGCCTTGCTTCCAGCTGTAGGGGAAGTAGCCGGAAATCTGAGACCCTGGCTCAGACTGGAGTCCCCAGTGCTGGTAGGACTTTATGACAGAGCAGAGCTGTAGATGCTGAAAACTCCTGGGCTGGTATGCCTGGGGTCTGGTATCCTTAGCTGTTGATATAAGAAGCTTGGATTCACAAGTAGCTTAGCAGGAGAGATGGCAGAGACATGTCAAAATCCTACCATATTTTCAATAAAAGTTTGTGGAAACTAATCGTTTTCAAACCAGCATTTAAATTTTTTTTTTTTTTTTTTTTTTTTTTTTTTTAATTTTAATTATTTGGTCAGTACCTCTCATGGCAGATCTAAATATTAGGCATAAGAAAATCTTTTGTCAAGGCCTAAAATAGCAACCATTAGTCATGTGAGTGTTCCTGAGACCTGGTCTACAAACAGCAGTACATCAGTACATACATGGCAGGCCCATCCTTGCTGTAAGCATTCATTGGCTCAGCACAAGAGCTCAGATAAATAAAGGCAGCTCCTCTGGGCTCCGTATTATTGACACAGGGCTCTGCTTACATAAGCATAGGGTTTGGATTCCTTATTTTTTTAAACATAGACGCAGTAAAGTGAGGCATATGAACGTCAACTTCAGTACTCTATTTGCAGGGCCTAAAATATTACATATATAGAGAATTTTTTTTTTTTTTTTTTTTTTTTTCTTCTCATCTAAGCTGCATACCAGTTTGATAATACTGTCACAGTGTTATGATCTGAGGAATTACATAAGGTGCCCATATACAGGTGTTCCCTAAAGCCTGTTCACATATACCTTCAGCTTCACAGACTTGTGCTTTTGCCTCCCTGCCCTGAAAGCTCTGTGGAACCAACAATACTGCCTGTGCACCCAACAGGTCCATCTGTTCACGTCAAGGTGCAAAAGAGTAGAAAACCAAACTACTCTTTGACTCTCTTTCACCCACTGCTGCTTGTTCTCATATACATAGTAGACCCAAGTCACAATATGGGAGAAACACATCTTTCCTAGCTTTTCTGGCTGACTATTTTCCTTATAAACCATTTTACCTTGTACTGATATGTTTGTCCTCCCAGGTTCCTGAAAATGCTTACCAACTTTGTCCCTTGACAGTAGTTACAATTACAAGACATCTAATTTAAGTATCATCTGCAGCTTAAGACAAGGACCTAGTGTAGTAAACATTAAAATTTACTAGTGTGACCTAAAAAAAATGGTATGTTATAGCTGGAGATGTCCAGCAGAATGAATGAAACCCTTTGTTCTTGGCTCTGATTCTGCATAATCTATTCAAGGCAAACTCCTGAACTTAAGGGGGTACTTGTAGGTCAACAATGATAAATAGTAGTAGTGCTTGGAAAATACTTAGTGCTAATTAAAGCTGAAGTGCTATAATTAGTTTATTTGCTTATTTCTGGAACCTTTTGTGGTTTAGATATTGATTTTATACAACAGGGAGGTTTTAAAAAAGGATATTGGATCAGAGGTTTTATGTTTTCTGAAGACCTTTCACTGAACCATGCAATAATATATAGCAAAATCAGAGAGAGAGAGCTGAAATAGCAGCTTCTTAAAAGGACTTTTTTTCAGTTGTCTTGGAAATGTATTGGTTTCAAGGCCAATACATTGGCCTTGGAATTGGTTAAGGAATGATGTTAGTTCTGTATTTTTAAAAATAAAAGAAATAGTCTTAGCAAAATATTTCACCAACAGCATAATTTCTTTTCTTCTTTTGCATAGTTTTTGATTTGTGAATAATTTTTATGCCTCTGCTCATAACACTTTCATTTTATTGGACTTTAGTGCAAATACTAGAAAACATAACAAAATCAGCTAGGCTTTAAGTTGGACAATTATATAACAATTTTATTTATTCAATCACACTGAAAAGTAAGTTTTCACCTCTTCTGCTTCTCTTGGGAAACAAGCTTCCTCCTGTTCTTTTTATTTTCAGGATATGGTTTCTCTGAAATTAAAATGAGTAATGTCTCCTTAGAAAGTAAAATACCAAAGACATGTCTGGAATATCTATATAGAATATTCAGCAAGTTCTATAAGGAGTCCACTTAGTCTGGAGAAATGAGCATAGCACTTTATTTTATTTATTTATTTATTTATTTATTTAATAGGATAAGGCAGTTCTTCTCAGACTCCTAGAAATATCTAGTTCCCATGTGACAAGGGTTTAAGAAATGTGATCATTGTAACAGTCCTTCAAACACTGAAGTATCCTAGAGTTACTTGTGCTAGGTCCATGATACTTCTCTACACCCATTACCAACAAGTGAATTAGGCACCTAGGTGGCTGATCTCTTAAAGTACTTAAAAACATTGAGATTCCTGGACAATCTTTGAAGTACGTGGGGAAGAGCAAAGTACTTCATCACAAAACCCTAAATAGTACCCTCAGCAAACAGACAACAAAAATCCAGCTGCTCATCTGCCACAGACACACAAGCAAATTGGATGGCTCTTAAATCCCACCCTACATGTCTCTTAAGATTACAGTGTTAAGATGAAGCTTGTGTATCAAACTCTCTTCAATTTCTGGGAACAATTCTCTTTTTTCTTTCTTTGAAGTCAGTGAGCAGTTTTGTTCACTTTTTCTCTTTCAAAGTATGCCTGATGGTGCTGTAACCCATGTAGGATAATTGCATGATGAATAGAGCATAAATGCAGAATGTAAGAAACTACAGCTCAGTTCCTCTCCTTGCCTAGGGGGAATTAAAATTCAGATGTCTCCCTAGAAATGCAGTTAGAGCAATAACCTTTATTCCTTTTATTGGTGTTGTGCCCTAGTATGGGAAATAAAGATTTCTTGAACCACAAGGAGAGGAGAAGAGCAAGTATAATTTCTGCAGTGTTCTTCCTCCTAGGGCAACCTTAACTAGAATGCTGTGCTTTTGGTGAGATCTCTGCAGAGATTCAGATCTGATGGGTGGGATGTATTCCTGTGCAACATCAGCCTGTTACCCACTGATGAAAGTACTCTCCTGGCTGATGGAAGTCTTTAAAGAACAACTGAACATGTTTTTTTTTTTTTTTTTTTTTTTTTTTTCCTGCACAAATGCTTTGACCATTAAGCACTTGGATAATCTTTGACATTACAAAGTAAATTGGTAAGTAGCAACTGCATCTTCTAGTGTACCTGATTGTGTTGCTGTGCATGATGCGTTGTTAGGAATCATAAGGTATGGAGTGCTTGGCTTTTGGATTGCAGTCAGGGATAAGTACACACACATGGAAACTGCACTTTCAGGTCCATAGGGAAGCATTAATGTGCACTGGGTTAAGCTGCTTCTGTGAAAGGTAGTAATCAAGTGAGGATTTTCAGGACTGTCACTTTAAAGTAGTTAAACTCTGCCAAGGATTTCTCTTTCCAAGATGAATACTTTTGCTGTTCTAGCTTTTGATTTTTTGAATCCAACTTTCTAATACAGTGGTACTAGAGAAAGTAGTGCTTTAAATTATATTTGCACAGAATATATTATTTTGTCATGTGATTGGTTTTACACTAGTTAATATGAATAGTCTTCTATTTTTTTTTTTTTAAATGAAAAATCCACCAAGATTAAAATATACTTTCATGTATTTTTCTTTTAATTGTTTTGATTTCAGGAAATAAGGTCTTTAGGATGTAGTTTTTGTATTTTTTTTTTTTTTTTAATCTTTTTCTGCATTTGTTGGAAGCTGGCTCTGTTGAGTTGTTCTTGGTTCTGACACAGTTAGCTTTGGCACTACTATTTCATTAAGTTCTACCAAGTTTTACTTGCTGTTAGATTTCCTGTTACTTTAAACTTGATGAATGCACGATGTGCTCAGGATTTACAAGTCTCTATAAAGGTCTTGTCCTGAAAATTAGATATACTGGTACTAAGAAGAATTTTTGCTATTCCAGATTGTGATTTAATTAGATGATCACCTTTCTGCTGATTTTGATTTAATTAATTATCACCTTTCTGCTGATTACTTTTGCATTAAGAATTCCCTGCATATGCAGGTTTCCCCCCCACTTCATAATTCTCTTAATTAAAACATATTGCTTTACTCTTTAACATAGAGGTAAAAGATATAATCCACAATTTTTCATTTGTAATAGTTAATATAATTAATTGTGATGTATACAATCAAAGTTTCTACTCCAGGAAGAATATTCAATGCCTTTTATACTTTGTTTATGCTGTTATTACACATGTGGCTTTTATCCATTGTGTGACTTTTTTTTTATTTTTTTTGATGGGCCGTCATAACACAATGAAGCCTTCCTTTTTGCAATTACAGATGGATTTGCAATGCAGTATTCAGTGTTGTGCGTTATTTGATGACTGACTTACTTTGGTTGGTTGTTTCTCGTAGATACTGATACAATATTTTAGACAGACGCCTTTGAGGATAAGGGCTGCTTATTCTCTGTTCACTTTACTTTGTTATTATTATGATTTTTTTTTTTTTTTTTTAAATTTGGTCACTGAACACATTTAATCTTTTGTTACCACTGTATTGGGTGTGGATGCCCTGGCAGAGGCAGGGGTCTGGAGGCTGCCCCATGCAGGCCGCAGCCTGCTCCAACGGCCCCACCACAGGGCACGGCTGGGTCTTGCAGCCAAGATAGTGGCACCTTGGGGGCAGCCAGGGGAAAGGGAGGGCTGAGAGTGATGGAAAGAGAGAAGATGAGGATAAACTGAGTGAAAAACAACAGAGAGATCACAAAGGTTAGAGGAGGAGGTGCTTTGTGGTGGAGCATGCACTCTTCACCCCTGAAGGGACTGTGGCCCGTGGAAACCCATATCAGAGCCAGTACTTTCCCAAAAGGACTGGAATCATGGATGAACACATGATGGCACAGGTACACCCCAGAAGGGCTTGCAGTCTCTGGAGTACACCGTCTGGAGCAGAGGATGTGGGAGGAGGAAAGAGTAGCAGACATAAATGTCCACTGTGACTGCAACCCCTCCTGTGCTGCCCTTTGCCTCACTGTGCAACTTGTGTTGATAACACAAGGAGGGGAGAGGTGGTTGGAGTGAAGTGGTGCATAGGATATGGGGAGGAAATGTTTTCTCCAAGCATGTAAACATTTGCTTTCCCCCCTACCCCACCACCTGACTCATTAATTTAAAAAATATTAATTGCAATAAATTAAGCTAATTCCTCCAAGTTTAGTCTGCTTTGCCTGTGACAGTAGTTGGTGAGTGATCACCCTGTCTTTATCTTGCCCCATGAGCTTTCTTGCTCTTGTTCTTACAAGAGTTCCCCCCACTTGCTCCCTTAGAGGTGTTTGGCACACAACAACCAGCATCTGTGCTTCCAGCTGTCATAGGATGTTCATATATATTGCATTGTAAGACTGCTAAAGCCCACAATACTGTAACTGCTCATCTAAGAGTCTGCCAATGTCTCACTTATAGCCTTCTAGATGTCCCAAGAACTCATTCAGTCACTCTGTTTCTGTGTTCCATGTTCCCACATAGAGCTCTGAAATTTGCTCAACACACATTACTTGGTCTTCCTTTAGGTTTATGCATCTCTCGTTTACAGTGACCCAGCTGAAACAAACCTAGGGCAAGTTAAGTACAGGTTTAATGATGCCCATGTTGCTTTTACAAGATTAAATCATAATTAGGCTTAATTACAAATGAGTTGTCAGAATAAGATATTTGTAAACAAATTTGTTATATGGATAACAGTGAATGCACAAATGTGTCAAGAAAAAAAAAAAAGCAGTGAAACTCTAAAGTTGCCAATAGGAGGATTTGTGAAAAAAAATCCTTAAATTACGGAACTTGCAAGTACAACAGGGACACTGGGGGTAGGGGTTGAAGCAAGTCATCCTTTCATCTCATTGCCTTTTTTTTTCCCTGATGAATAACTAAACATTTTTTGCTTGCCATTAAGGTTTGAGCTTTTACTAAATGGTAAAGACTCTGCACCTCCATCAAAGTCAGCAGTATTCATTCCAGGCAGTTCAGCAGTATACATTTTCGCAAACATTCATTGTCTTTGTGCTGCCACTGTTAGGCACTAGAAAAAAAAAAAAAAAAAAAGCTTTAAAGCACATACAGTTTTACTAGGTGTAAGCAAAATAAGATATTTACATTTACAACCCAATTGAGGTTGTCTACTCTCCTTTTCAGACTTGAAAATAAAGCCTCCTCTAAACAGCATTAAAAGAGCATTTAGCCTTCAGGATGGACTTGGGTAAAATGATGGTAAGGGGCATCTCTATGAGGGGCTTGAAGCAGTACATATTTAAAACAATCCCTGCCCTTTGACTTCTACAACTTCACAGATGCTAAAAGACACTGACATCATATATCTTTAAATTAATCTTAAATGTTGGAACCATTAAAAGATAAGTTAACCTCTCAGTTACTGAACAAAGAAACAAACAATAAAATTAAATTTCAAATTCAGGATAGGTACGGAAATAAACATACTTCTCATCTCTTCTCTTCTCAGCTTGTATTGCCTCATTACAGACATTTCTGAAATAAAAAACACTTTGAATTATCTTGGAAAATTCTTGTGTAAGTCCACCTGTTAAAACAATCTACTTCACCACAACAGAATAAATATCTGACTGGGACAGAGATGTGAAAAATTATTATGTGGTACAAATTATAGATGTTGAAGCTGTGGCAACAATGAGGTAAATGTTCATATTGCACTGTATTATGGAGAAAGTATGTTATTGTTCTTCAGTTACATTTGTTTGTCTCTTATTTTCCATAGCATAGAACCTATTTTAGGCAAGGGTCCACAGCTTTCTATCTTACTGGTAATAGTAAAAGATGTGAGTTTTTAGAGAAAGTCTGATCTAGCCTGCAATGAGATGAGTTAGTGTGGTTTGGACAAGTGCCACAGAAAGATAATTGCCTTTTTTGTAGCACTAAATGATCGTCTGCTTGGTCTCACCGATTACCACATAGCTGGAGGAAGGGTGCTGTCAAGATAATATCTTAGTTTCTTTCTTTTCCTTTTCCCATTTCCTTTTTTTTTTTTTTTTTTTTTTTTTTTTTCCTTTCTTTTCCCAGATCTGCAAGCATTTAATCTGATATGCCTTCCTAAACTACAGGTAATGCTCTGTCCAGGACATAATCCAGGACATAATCCTTTTTTTTTTTTTTCTTCTTCTTTTTTCTATAATTCCACTTATTGCCCCAGATATCATTCTTGCATTCTTGGAGACTTTCTAACTTCCATATAACATTATTCCTCTGAGGACTGTGATCCGTATTCCCTTTGGGCTGTTTCAGTTTTCCTTGCAGCCTCTTACACAGTGGAATAATGCAAAAGGACGTATTAAAAAGGATCATCGGTCAGCTCTGATTGCTTTTTCAGGCTTGGCCAGAATGCCTTGGCAACTCTCAAAATAAATACATGACTGAATTATTCAGGCAAAAATAAGATTATCTTACCATAATTGTTATTAGCATATGAAGAGAAAAACTCACAAGCTTTGCCTTTCTTTTGCCTATTCTTAAAGTTGCAGTGTGGGTTAATGTGTGTTAATTATTGTTGTCTTTCTGTCTCTGTCATAATGGAACTTGTTCTCTTTATTGATGCTGTGTGTAGATGCATCAGATTTTCAGAATTTATTTTCCCCTTTTTATTCATATTCTGCTGTTGCTTATTGTAATTAGTATTATTAGTAGTAGCAGTAGTACTGTGGTTCACTGCTATTGAGTATTGTTCAGAGAATGTTGCTTTTTTCTTTGGCAAGGTTGGCTGATATTAAAGATAATAAATCCATGCTTTAAGAAGTAATGTATTTTTATGATGCATAAGAAAACACTCTTACCTTGAATTTATGAATCGGTTCTCCTATCCGTTACAATACTTGATAGTGCATCACAATTTCCTCTCCTTTCCACCCATAATATACAGCATATTCTCCTACCTCCTATTCTAACTTCTTTTTACTATGTTTTAGATTATTTTTTCTTGAAAAGCCTTGGAGAAGGATAAGCCAGAAAGATTGCAAGGGACAGATAAATTCTATGTGTACAGGAGGTATTATCTTCTGAGAATTTCTCAAAAGAATAAAACAAATGAACTGGGAACTATGAAATGTGCCAAAGCAAGCATCTCCAGAAATGAACAATTATCTGCAATCATTTTCAGCTAGAAGCTGGCTGCAGTATGAATAAATATACACTCCTTAAATTAGCCTTCTGCAGTCATATATTTTGTAATTTGAATACAGACTTGCTTTCTTTAAAATGGTAATGTTTTCCACCTTTATGACAAATGTGTATCATTGGCTCAATAGATACATTTCTTATTTAAACAGTATCTTTCTCTTTTTAAGCAGCAAATCTGTTGTGAGTTAATAGACTTCTTAATAGTACAGTTTTTCTGCCCTTCTCCTCCCTATCTTTGGAAAAAATAGCATATGGCTTGTGCTTTGGTGAGTAACCCACTGTATAAATGTTTATTCACTGTTACTTATATAGGAAAACATTTTTTTTTTTTGTAATCTTAGAATAAGCATATTTTCTCTCTGTCTGCCCCTAGGTTTCTGCTAGGCTGGCTTAATACACTGATTTACACAGTGGGATGAGCTAGGAAATAGATTTTAAATCAGAAATCTTATATACTGCTGAAAGCAGCAAATATCATGAAAAGAGCACCAAATGTGCAGAATCTGTCAATTTTCCACACACATGCACTATAAATGCTCCTGCCAAGGACTTAAAAATGGCAGAATGCAGATAAGAGTCTTTTTGAAAGTTATCTATCAGTGTACAGCAAGATAATTAATATGACATTCTAGTATAGTAATTATGTACAGTGCATTATATTCCTGGCTTTTTCTGCGATTATATTGTAAAAGACACTCAACCATTTGCATTATTATTTTATGTTCTCTGGAAGTGTATTTATTACAATATTCAGAAGTTATTATTGTATGTTGCAATGTGCTTCATATAGTCTGAAAATTTTAAATGTCCAGCAGTGAGACAAATACTATGCTGATGAGTCTCTTAGGCCTTTTACAAATTTGCAGACTACTGCTAAATTTAAATTAATCTTAACAAACACAGAACCAAATATATTCTTTCAACTCCAGAACTGGACTTTTTATATACTTTACATTCTATATAATGTGATGTATGGTTGGACTTGATGATCTTATGAGACTTGATGATCTTATGAGACTTTTCCAACCTAAATGATTCTATAATTCTATGATATGTCTGCAACTGGGATCTTGTTGAATTACTTTATACATGACAGCCCTTTTCTTTCCTGTGTGTTTGTCATCCAATCAGTGAGATTTGCAGTATGTGTATTTTGAAGAAGAAAGACCAGTAACGAAGTAGTTGAGCTGAGCCTATCATGCTTTTTTTTTTTTTTTTTTTTTTTTTTTTTTTTAATTTGGAAATGTAAAATCTTTAAAATATCTCATAAAAAGAATTTAGCAACTCTTTTACTGGTTGCTATCCTGCTGATTTAGTATATGTTGTAAAGATGTAAACATTTTATTTGGGTTTTTTGAACTTTCACTGTCAGGAAAACCATGCTTGTACCTTGAGATTTTTGAGAGTCATCATTGAGAAGAAAAAAGGCAAAACACCTTTTTTTCACATAAAAAGAGTGCATGATTAATTTAGAGCTGCTACTGAATTTATTATGGATTGAATAAATCTATTAGTTATTCATTTTTAAAATACAATAACTGATATTCAAAAAAATATTAATCAAAGGAACTTGTAACACATACATGTACATTAGATGTGCTGGTGATAAGAATTTCTTCCTCTAAGTCGGGTTCACTAAATCAGAAATGAGCTAAATCTCCTTATCCCTCTGAACATGGCATGCAAAATCTACCTCTGTGAATTACACTGCCTTTCTGAGTTTCTTGTGAGCTCAGAAATAGAGTTCAGGGATCTTTTAATGACGAGTTCTATGGAAATGAAGAATGACTATTCAAGACACCATTATTAAAGGTGAGTTAATATTTCTTGTTTAGTCCTTATATCGTGCCCAGAGATGTTTTTATTCGAACCTAAAACAGTCATAAACTGGTTCAGCATAAAGCTGAAAAAGCCTTAGAGGAAGATATGGTTTCTCAAAATAGGCAAGACTAGGAAAAAAAGAAAAAAAAGAAAAAAAGAAGTCTATTTGCATTCTATTCTAACCTCAGGGCTAGCCATAAAGCAAAACAAGAATATTTTTGGTCATTTCAGAATTAATTCATCTTTCTATTCCTTTTGGGTTCACAGAGAGATAAAATACCAACATGTAACATAGGCATATAGCAAAAATGATGTTAGACCTAAACTCTGTTTAGGAAAAAGAAAAGAAAAAAAAAATTAAAAGTATGTGATGAGTGGAAACATCTAGCTCTTCAATGTGTTATTTGTCTTTTGGAGCTCATTTCCAAATATATCAAATTTTAGCCCATTAATTTATAAATGTGTCCTCTTTTTTTTCAGTCTTTCATGACTGTCTTTGGCTATGCCAATATATCTTTCTAGAGTTAGAGTAATGTAACCTTTTTTGTAACTTTTTTATTTAAATCCTAAAAAAATAGGAAAAAAGAAGATGTATTCTGACTGTTTCTGTGAAGAAAATAGAGAGGCAAAAATACAAATCTTGGCTTCCTGGCACTGAATGGAAGACAAGGAGGGGTAAGGACTGCAACACCACAGAAAACTGGCTTCACTGGGGAATAGCAGTTAAGTCAAAAAGACTTTCAGAAACCATTTAAGGCGGTTTTCATGTATCACAAAAAAGAGCATAGAGTATAAACAAAAGCATTTAATGGTACTCTGTCAATATGTGTTCCTGGAGGTAACTATTATTTTGGAAGACCATTACCCATCTGTTGGTAGTTTCATAAACAAACATAAGTAATGGCAGAGCAATTTGTGGGCTTATTAATCACTCCACTCTACCTGCTGGAAGTGACACAGGAGGAAGAAAACATTGGACTCACGTAGAGTGGGCATGAAAAGATGCTGTTGTCTTGGATGGAATGTGTCAGGTGGGAAGAAAAAAGCTTTCAAGGTTTAATAGTCCTTGGAGGAGCATGCTGAATGCTGTTAAGAAGAATGCATTAGTGAGAGTGTTTGCGCCTACGCATTCATTACAGTGGCTGCGTGGAAAGGTTGCGGTGCCCAGCCCAGAGCAAACAGAAAAAGTGTGACAGGTGTAGAGGGCCTAAAAGAGCTTACAAGTGGCAGAACAGGGGGGAGAGAAATGGGAAACGGATGAGATTCACCCAGCAGGAAGAGAGGGAAGGATGGAAGAGTTAGCAAATGAAAACAGCCTGCACAATGAGGTGTGGTGGTCTGCCTCAGCAAACAGGTCCTGCCACAAAGTGAGTTCCCATTGCTGCAGTCAGGAATTTCTAATGTAAGTGCTTATAATTTTCTTTATAATGGCCTGAACTCATGTGGCCGCTTTTAGACTCAAATTCACCGGTTTTCACTGACGTAATGCAAAAAGGTATCTGGTGCAGGCCTGGTACCCCCCTTGGATTACTGGGCAGTTGGCATTGGTCTTGCACCTTGCTTCCCTTGCTTCTTTGCCTTTCAGTTTTCTGACTGTCTGGCCTTTCTGTTGCTCACAGCAGTTTGGAAAGTTCATGTGAAATAAACTTCTCATGAAGCATGATGATCCTCCCAAGAAATGGTTAAGAGAATGGGAAGCTTACGTTGGAAATTCTCAAAAGGAAAGGGAAGAAAAAATGCAAACCTGACCAAACAGCTTTATTTGTGTGTAAAGCATCCACTTCTTTTTCTGTTGTTAGCTATAATTAGGAAGTTCTCAAATAATAGTTCTCATAATAGTTCTTAAAAAAAAATCAAAAAAAAAAAATCAAGAGAGAACCACATGCATGCAGAATTTGCTTTGATGCAGAAATGAGAAAATATCACAGAAACACAGAATCACAGAATTTCTAGGTTGGAAGAGGCCTCAAGATCATCGAGTCCAACCTCTGACCTAACGCTAACAGTCCCCACTAAACCATATCCCTAAGCTCTACCAATAGACCAATGAGACCTATTTGTCAGTGGCTTACTGCTAGTGTAGAGGGTTGGTGGCTTAAATATATGTCCCTTGAAAAGCCTAGCTTAGATTTTATGAGATATTTTTTCAAAGGAATATTAAAAACATACTTGTACTCTTAGAGATAATGCATTACAGAGGAAAATTAATGACAGAAGAAAGCCTCCGTGGTCCCATGGGCAAAGGCTGAATGAGTGAAGCTGAAGCCAGACAAAGGGAAATCTAGAAATTAAGGAAGTTAAACAAAAAGAAATAAACAAACAAAAACAACTAGAAGTGATTAATTTTCCAAAGAAATTATCAAATGAATTTGTAGCTTCACTGTTTCTTGACGTCTTTAATAAGGCTTGGATTGTACTGCGTTTGAATCAGAATAGGTGTGAGACAAACCCAAGTAAATAAGCTTGACCCAAGAAATAAAGGCTGAAATGCTGGTGGAGGTGCTTGATGAGAACCAGCTGAAACCAAGACAGAGAAAGAAGTATGCAGGACACTAGCAGATGAAGTACAGAGCTAAAGAGCTTACCCCTCTCTAAGGAGGTGTGGCTGCTGAACACCAATAACTATTCTGATAGAATGTCATCCCAGAAAATCAAATTAAATTGAAACTCTCAATTTTTCCTGAACTGTAGGAATGAAACTCATTTTAATTGATTTTTTTTTTTTTCCTTTTCCCCCTTTCCTGAGCTTTTGTTACTCCAAAGTTTTGAAGACTCTGCAAAGGAGTTGTACAGTAGACTCTTTATAATGTTAGACAATGATAGAGGAGAATAGAATAGAATAGAATAGAATAGAATAGAATAGAATAGAATAGAATAGAATAGAATAGAATAGAATAGAATAGAAAGAATGGTTCAGTTGACAGGGACCTTCAAAGATCCAACTGCCTGAAGGCTCACCTCAGTGCTAACCAAAAGTTAAAACACGTTATTGAGGGAATTATCCAAATGCTTCTTGAACTCTGGCAGGCATGGGGCATCTCTAGGAAGCCTGTTCTAGGGTTTGACCACCCTCACAGTAAAGAAATATTTCCTCATGTCCAGCCTGACCCTCCCCTGGAACACCTTTGTGCCATTTCCATGTGTCCTGTCATGGGTGAACAGGGAGCTGAGATCTGAGGGAGGATACCTCCCTTTCCACTTCCCCTCTGGAAGTTGCAAAGAGCAATGAGGTCATCTCTTGGCCTTCTCTTCCCCAGGCTGGATAACCCAAGCACCAGAACTGCACACAATATTCAAGGTGTGGCTGCATCAATGTTAAATATAGTGGGAGAATCATTTCTTTTGGCAGGCTGGTTATGCTGTTTTTAATGCAGCCCAAGTGCATCTCTCAAGTGAGACTGTTGACTTCAGTTTATCTGGGAGGTGCACAAGACGTTTCAAAACACCTGAGTAGAAGTCCTCTGGTGTGTATTTCATTTTATGCACAATGTTCAGCAGCTACTGGTAATCCTTACTGTTTAGAGGATGAAATGAAGAATGTTGTGATGTCAAGCCACTGCACTTTTCTTATGGGTCTTGAAATTTGTCCTTTTGCTGCATCATTGATGTGGATGTGGGCTTGTTTTTGACTTGCCCTTAGCATAGGAACAAACTTTATTTAAACTTAACTGAAGCATTTGAAAAGTACAATCACACTGATAGCTTCCATTCCCCTGCTAATTAATTCTGATTTTTGCTGCAATCCATGTATAACATGCATCATCCTCGAATAAATGAACAAATGCATATGGAATGATGTCTGCTCAAAACTGATACAAGTAGAAAAAAGAAACTCCATACCCCAAGGATATTATTTATTTATTTATTTATTTTTAAAGATATAAGCGCTTAGCTAACAATTTGGAAGATGGAGTTATCCACTTGGCTTATTTAGTCTTATGAAGAAAGAATTGTCAGATAGATGCAAACCATAATTTTATGAGCATATGAAAGAACAGTTGTTAAATTCATTCAGAGATTAAATCATCATGCATTAAAGATACCCTACAGCAGAACTGGAATTTCAACTTTTTTTTTTTTTTAAATTCTTTTCAGAATGCTTTGTTGTTTTATCACCTTATGTGTGTATGTTTGCACATTTATTCTATTTTTTTTTTTTTAATTATTTTGAAATTAAACCATTATGAATCACCAGGACCAACAATGGCTAGTCTAGATATCAGTCTGTGCTGAGGGAATTTTAGGGAAAAAAATCACAACGGAGGACCTACAGTTTCAGCAGGGAATCTAGAGATGTGTGAGAGAGCTAATTAAGTAAATAATTATTTTCATCTCACTTATCAAACGGATTTTGCTCATGAGGCATATAAATAACCTCAGCATACTAATGAATGCTAGCTTTTGTGGGCTTGTTCCATAAAATGGAGTGGACAGATGTGTAGTAATTATGAAAATTAAACAAGTATTATAAAATTGAACCATTTAAAGTTGTTTAAAATCCATGTATGGCCTTTTATTTTTTGATTATGCTAAACAAATTTAAAAGCTATTGAAGACATTTATATGCTGCTGCAAGTAAAATATCATGACATGAGTGGATGTCACCTTGATTATTCATTTAGAAGTTGCCTGATGAGAGCAGTTTACACTTCTGACAATGGAAATCAATGTAAAATTAGCTGATGGGCTCCATTTAGAGGTAACTGGGAAATGGTCAAAGGTCTGTAGTATGCAGTGGATAATTGCCTTTTCTTGCCCTCATCTTTGTAAAAGTCTGAAATGAGAATATGAAAAGTAAAACTCTGTAAAAGAAAATAAAAAAAAAGTTAGCTCAGAAGAAACATAGCTGCATATATACTTTTCCATAACTGATTCATCTTCATAGCAGGGTAAGAGTGATCCTAATACCTGAAGAAGTACGTTTTGATACCACCTGAGTACCTCCACGTGAAACTGAAATGTAAACTGAGACCGTAGGAAGAGATATCACTTGCCAAAAAATAAAGATTCACAAACACTCTTTCAGAAAGATTCAGTCAAGAGTGATCAATCCTCCTGATTTTCAGTACAGTGTGTATATATATGCTTCTTTTGTTTTCTTGGCCTCAGAATGTAAGTTAAGAACACACCTGAAGAAGAGTGGATTCTCTGAAGAACGACTAGGAGCACCTTGCTTTCTAAGCAGGAGATAAGAGTTTCCAGAGATTTCAGGATCAGGAGGCGCAAGCAAGGATACAGAAGCAGTAGTTAGGAGCATGTAACTCTGGCAGGGACTGAGTGTCTGGTGGAGAGAACAGGGAACAGACAATTAAGCGTGAGAGACAACAGAAAGAGAAGTGTCGTGGTAGGGATCGTCAGAGACTCTGCAGTCTGCTGCAAAACTCAGAGACACTGAGCCACCTAGGTGAAACTATTAGTTGTAGATTGTCCCTCCAGTGACCCATAACTTTGTGACTTTACAGATAGCAGTCTCAATATTCAAAATAAATCCATACAAATTAAAAACAAAACAAAACAAAACAAAACAAAACAAAAAAGAAGAAAGGAAAGAGCTCCCCCCCTTAAGTTCCTGTTCCAGAGTACCACGTGTTCATTTACATTTATGCCACCTGTAGTATGACATTTTCCAGAGTCACAGCTGAAGTTTCTGTGTTTCTGTGTGAAGTTTCCCCTCTCTCCACCTCCTGTGTCTGAAAGGAATATGCTATTAGTTATTATCTTTATTACATTTAACTCACTTAACTATCAAATGGCAAGATAATATGCCTCCCTTTGCTCAATATTTAAATTCTGGTGCAAACCAAGGGTTTTAGAAGTGAGATATTTCTTTGGTATCTTGAGTTCAGACTATGTTCCAGCAGCCATTAACAGCAGAATTTTTGTCAGGCTGTGGTCTGTGTTTTGGAATCAGCTGATCTATGGCTTTAGGAAGAAAGTAGGTTTTTTTTTGTGTGTGTGTGTGTTTTTTTTTTTTTTTTTTAAGTCTGACTAACTCAAAATGTCCATGTATTCTTTTATAATGGAAAGAGGAAGTAGAACTCTGGTTTAGCTAACCACAGAAGAGAAATAGATTGTTACATACCAGAAATGTAATGTTTCGGTCTCTGTCTAGTGACATTTCTGACCTTTTTAAAAAAATTTTTTTTTTTTTTTTAATCCATGTGTAGGGCTTCATATACTGCCCCCTATACCTTGCAGGTGCAGTGCAGTATGTCATCCTTCATGTGGAAACACTCAGAAAAGGGGCATAACAGCTCTTTGGAACCCCTGGAATTCTTACCACCATCTCAACAAACACTGCCTACTAGACTGAGAGATAGTTTAGGATGATCAGAGTGACTAATTAGTTGTGGAATAGTCAGAGAACAATGGACAATAGATGTGATTCCTCTCTACTTCAATGGTTGTGAAGAATTATTTTATTTTATTTTATTTTATTTTATTTTATTTTATTTTATTTTATTTTATTTTATTTTATTTTATTTTATTTTATTTTATTTTATTTTATTTTATTTTATTTTCACGGAATCACAGAATCCTCTAGGTTGGAAGAGACCTCCAAGATCACCTAGTCCAACTTCTGACCTAACACTAACAAGCCCTCCACTAAACCATATCACTAAGCTCATATCACCAATCTAAACATCTTTTAAAGACCTCCAGGGATGGTGACTCAACCACTTCCCTGGGCAGCCCATTCCAATGTCTTAACAACCCTTTCAGTAAAGAAGTTTTTCCTAATATCCAACTTAAACCTCCCCTGGCACAACTTTAGCCCATTCCCCCTCATCCTGTTGGCAGGCATGTGGGAGAATAGACCAATCCCCACCTTGCTACAGCCTCCTTTAATGTACATATAAAGAGTGATAAGGTTGCCCCTGAGCCTCCTTTTCTCTAGGCTGAACAATGCCAGCTCCCTCAGCCACTCCTCATAAGATTTGTTCTCCAGACCGCTCACCAGCTTAGTTGCTCTTCTCTGGACTATTTTATTTTATTTTATTTTATTTTATTTTATTTTATTTTATTTTATTTTATTTTATTTTATTTTATTTTATTTTATTTTATTTTATTTTATTATTTTTAATGGTTAAATTAGTATAGTTACTTAATAGTAACAGTAATAGAGAATAGTAATAGTAAGTAGAGAGACACTTGAAAGATGAAACCTTGAGATGTTGTAGCTGCCCTCTTTGCTGAAACCTCAAGGGATGTCCTCAACCTAAAAGTACTACAATGCTGAATTGAACTAAAGTTTAGTAGTTGTCTCCTTTCATCTGAGGTGGCCATATATGCTGTGCATTTGCTACTGCTTCATATGAACTTACAACAGAGGAAGCATTCTTGGCCTGAGATACTCAACAATGTATAAGTAAGACTATACGCAGAAGAAACTGAAAGCTAGAAGAAACTACTGAATGTAACAGGAGGAAGAAATAATATTCTATTAGTACCCTCAACATTCTGTTATCTTAATCCACCTCATTTGCTTCAGTATTTGTTTTGGTAGGAATTTTTAAGGAAATATTTGAATAAGGAAATAGGATGTTTAAAGTATTTACAAAGAGCATCTCCTATGGTTGACTAGCCATTTTTGCTTTGTGGGCTTCTACAGTTTTTCCCACAGTTTTTCCTGTAATCAGAAAAGCCATGTTCTGCTCTTGTGGGAGGAGAACTTGATCACAATTTTAATGAATACTTTAGGATATTCAGGATTTAAAATGGTAGTTAACTAGTGCAACTATAAATTAGGATTTTGAGTTTTAAGACCAAAAGACTGTGTAGAGGCTAGTATCATACCACTTTAATCACAGATAAACACAGGAATTACACAACTTCCTTGTTTCAAAGGAGAGGTGGTACAGGCAAGAATAGAAGACAGATGGGTGAACCCGGTGTTTCCAGCTGTCCCACCTGTGCTCCTTTAGCTGTAAGCATCCTTGTCCTCTCAGATGTCTGGTCAAGAGACCAGAGTCCCCTGAAATCAGTCCCGAACTGACTCTGGACACTGTCATCTGTAGGGTTGGGTAGGGAATACCTAATACTAATTGACCTGTTCCAATTTCCTCATGCTTCACCTTTTCCTTTTGCAAACCCAGAAGCAATGTGTAAGGAAACTTCAAGTTTTGTCTGAATTTTAAATTTCCTCTGGAAAGAGTAAAACAAAATATTTTTATTTTAAGTAAAAGCCCAAACCAGTATTTTATTTCTACATTAATCTGTATTTTTTGTCAAATGTGATGGCACAACATGCCTGTTGTACTTTAAATTTATTTCCCATTTTTCCAAAATCAAGTCAGTTGCTAACCTTATCTGTGTTTTTTAAAATAAGGGCACTCTTTAGTCTTATTGAACCAATGCAGACCATTGTGGGAATCCTTTTATTCTGATCCATAATGAGAAATGCAGTTTCCGTTGGGAAACTTGACAAGTAGAAGGAATGAAAGATGCAAAATACCTTGGACAAGAACTCTCTCCAGATAACACAATAGCATAGGCAGTTGTTATTCAATGTTAAATTGATTCATAATAAAACATTGCAATATTTTCACATAGATTTTAGAAAAAACTTTCTGATTTACAGGTTTATTTATTGCTATTCAGTAGTGGGAGAATACTGAAACTTCAGCAATACATGTATGTGATGTAAATGCTAACATTTATCAGTTTCCTAAAAATGAAGAAAAATACACATAGTACACCTACCTGGTAGCTACTGGTAGCACAAACAATTACTCTAAAAGGGCTTATTTTTGCACAGGCAAACATCTGACTAATATACCAATGGCACAGATAACTTTATGATACTTTCTTCCCATTCTCTAATATAAATTGTTTCTGAAAATTGAAGATGAAGTATATGTCACTGCAGTTAAGAGAATCATTCTAACTGCTGCTAAAGCAGCCCAGAACTGGAGTCAGGAAAAAGGAGGAACACATTGAAGAACCATATTCAGCTTAAATACCTCTACTTGAAAGAAAGAAGAAATAATAATAAAAAAATTAAGCCTGTTAAATGGTTTGAGAGTAATTTTCCACATACATTTTACTGCTTTCTAAGCTGTTACCAGTCTTTTTCTCTCTCCATTTTCATTGTTTCCCACCCCCCCCCAAGACAACACTGTTGCTATAATTTATCTTTACTCTTTCATTTAACTTCCAGTATCTCTTCACATCCCTCCTATTTTCTATCCTTTTTTTTTTTTTTTTCTCTCTCTTTAAATGTGCATCTGTCTGTATTGTTTTCAAACTGCTTCAAGTAGATTTAATTAACCAAAGTGAGGTGTTGACAATTTCTAAAGGCATTCTGATAAAAGATTGTTTAAAGCTGCAATACCTTGCTAAAGTTTGTTCAAATGAAGTCCCTCATAACCTGAGTTTCTGTGCTGTTAGTATAGCCAGTATAAACAGTCTGCTGGAAGAAGATCATCTCTATTTTCCACAGAGAACTGCACTTATAGGTATCTGTTAGTGTTAACGGCAATAATTATATTACTAGTAAGGAAGGAATGGAAAAGGGAATTAGAGGTTCTTTTCACATTTGTGAAAGTATCTTCCAGAACACTGATTGTAATATAGCCACATTTAGTCTGCAAAGCTCTGGGGGTAGGAGTAATGCAGTGCTGGAACATAGGATTCACCAGATGAGAACATGACCCATTTGTTACATTTTGTCCAGCTCCTGCATGAAGGAACATGCAGAAATATCAGAGACCCAGGCATCTTGGTCTGAATTCAGGGGAAAGCTCTGGTGCTGCACTGAAAATTGATAGACTACTTGTTGCGTGGCTAGCAAACTGGGATACACGGCCTCGAGTGGGGACTAAGCTCCCTGCATGCTCCTGGTAAGTCCTTACACACTCTCATTTATAAAACAACACCTACCTTGTGTGTCAAAGAATGAGCACTCCCCGATTTATGTGGAATTTGGAAAACTGTCATTTGTCTGATGAGGTGATGATGACCCTACTGGTGGCATTTTTGTCTTATCTAGTGAGGTCATTTCTATCTCTACCTTTCCATCACAGTCACCGACAATTTGTGCATAGATGGTGTGAGTAACCTCCTGAGTATTCTGCTCAGGGAAAAAGAATTGCCCGGTGTCATAAATCAACACCAGTCTGACTTGTCCCTTCACAGCTGAATCCCACTGCCCTCTTAGAGCCTCTACTCATCCTACAACACCCCCCCCCCTCCTCCCCCCCCCCCGAACTGCAACAGCCAGGTGCAGTGAGAGCAACCTTGAAGCTGCTTGCAGTTCAGGCAAGCCTACCTCTGGGACCCATGCCACTCACACAGTTTACCTTACTTTGCATCTTCTCTATCTCTGCCTATGGGAGACTGTACAGCAGCAGGTGAATACTTCTGATTAAGTTGGCAAATGAGTAATAGCCAAATAAGTAATATCTGTCTCATGACAGCTTGTAATTGCCAAGCTTTATGCATGTTGAAGAGCTTTCTTTCAAGGTCAAAGAATCTACTCTATGTAGAAGTGTATTTACATATATTTTAGATTATTTTGCTATTCCACCTGCATCTTTTTAGATGTCTGCTGAAAGCAGCTGTAATTTTGGGGTCACATCAGATAAACCCACTTAAAGGAAAAGCTTTAATGTAATTTTTACATGTGCTCTCTCTTCTTCATTTTTTTGCTTCTCCCTTATGCAAAATTATAAACAGACTTGGATTGCATCTCACATATGGAAAATACTGTTTATATTTTTAGTTCCATCTCATCTATTCTGCTTACATAGTAAGTCCATGTCAGCACATGTATGGAGTTCATGGAAATCCAAATGTAGTGTGCTAACTCTATACTTCTTTTGAAAGATGAGTTAATACTGAAAACACAAAAAACATAAATTTCAGAAACAGGAAACCATCATTAGTTGTTTGTCCTCTTTGGACTGAAGGATCCTAATCAATTGGATCTTTTTCTTTCTCATACTGATTACACAGTATCTTGGCTCATGAGATGAGATGGGTGATGGCAGCCATTCATTTAGATAATGATGTAGCTTCCCCAAATAACCAATGGCTATGGAATTTCCTCACCCAATCTTATTCCTTCTGCTGCTCTCCTATTCATTTGCAGCACAACTGAATAAAAATGTGGCACAAGTTCATGGTTCATGTTGTAAATGATTCTGCTTGTCAGGAGAGTGACCTAAAGAGAGAATCTGTAAGTGACAAGAGCTTGCATTTACAATAAGCAATCTCCAGGCAATTATCACGTTATCACAATGATGAGGAAAATGCATAGTTGGAAGAAAGGTCATTTGTTTTAATGTTATCTACCCCCAATGTCATTGAGTTTTAAAGTAATTATACTCAACCTTTTATTAAAAAAGAAAAATGGAAAATAAATATGGGACTTTATTATTATTATTATTATTATTATTATTATTATTATTATTATTATTATTATTATTATTATTATTATTATTATTATTGTTTTGCTTGGATTCTGTGAGCTGGGATGCCAAACCTCTGTTACATCCTTGCAGCAACCCTGACAATGGAGTGCATTTTTTCCCCTCTTTAATATAAAACCAGCAGGATGTCTTGCTTTCAAAGGCATTTGATAAAGGAGCCCACTCATGGAGCTGAGAGGAAATCAATGGAATTTATTCATTTCATGGGGCTCTATGATGCTTAAGTCCTATGGTATAATTCATTGCTTGTATGTGATTTTTCTGACAGCATTCTGTCTTCTGGTTTTCTCTATCTTTTGTCTCACTCTTACATATTTTTTTGGCAAGTTTGCTTGTAATTTTAGGCCGTGAAATCTAGGATATGGCAAAGCACTATGTTGGCACACTATAATGAGGTTTTATTGTTATTATTTTTTTTTTGGGAAAGTAGAACCTGTCAGTGCAGCTGGATAGCACTGTTCTCATTAGACAAGCTGAAGAAAGAAATCTGTGGCCTAATACATATTCTCCCATGTCTCCCTTCAAACAATGTGGATTAAAAAGGAAATAATCCCTATTGCCAATTTGAAATTCCTGGCTTAAGATAGAAATGAACTATCATACTTTTCTTTCTCTCCTCTTCCTGGGAGCAATGCTAATAATTTTGCCTGGAGGTTGCAAAGCACAGGTGAGCCAGTACAAGCAGAAACATTCCCATTCATTTGCTGATGGATGTTGCATTTTTTTTTTTTGTGGAGCACACTGTGCGCCACAGTTGGTGTCTCCTGAGAGTTATTGGAGGTTCAGGTCCAGGAGTTGCTGTGCTTTCTGATGTGGCAGTTCAGACTCTGATTCAAGACCTGCCTGTGTTGTACAGGTGCATAATGTGTCAGCTCTGTTATGCCTTCTCAGCACATGCTTATGAAAGGAGGGACTCCAGATTGTGTGCCTGTCTTCCCTGATCAGAGGAGCTGGTTGAGTATGATATACTGGATAGCCATGAAAGGGAGAGATAAGAATATAATGCAGAGGACTCACAAGCAGGCATACCTTTGAGTCATAAGAAAAAAAAAAAAAAGTAGTATGTTTACTTCCTCAGGTACTGGAATATTTTCATAGCCAAAGGCTGAACAGGTTTTTGCAAGATGCTGGTACAACACTGAAGTTTGAGGCTTGCTTTGGCTGTTATTCCATTGCTTATGAGTATTGTGGCTCCAGATTAGGAAGTCTGTACTTTTGTGTGGTCAAAGCTGTGTTCCCTACGGTGGATCTTCAGGAGAAGAGATTTCCTGCTGCTCTTTGCATGTCAGCAAAGAGGTAACTGCCATGAGGTAATTTCTTCTGGTACCTGAGGTGTGTGGATTTTGAGCAGTCCCACACTGCAGTAACCTCCTTCTGGGCAGGGTCTGCTCCCCAGCCACGTCCATCCAAAGCCCGCAGGTTTGTTCTCTCAGTGTGTGTTCCTTTCCTCGTCCCATCTTTGCTTCTGTGTAACAGCAGATTTAACTGGCTCTCCTTCTCATGTTTCATTGCCATAATCCTACACTATGGTCCACCACACCAATTCATTCTCCTGTTATTTGGTGCATTTTATGTGATGTGGGGAAAAGATTGCCTCCAGAAATATAGTCTAGATTTTACATGGAGACATGTGTGCTACATTACTTTTTTTAACCCCTGTGTCTATTACTTTTTAGTGGCTTCTAGCTCAGGCACTTCACATACAATTCCAATCTTGATTTCATGGCTGCCCAGATTATGAGTTGTTATTATACCCTTGGATGGACTAGAAGGAGAGTGCAGAAGACTTTTGCAGAGTTTGATTCATTTATTTATAGTCCAGAAGAAACTGAAATGGTGAAAAACATGGTAAAGTGACATATTTGTTTCTTGTTGGCTATATTTTTGTTTAATTTCACAGTACTGAATTAACATTGCTTTTAAGGCTGTTGAACACACAGGAAAGACATTTGGAAATGTCTGTACTGACAGAAAAGCAACAGCTGAGGAGAGATAATGGAAGAACTCTCTAAGATTTGTACCTCGTAGCTGACTGCTGATCTTCCATTTCTGTCAAATTTCCTTATGGTTTAAAAAAGAAAATGAAAGGAGAGAAAAGCTGGAATATACATATAGAAAAGAATTTACAATTAGAAGATTGTCACAGCTACAAGATCTGGGAAAAGAGCTGAACAATGCCCCACTTTTGACTTTGACTTATCACAGACATGTTTTTGTTTGTTTCAAAGCAATGTGGAAAAAGGTTAAGAAAGGTGGAAAAGGGTGGAAAAAGGTTAAGAAAGAGGATCTAGTGAAAGGTATTGAAAAATGTTGGCCACCATTGTTCTGTTTAAACTGTGCAGATGCTTTATTTTGCTGCACATTTTCTCCCTTTGGATGCTATTTTTTCTGTTCCTGATAATCTGAAAGAAAAAAAAAAAAGTAGGGTCAGCTTACTGATCTAGGTCTGCCAAATACTTATGATGTGTCACTCTAAGAGCTAATTGAAAGGCTTCTGTCATGTAATTAAAAGTATGCTTTTGGGAGCTGAAACACCCTGTTTTGCTTCTAAACTTTTTGATCTGAATTTTGAGCTCTCAGTGAGCTGTTTTAGAAAGCTGACTATGGAGATGTATGTTCCTAATTTCCTCCTTTTACTGGCCCCAACTGTGTGTAGCCTTTTTAGCAAACAGTCATTAAAAGCAAAGTAATTGTCTCTGTAAGCTTCTATTCCTCAAAACCTTGTTAGATCTTTAAATATGCTTTCTGCTCTAAGTTCCACTTTCCATCTACAGTGGAGAAATTGACATTGTTGCTTAATTCTTTGTAGAAAACCAGATATTTTTAGACTTCTGTACATCATCCGTATTTATGACTGTCTCATATCTAGCCTGTGTGAGAAATATTGTGACTGAAGGACTATTTTAATTTAAAATGGTATTTCTTATCCAAACCTGTCTCTGTACTCTGCCTGCAAATTTATTAGCATTTCTATAACCATATTCAAGTTAATTAATTCAATGCACCTGACTTTTTTCCCCACATTAGGCCTCTGTTGTAGGTTAACCCCAGTGAGCAACTGTGCCCCACACAACCACTTGCTCATGCCCCCTCAGTGATATGAGAGAGAGAATGGAAAGAGTATAAGTGAGAAAACTTGTAGGGTGAGATAAAGGTAAAGTTAAAGCTGTGTGTGCAAGCAAAGCACAATAAGCAATTCATTCACTATTTCCCATTGGCAGACACATGTTTAGCCATTTTCAGGAAAGCACAGCTCATTGTGTATTTCTTAGGAAGACAAACAACTCTTTCACCCAGCTTTTATTACTGTGCACGACATCATACGGTATGGGACATGGTCATTTATGCCTGCTGTCCTGGTTGTGTCCTCTCCCATCTCCTTGTGAATTCCCGGCCTGCTTATTGTGAGGGGGCAGTGTGAAAAACAGAAATGGCCTTGGCTCTGAGCAAGCACTGCCCTGCAACAACTAAAACACCAGAGTATTATCAACACTGTTTTCATCATAAATCCAAAACATAACTCTGTATGAGGTAGGATGAAGAAAACTAGCTCTATCAAGCCAAACCCAGGACGGTTTCTTATATATTTAATGTTTTAGAGAATGAGATTTTTAATGTTTTTAAAATATTTTTTTCATAGTTAAAACATATTTATGTATTTTTCTCAATATTTATGTGGTAAAAATTATTATACTGATTAAAAAATATTAAAAAGTTAAAAACTACTTTAGTAGTTGAGTACTTGCTCCATTATGCTGTTATTTCTGGAAGTATGAGGTCAGGCAAAACAAGAATCTGACCCTATGACATTTTCATTTTTGTCAGTATTGAGCCATATCACAGGTGTTGCTCATTCCTTCCTATGACAGACGATTAGTTTCATGTCAGTGCACTCTTGTTATCATTAAACTGCTATTATTTATATTCGTGCAGTATTTGTCTGCACTAGTTTGAGAGTGAATCTACCATTTGAGGCAATATGCAAGTTCATGATGATGAGATTTGAGTCTTTGTAAATTAGTTTGTAAACTAATTTGTAAATTAGTTTGGTTTCCAAATGTAAGTTTTCCTTATGAAATTTAACATGATTAGGAACTTCATAATGGTAAACATGACTTTAATATTTTAAAACTCCTTTAGATCCTGATCCTGATCCCTTTCCAGACATTTTTGGTGTGCCTGCAGGGCATGGGAGCCTTGACTTGAAGGTGTCCAGCAGAAGTCTGTATTGCCCTGCTTACTCTGATAAGGGCAAAGGTAGAGGAAAAGAGGGGGCAGAGTCTTTCATCCTAACGTAAAAAAAACTGTTTGCACTGACTGTGAGAATCTCTACTGTCTTCTTTAAGACTGAAGTTCAACTTCTGCAGGGTCAACATTAGAAATATTTTCTGGTAATTCTGATAATTCCATCTGAATGTCAGATGAATGCGTAAGAGTTTCACCTATGCAGCAGCATGGTTTTCTGCTCCATTGTATAATTGCTTTAAAAATGGGATTAAAACAACAACAACAACAATTAGGTTCTTTTTTACATTCCTTTTTATTTAAAAGCTTTGGATTCTTATTTCAAACTTTCCTGAACAGAAGTAGCAGGTGAAATTGATACTTTGCAAATGAAAATAAGATTCCCAAATACTCATGTGATTTTAGATGCCAAGACTTAGGAAAATGAAGGAAATAACATCTCAAGATGCTTCATAAAACTGTGAAAGTTGGAAGTAGAGAGGCTAGAAAGTTTTAACTGTGAACATCCTTTGGCAGCAAAAGATATAGGAGTTTTTCTCTGTAGAGAATGCAACTTTGAAATGAGACTGGAAGGACTACATTTCAATTTAATGTTGAGATTACTGTTTAAAATGAATTGTGGTTTCTTTATAAAGACATTCTGTTAAAATCGTCAAACTGTTTCAGTGTTTCAGCTCCAAATCACCTGAGTTGTCAAAATTTTCTGCAAAAATGTAGAATAATACAAAAGTAAAAGAAGTTGAAAAAAAAAGTATTTTCCAGCAGTGTCAAATAGATTATTACAGTTTAAGGTACAGGTTCAGAAACAATAAGAACAGGCCATGAATGATTCAGCCATAAAATTTGTTAATGTGTCATCCAAAAGTCCCTCCATATACTCTTGTTTTGAAAGGTCAAGTTTTGCTAAAAACAAGAGTGCTCCAGATAAGATGGTCCCTGGAGGTCTAGTCTACTTTCAAAAACTGAGCTGCACAAAAAAGGTAGATAGTAGGCAGAAGGAAGAAAAACTAGTTTGCTCATCACCTGCAGAGAGGCAACAAGACCTGCTGGAGTGAGTGAAGGGGCAAACAATGTCTTTCTTTTTTCAGTCATTCTCAGAGAATATTCTGGATTTGCCCATGACTCAGTGAATGACATCAGAAATGACACATAAGACATCTGTCCCTCATTGAATGACAATAATATGTCTCTACCTCAGGGAGGTGTTCTGAAGATAGATTTGTTTTCCAGTAATTTGACTGTCTGAAATAATTTGACTATATAAATGCTAACGATGCTGATCTGGAGCAGTGTTTCCACTGTTTCTTGTAATTTCTGGTGTGTAAAACCAAAGATTGTCTTCCGCAGCTGGAAATTCCTTGTGGGGAGTTTACTATGAAGCTGTCTTAGTTTTGGCTGGGACAGAGTTAATTTTCTTCACAAAGGCTCACACAGAGAAGAGCTCATTGTCTGCAAGTGGAATCCCACTGTGAATCCTGGTGTGTTCAATTATGGTTTTCTGAACTATACATTCTCTTTTATGTGCGTAGGTACTGCTAGCTAGAGCAAGGTAAGAACAGAATACCAACATACAAGTGGAAGAGAGACTTTGTTACCTTATTTATTGGAATTTTTAAATTAAAAAAAATGACCAGCTGCTTGGGTGGAAAGTAATAAGTGGGCTTAATTTGTGAAGTTGATGGATGAATGGATGATAAAGATTCCCTTGTTCAAAACCTTTATATAGCAACATGATGAAAAGACTAAAGCAGATAACAATTTTGTGTGCATGTTTTACAAAGGAAAATTTCATTTAAAAAAGAAACATGGACAAACTGAAAAGTGAAAAGCTAATGAGTCATTGTTATTGGAAGCCATTTTATTCTGTAAGTCATTTTCCCATCTTAACTACATGTCCTAGGAAGAGCTATAGCCAGGAACTCCTGCGAAGTATCTGTCTTCATTTTTCATGATGGGAGATTGGTAACCAGCACTGGAAATATATTCTGTCTGAGGAGTACTGTTTTTGGACAGGAATATGAGCCTAGGGAAGGTACAGTGTCAGCAACTCCAATAGAGAACTTTTCATGGTTGCTTTCTTTTATATTTCCTCTATAAGAATGACACTTTATTTATTCCTTCCACTGTATATTTATAATGAGGTCCCATGGCTTATCAGAGTTATCTTTTCATTCAGTTTGAATGAATTAGTTCTGCTGCTGTGTAACTGTTGGGCCAAACATCTTTATATATTAATACTCCAGAGGTGATGGGGGTTGAACTTGCTTAGCAAGTCTGAAAATAATGTGTTCTTCTCAGAGTATTTCTAAATATGGGATCAAGTTTGTCAGGCACTCATTTTCAGAGATCTGAAAATTTACCCTACATAGTGCTTTATATAATAATTGATACACCACTGTCACCAATCAGTTTAAAAGGAGCCGCCTGATTTGAAGCAGAGATGTTTTGATATAATGTATTTATATTTATAAAATCTGTGTGGCCTGGGACCACTGTGTTCACACCATGATGGACTGATTTTTCTAATACTCTGAAAATATATAAGTAAATGCAAAACTTCAATAAGAGCTTTCCTACAAAAAACAAACAAACAAAAAAAGTGAATAAATTCTTAATCTGTTTAATTCTTAAGCTTCTTTTGTGTTAGTCTATTAACACTAGTCCAGGCAGTGCTACCCATAAACTTTACTTTTTGAATGCCAGTCACTGAATATTGGAAACTTGTAAAAGAAATCTAATAATAAGTCTCTTGCAGAAATACACAAATGTTCATGTAAAATGTAGTATTGACTCTTATGTATTTCCCAAGCTTATAAACTTTATAGCAAAACAAAAGTTGCCTTGCACAGAGCCAAGACTTCATTTCTGAATGTGGTCAATAGTGTTCACCTCAGAAATTTTATTGAAATGTTAGTGTTTATATTGACGCATGACTGGATCTGTACCGAAGATGTGAGTCTCAAGAGCACCTCCTTGTGTTGAAAACTTACCTATTTATATACTTTATGGTACATTGATTGTATTAAAAATAGTTCTGCTTCACAGAAGACTGTTTCTGTATAAAAAAACCACCACCACCACCAACAACAAAAAAACAGTTCTGTATTTATCAAAGATATCTGACCATTTCTAATGAAAATAAGTAGATTTAAAATATTTATATCAAGAAATATTGTCATGTATTTTTCAAGCAATATATTCACATACCAGCACTCCCTGATCTTTGACCCCTGACTGGGTTTGCTTACAATTGGTTTAAATGCCAGTATACATCTGCTATACTATATGCCTTACATTTAAGGCTTATAAATATTTCAAAGTGTCTTTTAAGAAGTTGAAAAAAAGCAACACTGGTATTAGTTTGTATATTAAACTAGATGCCTTTAATGACAATAGTACAAATTAATTTTGCCAGCAGCAAGGACCCACTGGAATGTGTCAACAATTTTCCTATGGCATGTATTTCAGGTCGGAAGTTAGGAGAAATTTCTTCTCAGAAAGAGTGGTTAGGCATTGGAATGGGTTGCCCAGGGAAGTGGTGGAGTCCCTGTGGGTGTTTAAGGAAAAGTTGGATGTAGCACTTAGGGACATGGTTTAGTGGGTGGTATTGGTGGTAGGGGGATGGTTGGACCAGATGATCTTGGAGGTCTTTTCCAACCTCAATTATTGTATGATTCTGTTGGAATTTCTTTTTCTCTGAAAGCAGTCCATTTCAAGTTGCAATTTAAAAATCATTCTTTTTCAACCTTTTTTGGATAGAAAGTCTTTATTTTAGAATTCAAAAGCTTTCTTTGTTTAATATTTTTGAACAAATGTTAGGAGAACAAAATATTATATCCTGCTTAAGGTAGATTTTTCTCTGTCTTTTTCTCCACTGCCAGTGCTCTTAGATGAAATTCTTCAAGGGCAAAATATATTTTATTCCAATTTTGGATCAGAAGAAATTAAAAATATCTGTTTTTCATGAAACAGAAAAAAAAGGCTTCCATTTGTATTGCATACAACTAATAATAATAACCTTTCTATAATAATCATAAACCTTCAATAACTACATTTCCAGAGACCACTGTGCAATGTACACAGAGGAATTGCCTTAAGTAAGAATCATGACTTTTAAGAGTCATTATTCAGAAATTTTTACTAGCCTATAGTCAAAAATGATTCAATTGCAAAACCAGAACTACACCAATGTGTCTGAAGTTATACAACTCACAGTTTCTTTCTCTTTTCAAATTTCCTCATAGATTAGTACCTCACTTACTATTTCCTTGCTCAGGACAACCCTTTTGTTTATTGGTCTGCATTTGTATTTACCCAATACAGGCAAACTTTCTGATTTTCCGTTGGCTTCTTTATTAAACATAATTCTCTCACACATCTATACACCCACAGTGTCCAAATGTTCATACTATGCTACTTATGTCTCTCTTTCTATACTAATACACAAAGATATGTGAATGTGTAAAAATATATATGTATACAGAAGAGGGAGTGAGAGAGAGAGAGAGAGGAGGTTTCTGATGCCTGTGGTTTCTGAAGCTATATATGGAAGGACAACAAGAAGACAATGGGCATAAACTTAAAATGTAGGTCACATTCATAAGGAAAAATCCCTCTCTGTGAGGACAGTCAAGCAATAGGGCAGGTTACCCAGTGTAGGCTTCATCCTTGGAAATTTCTAAGACCCCATCGGTGACAACACCGGTCTGATCTCAGAGCTGGTCCTGCTTTGGACAGGAGGTTGGATTAGAGACCTCCTGAGTGATTCTGGAATTCTACTAGCTTGTCTGAAACTCCCACTGTCCTGTCATGTTTTACATAAGGCAGCTGGAAATGCAACTTCACTTGTCAAAGTATAAGGTAGGCATCAACAGGTCAGCAGAGAAAAATATCCTTGTGCAAAAGGATGTGGTTTTAACCTCGTATTTAGAAATAGAGTTCACACCTTCTCCTCATTTTTTTTTCCCCCTCCCTTGCCCTTGAAAAGTATAGGTAATGGGAACCATAAATTAATCTGCATCCCAAATATCCCATCCTGTCTAAAATTCTTTCATCCTTCAACACTGTGGAGTAAACTAGGAAAATAGTCTGACATGGCAGAAAGAGCAGATCTAGTACTCTTATGAAGACAAGAGTGTCAAGATAGTCCTTGACTTTTTGAGCTCTCAAATTAAAATATAGTATGTTACATCCAGATTATGTTCCAGAGAGTTTGACTCTGAGTCTCTCTGTAGAAAATTCACAGAATTTGACGGTGCTGACAGAAGAAGCAAACTAACAAAATCAAAATTAGAATAATCCCTGCCAGGGCACATTTTTCTGTGACCAATGGCTTCTGGAAAGGGGTGGGTAGGAGAGGAAGCAAAGATGAAATAAAAGATAAAGGCAGATCAAAAGTAGATCACAAAAATTATACATCGTTACTGCAGTTGAGTATCATCAGTGGGGGTGAACTATATGACAGATGAGAGGGAAGAGAGACTGTCAAGGAACCAAAATAGAAGTGTCAAAAATACCTAACTATCCAGTTCTCAAAAAGTACTAGATGTACTTATAGAGGCTAGACTCTGATGACTGTCATTGAAACTCGGGCATCTAAGCATATAGAAGAGCATGTGCTGAAATCAGTAGGAATTAATCATCTGCTCTGTTTATTCAGTGTAAAATTCCTATCAGGCATTTACCTGCAACATGGATCATTTAAGTGGCTTTGAAGATGTTGACTTTAAACCACCTTGGAAAATGAATATCTGGCTCAAAAAATGCATTAGATTTTTTGAAAGCGTTATCCACAAAGCTTATTTACCAATCTATCTGCAACCACCTTATTTGGCTTTTCCAGAATTTTCCAGTTATATCAATATTAGTGGTAGTTCTACTACTAGGCACTTCATTATTATGATACGTCATTCTGAACGCTTACATTTTGCATTATTGTTTGTTACACCAAAATTGGTATATGTTAGTTTAGCAATACTTTTTCTGCATGTAACTATGTAAGATCTCCCCACAACTGTGACAAATCTGTCTCTTGTCTGAAGATAGACTCAAATTTCTTAATTCTCATTCAGGTGGCTTTAATCATAACATCATGCTTTCCTCTCTTTTGGGACGTTTATATTACCCAACTCAGCAGTTACATTGCAAGTCTCTATCTGTAAAATGTTTCTTTTCCTCTAAATTTAAATTTAAATGTAACTCCATTTTCCTTGTCTAATAACCATTGAGTAATTAGGATTTTACATAGAAAAAGAATTATCTAACGAAAAATGTTCCTGTAAAGGGCATTTTGAGTGCTGTAGATAAATGCCTCTTCTGCCAGGTTACCTGCAGTTTGCAAAATGCAATCTTGTTAAAGAGACGGATGTATCCATAGTTATCCAGACTTATCCAATCCCTGCAATTTGTAAGACAATATTCCATCATTTGTGTATCTTATCTCTTTGATATTACGGAAGTTAATACAGAATACATTCATATTACAGGAGTTATTACAGAAGTACAGAAGTACTTCCTAAAGGAGACATTTGTTTCTAATGGAATGGCACATTTAAAGATTCACATAATCTTATCTTTATAGAAAATGCAAATGCATAGCTCTCTGGGTCTTTGTTTCTTACTATATTCTGTTGTGAAAGGATGGAGGCCGATCTGGTTGTCAATAATTATTTCTATTATCTTATGCAGCTCAATTCCTAGCTTATTTCTGTTCTTAGTCAAACTGGGCTGGTAGTTGAAATGAGTTATTGTAAAGATGTGACATATTCCCATATAGTGCTGTATATCTTAATGTGGTTTGGAGACCATGGGCCTAGTAATTTGTCTTATTGGTACTGAGAATTCATCCATTGGTAATGTCCGTGCACCATAGTGGACTATGGAAATTCCTGATTCAATTATTGGAAGTGTGTGGATGCGAAATGGTTCAAAATGGTCTGCAAGCATTTAATGGTGTTCAGATATCCTTATGCTACATCACATAACATCAGAACCAGTGAAACATTTTGGTGCTGGTGCCTACCCTCTGCTCTGATTGCTCTCCGTCTCTGGTGTTGCATATAGCTGGAGCTCCTTATTTCCATTTGCAGTGTCAGCAGTTAGCAAGGCTCTGACATATTTACCCTCAGAATGGGTGCATCTCATTCTGCTCTCCTGGTGTCTCTGGTAGACATGATGACTGACTTTGAGAACACATCAAGTAGGAACATAATGAATTTTGTTCACGTTGGACAGAATTTAATTCAAACTGAGCAAAATCAGCAAAGACCCACTATTGTGAAGTATTTATTTGCTTGTCCATTTTACATGAGAATGCCTAGGGAGCACTCACATGAGCAGCTCAGCTGCCAGATCAGAGAGAAAGGCTTCTCCTGAAAGAGAAGCACTGATTTTGTGGTGGGGAGATAGTTTAATCCATAAGCAGAAGTAGACAAGGAAAGCACACACCTAAATAATCAGATGATCATTTTAACTAGTCAGTCTATGGTAATCTTAAATGACTTTGTGTTATGAGGAGTGGAAACACAGAAGCATGGTTTCCTGTTTTTCTGTGATATATGTGTCCTGGTTTCAGTTAGCACAGAATTAATTTTCTTCCTAGTAGCTGGTGGAATGCTGTGTTTTGGCTTAGAATGAGAAGAGTGCTGATAACACCCCGATGCTTTAATTGTTGCAGAGCAGTGCTTATACTAAGCCAAGGACATCTCAGCCTTTGCTCTGTCCTGCCAACGGGCAGGCTGGGGGGTGCAGTAAGAGCTGGGAGGGGACAGACCCAGGACAGGTGACCCAAACTAGCCAAAGGGGTATTCCATACCATCTGACGTCATGCTAAACAATATATAGGGGTGGCTGGCCGGGGGGAGGGGGCCGGACTGCTCGGGGTTAGGCTGGGCATCGGTCAGCGGGTGGTGAGCAATTGCATTGTGCATCACTTGTTTGTACATACTACTATTACTTTCGTATTATCACCATTGTATCATCATTATTATTATTGTTATTATTATTTTGTTATTTTTTTTTTTTTCCTGTCTTATTAAACTGTCTTTATCTCAACTCACGGGCTTCACTTTCCATTTCTCTCCCCCGTCCCAGAGAGGGAGGGGGGAGGGTGAGCGAACGGCTGCGTGGTGTTTAGCTGCCGGTCGGGTTAAACCACGACAGTCTTTTTGGCGCCCAACGTGGGGCCCGAAAGGTTGAGATAACGGCAGATCTGATCAGAGTGTGTTAAACTAAAATTGGTGTAAGGATTAGACCTGCTTAATAGTCACTTGTCATGATGCTGATTGCTTTAATCACAACTCTGCTGCGCCTGTTTTCCAAATTGAGTATTATAGTACATTATTTTCCGTATTTGCTCTCTGTAGTGTTGTTTCTCCTCTCCGGGCCCTGGTTTCAGACCATTATGGTACTAAGTGTTATAGCAATGGCTTATGAGACGATAAGATATCTGGTCATGACTCTTACTTGGTATTTATACTCAGTAACATCGTGGACTCTGTACTTTGGAAACAGCATCTTGGGAACTATTAGCAATTATACCTATTGTTTTTCTCCATTAGAGAGTCAATCTGTGGAGGGGAAAGGGGAGGATATTTTTCCTTACTTGCTTACTCTCCCTTTCTCCTTCACCACCCCTGTATCCTCCTGGGTCACTCTGCCTTCCTCCTTCACCACCCTCTTATCCCCTGAGCTTGTCACAATAGCTCTCCAAGATATTGAATATTTCTGGAATACTCAGAATACCATAGTCTTGTTGTTCTGCCTCATGAATGCACTTCAGATTCTGCTTAAAGTTAAACAACTACTTATGAAGCTCATCCGGAGATCTGCCCGGAGGCAGTATAGTTGTGGGTGGCAGGGAGTATGGGTGGATATGGGCAGGCATCTAGAGCAGTTGGCACCCCCAGTGTGTTGGAAATTCACCCCTGAACAATGGCAAAATCCTCAAAAACTGGCAGAATGCTTGAAAAAAAGGTGTAATGATTCTGGCAGTTCCAAAGTAACACAAATCATTGTAACGTGTTGGGGCCTGGCTCATGCCTATCGAGCTGCCATTGATACTGCTGTCAACTTAGTGACAGACCCTGCGGCCACTCCAAACCCTGTGACAGATCCAACGGCCACTGTGACCCCTACGGTGGATTCTGCAGCCGCTCCAGTCCCAGCTCCTGCAGCCGCTCCAGCTCCAGCTCCTGCAGCCGCTCCAGTCCCAGCTCCTGCAGCCGCTCCAGTCCCAGCTCCTGCAGCTGCTCCAGTCCCAGTTCCTGCAGTCGCTCCAGTTCCAGCTCCGGCCGCTACTCCAGTCCCAGTTCCTGCAACTGCTCCAGTCCCAGCTCCTGAAGCCGCTCCAGCTCCAGCTCCTGAAGCCGCTCCAGCTCCAGCTCCTACTGCTGCTCCAGTCCCAGCTCCTGCAACTGCTCCAGCTCCAGCTCCAGCTCCTGTAGCCGCTACAGCTCCGGTTCCTGCAACTGCTCCAGCTCCTGTAGCCGCTCCAGCTCCTGTGGCCGTGTCAGAGAAACGAGCTGTAGCAGTGCAAGTTGACCCTGCAGAGGGCATTCCAACCCCTGTGGCAGACCCTGTAACAAAGTCAGAGAAACGAGCAGTAGCAGTGCAAGCTGCCCCTGTAGAGAAGGTGAAAATATGGTATAGAAATTCAAGTCGTTTAGAACGCAGAGAGTCTTCTGCCAATCCAGGTAAGGCTTCTGCCAAAACTAAGTATAGAGATGACGAAGATGATGACGACGCTGGGCCGTCAAGGATTCAGGAGGAGGAAGATGAGGATGCCGAAAGAGCAACAGTAACTACCCGAAGCCTAAACGAGCGCGAGCTACGAGATGTGCGAAAAGATTTTGGTCGCTGTATAGGTGAGCAGCTTGTCACCTGGCTGCTCCGGTGCTGGGACTCTGGAGCCAATTGTGTGGAATTAGACGGCAGGGAAGCCAAGCGGCTGGGATCCCTTGCTCGAGACGCCGGCATTGACAAAGCAATTGCAGATGGAGCACGACCCACCAGCCTCTGGAGGCGTCTCCTCTCAGCTGTGAGGGAAAGGTATCCCTTCAAGGAAGATATTTTATGTCTACCAGGCAAGTGGACCACTATGGAGAAGGGAATCCAGTACCTGAGGGAATTAGCCGTACGGGAAGTGATTTATGAGGATCCAGACCTCAAACAAACATCCACAGATCCAGATGAAGTCAAGTGTACACGACCCATGTGGCGGAAGTTTGTACGGAGTGCACCATCATCATATGCCAGCTCATTGGCAATAATGGCCTGGAAAGAGGATGAGGAACCCACAGTGGGTGAAGCGGCTAAACAACTCCGGCAGTACGAAGAAAGTCTCTCCTCTTCCTTACAGGCCTGCGTCTCAGCTGTGGAGAAACTTTCTGAAAAGGTTCACCAACTTGAAGAGAATCTATTGTCCTCCCCACCTGAACCAACCAGTGCCCACCGACCAAAGGAGAACACTTGGGAGAAACTTTCTGAAAAGGTTCACCAACTTGAAGAGAGATTATTCTCCTTCGCACCTGTACAAAGCAGTGTCTCAGCTGTCAGGGGTAGGCGTTCACCCACACAAGGAAGACGATATGGTGGGTACTCACCCCGTGCCACCCTGTGGTTTTACTTACGAGACCATGGAGAGGACATGAGAAAGTGGGATGGAAAATCTACCGCGACCCTAGAGGCACGGGTACGTGAGTTGCAAAAGAAAACAATCAGGAAAAAGGGATTCTCCGAAAAGTTTGCTGCTCCAACTTCCAGCAGACAGTCCTTCAAACACAGAAACGAGGAAGATTCTGACCAGGATTAGGGGGGCCCTGCCTCCAGCCAGGGGGAGGAAAGGGACAATCGAGTTTATTGGACTGTGTGGATTCGATGGCCTGGCACATCACGCGCACAGAAGTATAAGGCTTTAGTAGACACCGGTGCACAATGTACTATAATGCCATCGAGCTATAAAGGACCAGAGCCCATCTATATTTGTGGAGTGACAGGGGGATCTCAGCAGTTGACTGTATTGGAGGCTGAAGTGAGTCTGACTGGGAATGAGTGGGAAAAGCACCGCATTGTGACTGGTCCGGATGCTCCATGTATCCTTGGCATAGACTATCTTAGAAGAGGATACTGCAAGGACCCAAAAGGGTTCCGGTGGGCTTTTGGTATTGCTGCCTTAGAGACAGAGGGCATTAAACAATTATCTACCTTGCCTGGTCTCTCAGAGGACCCCTCTGTTGTGGGGTTGCTGAGGGTCGAAGAACAGCAAGTGCCAATTGCTACCACAACTGTGCACCGGCGGCAATATCGCACCAACCGAGACTCCCTGATTCCCATCCATAAGCTAATTCGTCAATTGGAGAGCCAAGGAGTGATCAGCAAGACTCATTCACCTTTCAATAGTCCCATATGGCCAGTGCGAAAGTCTAATGGCGAGTGGAGACTAACAGTGGACTATCGTGGCCTGAACGAGGTGATGCCACCACTGAGTGCTGCAGTGCCGGACATGCTGGAACTTCAGTATGAACTTGAATCGAAGGCAGCCAAGTGGTACGCCACAATTGATATCGCTAATGCATTTTTCTCCATCCCTCTAGCAGCAGAGTGCAGGCCACAATTTGCCTTCACTTGGAGGGGAGTCCAATATACTTGGAATAGGCTGCCCCAGGGGTGGAAACACAGCCCTACCATTTGCCATGGGCTGATCCAGTCTGCACTAGAGCAGGGGGAAGCTCCTGAACACCTGCAGTACATCGATGACATTATTGTGTGGGGTGACACAGCAGAGGAAGTTTTCGAGAAAGGGAAGAAAATAGTCCAAATCCTTCTGAAAGCCGGTTTTGCCATAAAACAAAATAAAGTCAAAGGACCTGCACGGGAGATCCAGTTTTTAGGAATAAAATGGCAAGATGGACGTCGTCAAATCCCAATGGATGTGATCAACAAAATAACAGCTATGTCTCCACCAACTAACAAAAAAGAAACACAGACTTTCCTAGGTGTTGTGGGGTTTTGGAGAATGCACATCCCAAATTACAGTCTGATTGTAAACCCACTCTACCAAGTAACTCGTAAGAAGAATGAGTTTGAATGGGGCCCTGAACAACGACAAGCCTTTGAACAAATCAAGCAGGAAATAGTCCATGCAGTAGCCCTTGGGCCAGTTCGAACAGGACCAGATGTAAAGAATGTGCTCTACACTGCAGCCGGGGAGAACGGCCCCACCTGGAGCCTCTGGCAGAAAGAACCTGGGGAAACTCGAGGTCGGCCTCTGGGGTTTTGGAGTCGGGGATACAGAGGATCTGAGGCCCGCTATACTCCAACTGAAAAGGAGATATTGGCAGCATATGAAGGAGTTCGATCTGCTTCGGAGGTGGTCGGTACTGAGGCGCAGCTCCTCCTAGCACCCCGATTACCGGTACTAGGCTGGATGTTCAAGGGAAGGGTCCCCTCTACGCATCATGCAACTGATGCTACATGGAGCAAGTGGGTTGCACTGATTACTCAGCGGGCTCGAATAGGAAACCCCAGTCGCCCAGGAATATTGGAAGTGATCATGGACTGGCCAGAAGGCAAATACTTTGGGATATCATCAGAGGAGGAGGTGGGTCGTGCTGAAGAAGCCCCACTGTACAACCAGTTGCCAGAGAATGAAAAGAAATATGCCCTGTTCACTGATGGGTCCTGTCGTATTGTGGGAAAGCATCGGAGATGGAAGGCTGCTGTATGGAGTCCTACGCGACGAGTTGCAGAAGCTGCTGAGGGAGAAGGTGAATCGAGTCAGTTTGCAGAAGTGAAAGCCATTCAGCTGGCTTTAGACATTGCTGAACGAGAAAAATGGCCAGTTCTCTATCTCTACACCGATTCATGGATGGTAGCAAATGCCCTGTGGGGATGGTTACAGCAATGGAAGCAAAACAACTGGCAGCGTAGGGGCAAACCTATCTGGGCTGCTGCATTGTGGCAAGATATTGCTGCTCGGGTAGAGAACCTGGCTGTGAAAGTACGCCACGTAGATGCTCATGTGCCCAAGAGTCGGGCTACTGAAGAACATCAAAACAACCAGCAGGTGGATCAGGCTGCTAAGATTGAAGTAGCTCAGGTGGACCTGGATTGGCAGCATAAAGGTGAATTATTTATAGCCCGATGGGCCCATGACACCTCAGGCCATCAAGGTAGAGATGCAACATACAGATGGGCTCGTGATCGAGGGGTGGACTTGACCATGGACGCTATAGCACAGGTTATTCATGACTGTGAAACATGTGCTGCAATCAAGCAAGCCAAACGGTCAAAGCCTCTTTGGTATGGAGGACGATGGCTGAAATATAAATATGGAGAGGCCTGGCAGATTGATTACATCACACTCCCTCAAACTCGCAATGGCAAGCGCCACGTACTTACAATGGTGGAAGCAACCACCGGATGGCTGGAAACATATCCTGTGCCTCATGCTACCGCCCGGAACACCATCCTGGGCCTTGAAAAGCAAGTCCTATGGCGACATGGTACCCCAGAAAGAATAGAATCAGACAATGGGACTCACTTCCGAAACAACCTTATAGACACTTGGGCCAAAGAACATGGTATTGAATGGGTGTATCACATCCCCTATCATGCACCAGCCTCCGGGAAAGTTGAACGATACAATGGCCTGTTAAAGACTACCTTGAAAGCAATGGGCGCTGGGACGTTCAAAAACTGGGATACGCATTTGGCAAAGGCCACCTGGTTAGTCAATACTAGGGGATCTACCAACCGAGCTGGACCTGCCCAATCAAACCTGTTACGTACTGTAGATGGGGATAAAGTTCCTGTAGTGCATGTAAAAAATATGCTGGGTAAAACAGTCTGGGCTACTCCTGCCTCAGGAAAAGGCAAACCTATTCGTGGAATTGTTTTCGCTCAGGGACCTGGATATACTTGGTGGGTGATGCAAAAGAACGGAGAGGTCCGGTGTGTACCTCAAGGAGATTTAATACTGGGTGAGAATAGCCCATGAACTGAATTGCACCATGTTAAATAGTATATTATACTGTATGTTATCACTACCATGATTACTATAGGTGACTAATTAGAATGTATGGAAAAGAGTGTAACCTGAGCATGACATAAATGGTATGGAATAAGGGGTGGATAGATGTCCTGGTTTCAGTTAGCACAGAATTAATTTTCTTCCTAGTAGCTGGTGGAATGCTGTGTTTTGGCTTAGAATGAGAAGAGTGCTGATAACACCCCGATGCTTTAATTGTTGCAGAGCAGTGCTTATACTAAGCCAAGGACATCTCAGCCTTTGCTCTGTCCTGCCAACGGGCAGGCTGGGGGGTGCAGTAAGAGCTGGGAGGGGACAGACCCAGGACAGGTGACCCAAACTAGCCAAAGGGGTATTCCATACCATCTGACGTCATGCTAAACAATATATAGGGGTGGCTGGCCGGGGGGAGGGGGCCGGACTGCTCGGGGTTAGGCTGGGCATCGGTCAGCGGGTGGTGAGCAATTGCATTGTGCATCACTTGTTTGTACATACTACTATTACTTTCGTATTATCACCATTGTATCATCATTATTATTATTGTTATTATTATTTTGTTATTTTTTTTTTTTTCCTGTCTTATTAAACTGTCTTTATCTCAACTCACGGGCTTCACTTTCCATTTCTCTCCCCCGTCCCAGAGAGGGAGGGGGGAGGGTGAGCGAACGGCTGCGTGGTGTTTAGCTGCCGGTCGGGTTAAACCACGACATATGTCCTGCTCAGCTCTCTGGCCCATAGCACTGCCAGCTTCTGCTGGCTGGGCAAATAGGAGAAAGTGGTTGTCTCAGTGGCACTGGGGAGCTGCCTGACCAGATGGATTCTGGCTGCTGATTTACCAGCTGATTCCCATTCCTCTCAGTGTATGAAGAGGTGAAACATAGCTGCCTTTCTTTGAGCACCGGATGCTATCCAATTATGATTTTTGTAGAAACTGGAGACTTTGAGCTCTCTGTCCCCGTGTCAATTTGAAAATTGATCAGTGGCTTCAAAGGCCTCTGGGAAAATAAAATCTGATAGTAGACAAACTGTGATTGTGTAAGCTTCTTTTCCTTTGGAAGCCAGGATAGAAAATATTTTTTTACATTTATTTTTCATTAAACTGTCTCTCAAGCAAAAGATTAGATGTAGCAGCAAGAGAATTGTGTTGTATGCAGTGTAAATTTTCAGAATGTATGGACAAATCAAGGGAAATGTCACACAAACTGATAGTGGTGGCCTCTTGGGCTAAGGCAGTTCAAGACCAGATGTCATAAAAATATTCATGAGACCATTAGTTATAAACAACTCTTTATTTGTAACTGTCCTGCTTCTTGTTGCCATGTCATTTTTCATGAAAATCTGAATGTCCTTCCTTTCTAATATTGACAAGGGTTTTAAAAAAGGTTATCAGTGCATGGGTTCTTTGTAGTCAGTAATTCCCATGGCAGCAGTGAATTTGGAAAAGCAAAGAGCACTTGCAGAATGTATCTTGGAGATAAAAGTTCTGGACAAAAGCTCTTTTTCTACAGGTATGTGTTTAATGGGTGTGAACCATAGAAAACCCTAGTAGTGACTAAATAATTTTCCTTTATTTGGAATGTAACAGAAAATGGTTAATGAGCAGCTTTTAACACATATATTCAGAAAATGTTGTTGAAGCACCAGTAGAGGGCACTATTATTCCATACAGAAAGACATATTGCCGTAGTCATAAATTATTTTGTGCATTTACTTTAGTATAAAGTTGAAAATGCTGTAAGCTGTATGTTTTTTCAACCTCTGTACATCACAGTATTTGTCTGTTTTAACCCCGAATGTATAGGTTCATTTGGTTATTTTCATTTAACTGGCAATAAGTAAAGCCTTTGAATATTTCTATATTCCTCATCTGGAGAGTAGTTTGCAGCCCATTCAGTATTCAAATGTAGTACCATTTCCTCTTTCTGACAAACATGGAGTAATTAGGCTTTTCCATAGACAAGTGATTACCTAATAAATAACCTTCTGCAAAAGGCTGTATTAAAATGAATCAAAAAGCATATTTAGTGCAAATGATGGACAAGCAATAAGGAGCAGGAACAAAAGGGGAGCTTTGCAGAGCCAATCTACTTCAGCAGCTTTAGAAATAATGAAAATGCTTACTTGTGGTCTACACCAAACATAGTTATAAGTCTGACAATCTGAATAAATTCTTCAATGTTAAACGTGATGGGCTACTTGCCATATTGACCATTAACTCCCTTGAAATCATAGGTACAACCAGAAGAAAACAAGATCAGATTTTGTAAGACATATTAACCGTGTTTGTTTTAGATATAAAGTGTAAACAGCATGGAGATGATAGAAGATAATGGAAGAGTTGCATGTAGCTTCCCACTTCTTTTTTCCAATATACTTGCAGGGATATCAAATAAAAGAATTACGAAGAAAATGTCTTTGAACTGTTATTTTAATGGAATGCTCAGTGTCAGGGTGTACTCTGATTAAGCAATTTTGAAAGCTCATCATGTGCAATCAAAGCTTCATCTGTGTGTATTCTGACATCCTTCCACCATCTATTCCTTCACAGACTAACTAGAACTTTTGCTAGCTGCACCTGGAAAAAAAAACACAAGAAAACAACTCAGTTACTGTTCCTTCAGAATCAATCCTAGTGTTTAAAGTGAGAAAGCATTTCTTTTTTATATAGCAATGATACTAAAGCTTGAGAAAGCTAGAGCTTTTTTTCTCAGTACTGAAAAAAAAACACTGTCATGAGAAAATATTTCAGTCACAGAATTTTGTAAATACTTTAAAAGTTTATTTAGAACTTTTCAAGCTGTCACTATGAGAACAGTCTTGCCCCTAGGCATTTCCTGGAGCGAATAAATGGTTGTGGGTTAATAATCCTCAGGTCACCCCTGAACCTGACTACCTTTCTCAGCTTGTCAGCAGTCCCTCAAAAATGCCTTAAGCTCAGCTATCATTGCTTGATCAGATGTGTCACAAACCGGGATGGTTCAAGTGCTGGATTTTCACCCATCCAACAGCTTCATTGATTCATTATTTCCTAAATTGCTGATCACCATCCCTTTAGAAGTGATATGAGAACCCACTCACACTATCATGGCCATTTCCGCATTGTATGCAAAATAGAAAGGTACCAGAAGTTGGTATCCTTGTTTAACTATTAGTTCCTATGTTAGCTAAATAAGGAGACAGTTTTCATTAAATTGTTAGACAGAGAAGACTCCTCCTGGGAATAGTTCAGAAAAAAGAACTATCTTTCATCATCTGCAGGTATAGTTATACTTCTCCTGTTGTATCTCCATATTAGTTGCTAGTGTACATTTCTTAAAAATGAAATTGTATGTGAAAAAAATCCCCCCTCTTTCCCTCTTTTTTTTTTTTTTTTTTTGGTAAGATTGCTCAGGTCAGTTGCTGAATTAGTGCTTGAAATGTTTACCTTTCTCTCCTTGTGGTATGTTCTAGTATGAAGTACAGATTTGGGCAATTGCAAAAGATAAAGAACAACATAAATCAAGATTTTGGATACACCTTGATGTTGCAAAGCATAATAAAACAGAGGTGTTGGGATCCCTCATCTGTATTTTCTAAGAACTATTCTTTAACCCCCAGGTCCATGGGGGCCCATAACATGTCAGAGTAGCACAAAATTTTTAATACACTTTTTGGTTCAAGGGTAGCTTAGGTATTGGCAAAGAAACTTCTAACAGATTTCTGTTTGGAGTGTTGATAAACCCTGAATTCACTGCTTTGTGGGAACAGGGTATGATGGCAGATGATATATAATGACAATAATTAATTAATACCAGGTGTCTCCAGCCTACATTACAGAGAAATATGTTCTTGATATGCAAATATGAAAACGCAAATGCAAATACAACATGCAGAGCATTTTAGTTTTGTTGGGCTTTCTAAAAAGATATTACTAGTTATTAAGATAACATAACAGGCATAGAATGACATTCCTATGTCATTTAGCCTTGTATTCTCTTAATATTGGTGCAACCAGGTCATTTAATTCCAGGTGCTAATTTACCAGGGGAGAGAGAAGGATGTAATGTAGTGGTGTAATGGTGGCCAGCTGACATCAGGATAATCCTTTGACTTCTGTTAGTCTTGTATGTTGCTTTTTTTATCTAAGAAGCCTTGTAAGAATTTATATTTTTTCCCAGATGCATTTATACCATGGTATGACTCTTGGTATGACTCTCAGTAACAGGAGGGGGGGAAAGAAAAAAAAAAAAAACGACTTATAGCTACAGATGCATTAATATATATAGAATATATATAGAATGAAGGAATAAGACAGTTTTCCTTAACAACATCATACAGCACTGATAATCCATATCACTATGTGTTACTGCTAAAGCCTTACTGCAGCTGGCAACAAAATATTATTTGCATTAAAATAAACCTTCTCAAGATGTCTTATGCCTGTTAGTAGCTTTTCAGAATAATTAAATAAAACAAAAACAAAATCAAAACAAAACAGAAAAGCAACAAACTTTTGATTTTGAAGTTTTATTTTCCAAGTGAAACCAAGACAGGTACCAGAAGACAGAGAACTTAGATTTTCAAAGAATCTGTGTAGGAGTATTATTCTCCTAGCAATCTGGATTACTGTGTATTTTTGAGTAGATCCCCTCCCCTAATCATGGCTCAAACTTTATCTGTGTCATTGTGTAACTAAACAATAACGATGGGTAAATTCCTGCCCAGGGGATTTTTTCCAATTTTCTTCTACATAGCTAGGATTTTGTCCTCAGACTTTAATGGGATTTGAGGGTGTTTGGCACTGCCTGGAATTGGACTCTTCCTTGCTTTCTTGGCTGGGTCCTGGCACATAAAAACTGAATTGTAACTGAAACAACCTGAACTGAACCAAAACAACCTGCTTTACTCTTGTTCTTCCCTCAGTTGAAAATATAAGAATATGAAAAAATATGTTTCTCATACTGTTATTCTATTTAATATCATACACTTGTTGTTATAGAAACTGAGGTGGGGAAATATTTTTTTTCAGTTTTATGTTGACAGTGCTCCTTTAAATAAGAAAGGGAAAAGTAGAAAATACCATTTCTTAAAAAGTTGAAATATTGCTCAACAAAAACAATCTTTCTTTTTAGCAGCTGTTTTGTGTAATTTGCATATCTATATTTTTTTCTCTTCACTCTGAGTTTTGTGGGAACAGGATATGATGGCAGATCATATATAATGGCAATAATTACCACAATATTATTTAGTTATATAAAGATACTCTCTGAATATAATTTTTTAGTGGTTCAGCAAAAATTTATATTATTCCCCAAATAATTTCCTAACTTTTTGTTGGATTTTTCATTTTGGTTGTATTCAGAGCAACTGTAGGAATACCACTTTATCAGTCTTGAACATTTAAAGGTAGGACAAAATGCAGCACCTGTAATGAAGGTTTTGAATTATATTTTTTTTCTTCCATGTATATAGGCTTTATGTTTTCAAAAGAGCAGGTGACTTAAGCTTTATATTTTTTATACACATATTGTGTATGCCTTAATCCTTCTTGACATTGTAAGATCTTTCATTTTTTTGGTCCTATTTTTTCTGCAACCCATGTAATTGTGCTGTCCAATCTTTTTAAATTTTCTCCTGTATGTTCATATTGAAATCAATGATTTATGAAATGGTAGAGCCGTGAAAGATCTGTCACAGTTAAAAAAAAAAAAAAAAAAAAAAAAAGTAGGCTTTTAATGACCTGTATCTGGCTTCCTGTAACTTCCACTGAGATGCAAATACTGTGTGTAATGTTTCTGTACAGGACACTAGTTGAAATGTAAATAAAATTGAGAAACTTTTCTATGTCCAAGCATTGACTGTTTTTGGAAAATGAAATTGTTTTTATACTTATTTGACTGCCCTCACATTATCTCACCTCTTCCTGAACTTCCTCTACAATATATATATTTGGTTCAGATGTACAAGACATTTGTATGCTATCATTTTAAAATTATTAATGGCATGAGAACATTATCTTCATTTTACATCAGAATATTTAACTTGAGATGTGAGTCATTCCCGAAAGCTTTAGGAATACTAAAGATTCAATTTAAATAAAACTGAAGAATCTTTGAAATAGAAGCTATGTCTATGCTTCAGGTGAAGACTGTGCAATAGACCTTAGGGTCTGATTCAGCAAAACAATTAAAATTAGATTTAGCTTTAAATTCATGACTAGCTGCCTTTCTCTTGTTGTTTCACTTAATGGTTCTTTCTGCTGTTATATAATTCACTCAAGATGCAATTCAGGATCTGTATCATTTGCCGATGGCTCTCCTATAGCAGAAATACGATGTCTTCCTTGAATTAGCATAATAAATATTTTTCTCTAAGAAGAGCTGTACTCCTGCTTGATCTTTATGAGTTTTAAGCTGTATGTAAGTAATACATTCTAAGGTGTATGTACGTATCAAATCCATCTGTTCATCCATCAGTAGTATCAGGAAGATCCTCAACAAATATACAGAAAAAATAATAATTATGAAATCAAACTCACTGCATCTTCCATATAATGTTTTAATTGTGCAGTAGGCTATGACTGAAACCTTTGGAGATTTAGCTGTCTTCCAAATTTAGGTTTCTTAGGTTTCCATCTCAAAGGAAAAAAATGTGGTACCAACATGGCAAATTATGACTAAACTGACAATCTTTTTTGCCATTTCAATTCTTTTTATATTATCAAGAGACTTTGAGGGATCATATTTTTTCAGTGTTTACTTTTAGAACTGGCTTTTGGTCTCTTACTGTGTTTAAATGAAACCTGGGACTGCAGGGTTTAATGCAAGTTCTTCAGCCTTACATGTCAGGGGAACAGAGGAGCATAAGAACATCAAAATGTTTGAAGAATTTGCCAGATAATGCTGCAATGTCTGTTTCTTTTTTGTTACCTACATTTCTTCTGTGCCACTCTGCACACTGGCTATTGACCATATCAGTCAAAATGTTAGTTTTCTGGCAGAGGTCAGCTGATCCAAGTGGTCAAAAGAGCATAACTTCTGACTGTATCTTTAAATGGAAAATGTGGGGATTCTAGAGTTCTCCACAAGATACTTTTATTGTTAAAATACTTTAATGATTAGTATAGGTCATTTATACATAAAAGCACTTGGAAGAGATGTCCTGACACCTGTAGCTGAATGATTTTTAAAAGCTTTGTTGCATTGTCTTTTGTATGTTGTCAAGACTGAGGAAACATCTGGCTGGCCTTCCTCTCCCACAGTCCATTACAATGATTCTTATTGCTTTCAATATACAGATAGCTATACTTCTGTCAACTACCAGTCCACATCCTTTGCAAAGCGTAAAGATTGGGAAAGAATTACTCTTTTTGCAGGCCTTGAAAAGATGTGCTGCAGGAGACTGTTCTGAAATTCCCGTTACTGTGTGCCTCATGCCTCTTCTATACAGAGGGGAAGGCTAGAGATGTCTGTGCAAAAATGGAATAAAATGGAAGATTGCACCTTCAGTGCATGGCTGTTCCCTTTACTTTGATCCTTCCATGTCCACTTCTTTTTCTCTTCTGGGAGAACACAGCAAAATGCAAATTCACCCTTTGCAGACCATGAAGCATATTCCAACACTAAACAGCAATACTTTGAAAGGGAGAACTAGACATGATACTGCTGTTTAAAAAGCCAGACTACTGCTGAACAATGTTTTCCCTTTATGCATTAGATCTACAACAGTGTTGTTCTCACTGCAATCCTATGGCATGGTCCTGTTCTATCAAATATTCCATTAGCCAAGTACCAGGAACAGCCAGTTAAAGATATGAGTAAACCCTACAAAGATCACTTCTTGAAATTTCCTAACAGGAACTCTGCTAGACCATGTCTATGCAGGCATAATTATTTATGATGACTATTAATTAGCACTATTTCCATGATTTTTTTTCTTGTGTTCTTGAACTGTGATAATTAAAGTTCAGGAAAGGGTGGCATTTATTTCATACTCCCCAGAAGGTTTTGTTACAAATAAAATCAAACAGCTGTTTTTTTATTGTCTTCCCTACAGCCAAATGACAGACATCCTGCTGAACTGAACGTTTATGTAATGCACCCAAAGTATGAAAGGATGAAAGGGTGATAATACTGCAATAAACAAGATGTTGACTGTTTGAATGCACATTCAAATATTTGCAGGTTGGGAGAGATTCCACTGTCCATAGTTTTCTAAAGGCTGGTTCTGTCTCTTGGAGGGGCTTAAGCAGTATGGAAGACCTGGTCCAGAAACTGCTGGAAGCTAGGATAGGTAAAAGAGTGTCTCAGAGGACGTTTCCAGGGTAAGGCCAGGCAAATCAAGACTAAAGGATCTGAAGAGTGAAGCCATAATCAGGCTGGTCCCCTCCATGAAAGGTTGAATTGCACAGTTTAAAGCATGAAATATCTCATTCAGGTTTCCCTTAGTCAAAACTGCAACTACATGAAAAGAGACAACTAACCATTTGGTAGACATTGCCAACTTAGATAGGCACTTCCAACCTACAGCTGAATATAGCAAATTAGCTATGTTTCAGTGATCATATTTCTGAGTGGCCACCCATTTCAAAAAAGTGAAAAAAGAGTGCCTTTCAAAAAACTACAGATTGCTTGCAGCATTTTCTTGTAAATAAAATACAAGTACTTGGTGTAAAACCTTCTATTTATAAAGCCTTACTTACAAAAACAAATCCCCTGGTAAAAGATGCCCAGCATGGTATTAAATAATTTTACTGTTTTCTGTGTGTCAGGACTGGTGCAATACAGATCTGTCTCTGACTGCCCACTGAGTGCAACATGATGCTTAAAAGTGAAATGCTGCTGAAGCAACTGTGAGCCCATTGAAAATAAACCAGTTTATTTTAAGAACAAAACAAAATAAAATTCTGTATCACAGCAAAACAGTTACAGATGAGCAAGGCTGTCCACAGAAGTAAATAATGTGAAAGTAAAGAATAAATGTATTATAGAGTACGCTGGCTGTGGACCAAGAAGTACATTTCAGTATAATTGGTCTGTTGAAAGAATCGATCTGAGTACAATCTCACTATGCCAAACTGCAGTAAATGTTATAAATCAGTGAAGCTGTATCATTTGAATAACTGTAAGAAGAATGAAGCCATTCAAAGCTGACATTGTTTATGCCTTTTTTTTTTTTTTTTAAACTGCAATATTTGTCTTGGAAAAAAGGGGCTTGTGAGCCTATTCATCGGAGGGATTCTAAGCATCTCATGCAAGTTAGGAATCTGTGCATCTCACCAGGGCAGAGAGTAATGTCATTGTTACTCAGACCCAGCAGGCTGGGCTTCATTCCCTACCTATACAGTGTATTCTGTGGGTAGACTCCCACTTGTGGTCAGACTCCCACTTGTGGTCAGACATCCTATCACTATACATTTAAGTACCAGTTGTGTGTGACTTAATCAGACAACAATTTATGCCGTCTCCATGTTTGTGGCTGCCTGATCAATCACAGCCATGACTTTCAACTGTGAAACAAACTGGTCCACCTTTTCATAGAGGTCAAAAAAGAAAGTATTTCTTTACTCTTAAAAAGGCACTTGGTGAGTCACGAAATCAAAAACTTATAATGTGAAATACCCAGTAAATACATGTATCTATATAACACAACTTTTGCAGAAGATTGGTTTTTGCGTATTAGAGGAAATAAAATTGACCTCTTGCAACTAGACTCTGATTAGTTATATGGCAAGTGTAACACAGTGAGCTTTAGTCCTTTGAGTCCTTGCTCATGTGATTTGAAAAGCTAGCGTCTCTTGGTCTGATCCTTTGGTATGCAAGAGAACGAGAAAAATATGGCAAGGAAATCCAGTTTTATCCCACAGATTGCTCTACCTCGGAAGCCGTTGCAACCAGCACTTCACCATGAATAGCAAAAACATCACAGGTGAAGTGACATCTAAAGCATATCTTTCAAGAATCAAAGCTTTTATGTCATCCTAAAGGTAATATAGCAGCAAATTATTCACATTCAGACTCCTATTGTTAATAATTTGCTGGCATAAATTATAGTAGTAGTAAAGTAGAACGCACATGTTGGTCTCACACTTCTTACTTTAAAATAAATCTTACCAAAATAAATTATTGGTAGTTGTAATTAACTCCATATGGAAAAGTTGACCATACATATGATAGTGGAATATGTAGTTATATATGGAATTCCTTTTTTTTTTTTTTTTTTTTGCTTTTGCCTCTAACATATACCATTAACTGCCTTCCTATCCTTCTGTCCAGTCTTGGTAACCTGGCTTCTCCCGTGGACTGGTGATCCTATATGCTGCCTCTTCCTTTTCTAGCTAAGGAGAAAATTGCTGCCCAAAACACACCTGCAGCTCTTTGAATCCTCTTCAGAAGAGCAGTTTGTCTCCCTGCAGTTCATTCAAGATCACTTTAAAGCCAATTATCTTTGCCTTGCATGGTGTTACATGATAATTAATGGGATTATGTAGAGATGGTTAGGAGCTCTTTATAGCTACAGTACCTGGAATATATTGTATAATAAAGCAATGTTATAAAGCTACAGTAGATATGAGGCTTTTATCCAATGTTCCTGAGTTTTGTGTTACATTTTAAGCTCATTGCACTTAATGAAAGTGATATATCCTATTTTATTAACCAAAAACCAGCAAAGATAGCAAAAAAAACTCAGTCATGGGACATTCAGGATGAACTGAAAGACACCGGTGTACTTCTTTGATCTGAGAAAATAAAGTCTTGTAACAGGACACAATGTATGGATTTGTCTTGTCATATCATCCTGCCCCTCTCCCCTTCCCCACCAATATTTTTGTCTTTCTTAATCTTTTTGCTTGTCTTCTGTGTCTTATTTCTAAGTTATATACTTTCAAACTTTATCAGATGGTGTTTCATATACATGTATGGTTAACCTAGTGTACTGGGTCTGGCTGGAATGTTAACTTTCCCGGCAGCAGCCCATACAGTGCCGTACTCTGTACTTGTAGTTGGAACAGCAGTGTTATCACACCAGTGTTGTGTCTACTGCTGAGCAGCAGTGGCACAGCATTGGGCCTTTCTCTAACCCTCCTAGGGGGTGGGCAAAAAGTGAGGAGAGAAACATCACTAGGGCAGCTGACCTAAACCAATCAAAGGGATATTCCATACCATGTGGTGTCACACTCAGCAATAAAAGGTGGAGACAGGAAGAAGAGGGGAGGGGTGGGCTCTCGTTGGGAAAACGTTGGTCCTCCTCTCGAACACCGGCTGCGTGCATTGAGGCCTTGCTTCAAGGACGTGGTCAATCATCGCTCATTTGTGGGAAGTAGAGAGTAATTTCTTTCCTCTGCACTTCCATATAGCCTTCATTTATTTTGTTTGTTTGTTTTCCTCCCTTCTTTTTATTTTTCCTTTTCCCCTCCCTTTTCCCCTTTCCCTTTTTATTTCCCCTTAGTTAAATTGTTTAGTTCATAGTAGTCTTTATTTAATTATTATAATTATTTCCCTTTAATTAAATTATCCTTATCTCAACCCGTGAGTTGTTCTTTGCTTTACTTCTCCCCCTCCTCATCTAAAGGAGGGGGAGTGAGAGAGTGGTTGTGGGGTTTAGCTGCCCAGCACGGTAAAACCACCACACCTAGTAAAGTTATGCTTATATATACAAACAAGAAAATACAGAATAACTTGTGCTCAAAGATGCTACAATAATTTCAGTTTCAAATGTAATTAACAGAATACCTCTCAGCCATATCTTTTATCACAGGATTTCAATATGCTCTCTGATAGTGTCTTCGCCTCGCAATGCTGAAATTGAAGAACACGGCAATCTTGATGATTCACCTAATACGTACCTCAGAATTACCTAGGTTTCTGGATTTGTTGTCTTGTCCTATCAGTTAAAATGCAGTGTTAACTAGGTAATAACTGAGAATTTTGTTAGAGTGATAAAATGAGTTTAAAATTTTTTATTGACTTCTATTATTGAAATGCATTTTTATGCTTTGAATATCTTTGCTCTGAATACTCTTTTTATGCTCTGAATATCTAAGTGACCACAACTTAGACATGATGGTCTGTTGAACATCCTGTATAATTACAAGAACGACCTCTGTCAAGGTGGACTTACATTTGAGAGTGCCTGTTAATAATTTTGTGCTTTAAAACAAAGCGAACAAATAAAACATTTAAACTTTATAACTATCTCCACGCTAAATTTTGTAAACTCAGACTGTTCAGATGCACTTAAAATATATCAAATATGTTAAAGTTAATAAATCAAACAGCTAAAACATCTAAATATTTTTCATTGTACCCTGATATAGATAGATAAAAACTCCATATTTAAAACTATTTGTGTGCATAGTCTTAGGAGATGTAAAAAATTTTTCTACAACATTGTGTTTTTCCTTTTTATATTCTGAGTGTATTTTTTTCCTTTCTTTTACAGTGAACTCATAAGAAAAGGCAGAAAACAACTTGTAAAGTTATGGCACATCAAATTCTTCCATATTGTTAGCTTCTAACTTCCATATGTTCATAATCTCAAAAGATATTAATCTTACCAGGTTCATATTTACATATGTACATATATACATATATATTGCAAACCTCTTTGAGTAGAATTATCTGTTTCCTTCTTATTTTTTTCCTGTATTGAAAGTTGTGAAAGGCAGTTTCTGGAGGAGTTATGGAAATATAAAGCAAGATGATCTTGTGCTGCCTATGGCGGGTAGGCAACTGAGGGGCTAATTAGGTGCTTGTTATAGTTGGAATGTAAACTGAAGCAGTGGATGTCTTGGCAGAGTAATCTGAGAGGAACCACATCTCACAGCATAAGTACTGAGTACATAAATAAATATATGTAATGCTATGATAAGCCTAGAAGAAGTATATTTTACCCTAAATGGCTTTGATTCTGTTTTCATACAAGTAACTGGCAAAGGTCTTACTTGACTCCAGTGTGTTGAGACTACAATTATTGGCAGCATGAGGAAAGATGTTAATTCAAGGATCTATCATAGGTGAAAAGTTAGTGTGATAGGCTTGTCCTCTCCTTTATCTTGTGTTCAGAAATAAGTTGGTCTTATAGGCTTTATCTGCACTCTGAAATGGTGGTTATATTTGATTTTTTTCGTTCTCTGCATCTCACCACTGGATAAAATAACTAATTTCTCACATTTGAAATATGCTTACTGTCTCACTTACCCTTCTATGAACAACCTATTGTCCATTCTTAGTGTAGGCAACTATCTGCTTTTTTATTGTAATATATTAGGATTCCTATAGCTTTAAAGATTTTTCAATCTAATAAAATGATAACCAATCAATTTTTCTAATGTAAAGATTTGAAACTGTGAACTGCTTGCTAAGAAATATTTTCAAGCTAAGATGCCTGCTGGACTGTGTAATAGACTCTACATGATTGGCCTAATTCTGCACTCTTAAAAAATTCATCTTTATTGATGTTTTGTGCAGTGCTCAGGCTATGAAAAATTGTGCATCCTTCTCTGCAGTTTAGAGAAAAATAAGTCATGGCTGCTAATGATTTTATGCTATCTATTTATTAGAAATAAATGAGCATGGACGGTTGGTGATATTTCATTCTGTACTGGTCTGGTAATATTTATAAATAGGATAATAACTTTTCTAGTACTTCCCCTCTCTCTCACTTGAGACTTGTTGCTGTCAAACCCAGGAAAGGCAAGTCAGGCTGATGAGCTAGTAAGTGCCATGAGAGGTACTGAAGCAACACAAGAGTCTGTCAAATCAAGTGGCTCCTCCTTTCAATCATGAGAGGTTCCAGGCCTGAAAAATAAGAGCAGCATGATTTCTGAGAATTACCTGGAAACCTCAATTTTTTTTTACTGACTATTGGCCTTGAGGACCTGCCAGGTTCTAATGGATCTTAGGAAGATGTCTAGGCCATCCCACACTGTGGCTACTACCACCTATAACTGTGTTATCCCTGGCAGATATTTATCTAGTCTGTTGTTAAAATTCTCTAGTGACGGAGAGTTTGCAGCCTTCTAGGCTATTTATTTCAGTCTACCTCTACATTTCTAAGAAGTTTCTCTGTAGTATAAGCCAAATCTTTTTTGTTGTGATCTAAGTTCATTCATTTATCTGTTTACCACTGACATGAACACAATGTTCTTCTGTGTTTGGCAGCAGCTTTTTGTGCACTTCATTGTTATGTCTCCTAAATCTTCTCATCTTTAAATCCAATTCTTCTCTTTTAGGTCTCAGGCCATATTAGTTGTTCTCTTTTGCATTTAATCTAATTTGGCCCATGGTGTTCTTCAAAGTGTTCTGCCCACAACTGATCCTTGTATTCCCACTGCAATCCTAAGCAGACATAATTAATTTGGTTATTGATTACATCAACTTTCTAGTCTGATGAGGTTGTCAGACCATTCTGCGCTTTAAAATACCAGGGTGGTACGATACTGTGGTGTAATAACTTGCATGAAAGTGGAACTTAAAAAAAAAAAAAACAAAAAAAAAAACAAAAAACAAAAAACAAAAAACCAACACCTACTAAAATCCCGTACCTTGTATCATTTATCTTAAGACTATTATCCACCTTTCTTTAGCTTGCTTACAAGCATGACATAAAAGACTGAACTTCAGAAAGATTTCTAATAAATTTTAGAATTGATACCAAGATTTGCAGCTTCAAAAACATGCTACTTTAATCAGAGAGGGTTTTTTGTTTCCTTACAACAAAATGCCTCTAGTATTATGTAAGGTGTTCTTTTTTTTTTTCAGGAAAAAATTTTTGGTAGGGGTGGTGAAATGGTACCTGAACCTGTGTGTGTCTTCTTAACTTTATTTTGTTGTTACTGAAATAGATTTGAGGTTTTTAAGTCTTATTTTCTTTTTAAGAGGATAACTAAAAATCATCCCCCCCCTGAAAACTCATCAATGTGTTCATGTGTTAGTCCTGATTTAAATGATAATTTTTCTTGCTGTCTTCCAAGGGGAAAAAACAAACAAACAAAAAAAAAACCCACAACATTTTTAAGAGAAGGCATTTGAATTTTCCAGTTAGTAAATCATTTCTGGGGTCAAACTTGGCATATTAAAAGCAAATCCTGGAATGCAAACTTTGCAATTTTTGTGACTCCATATAAATAAATAAAAAAGAATACAAGTTGTTGTTGGGGCAAAAGTGGCATTCAGATAGATTAAGACCATAAGATAGAATTATTTTATAGTATCTTGCAGTCTTGGTCATGGATCCAAATCATGTTCAGCAGTGGCATAATCCAGAAAGGCACTACTTGCCTAAAAATTTATGTTACTTACCTGGAGAAACTAAACAACAAAGTTCCTCAAAGTTCCTATGATAGCTGGATGCTTGGAGGATAGCAGATAGGTGTATGTAGATAAATGAGAAAGCAAAAGAAAACAATCATTTTGGTAGAAATAAGTTACAATGTGTACACTGTTCAAGGCTGGCGTAGGTGGCAAAATTAATGAAAAAATAAAAGCAATTGAAACGAGGTCCTGTGTAAGCCTGTCTTTTAACATATGGGAGAAGAAATAGGATACTTCTACAACTATCATTTAAAGTAAAAAGTGAGATGAAAGACTAATTATTAGAAACAGTTTATTGCATTTTAGATTAACTTTATTGTATTCTCAATTCATAGCAGATTATCTCTACATATAACCATTTTAATGATAAAATTTAAAACTTTAAACCTCACTAAGCTTTGACTTTGCTCCTCACCATTGATATATATTGTAGCAAAGTCAATTAGAATCTACAGTAAGCCTTTGAGCGTGACAACTTTGTACTTGGATCAAAGAGAGGAATACCTTTGAGGTTAGGGGTGAATTCAAATCAAAAGCTCACAGTGAGGAAGGAAATGAATGTTCGCCAACACAGACAAAGCAATTCTTTACAAAAAGCTTTTTGCTATTGTAAGTAGATATAATATTTTACAAAGCTTGATACATTGTAGAAATGTGTTTGTATATTGCTTTGAAGTTAAGTTTTCAGAATATTGCAGGTAAAACTAGGCAAAACTTCTATAACCCAGCAAAAAGCCCAAGTAATCATATTTTGACACAATATTTGCTGAAGTTCAGCTTCAATTAACTGCCTGCATCTCTTGGAATTTCAGGTGACCTCTTCTGTTTGAAATGAGGCAAGCACCACAGATGGTGGAGTGGCATTTCAGCCTGCAATGGGAATTCTTCTTCAGAGTTTGCCTCAGCACCTCTTGTTTAATGCATTTTTTTTAATTATTTTTTCTTCACTTTTAATATTGCCTGTACTTGTTTCTTCCATTCCCTTGGGATTTCCTACAGTTTTATTTTCACATCTTCTGTTTTATGAAGTAGAGGAAGACAATACTTCCTTCTTTCTGCATGCAGAATAAGTGAATTGACAATGGGAAGCAATTGCCTTTCCCTTAACTTGGTGGAAGTAGTAGCAAGCAATATTTTTCTAATGTGGTTGCTATTACTTCCCAGTGGTCTATAACTCAGTCTGGAGTTAAAATTGGCAAATCTGCAATGTGCACAGAAAGTAGCCTTGTTATTGTGGGTGTTGACTAAGGTAATAAACAAAGTATAATGCAGGAGAAAATAAAGAGACGATCATAAAAATGAACGGCGCATAGAGAAAACAGGGCAAAAATTTTCACTAATGTTGTTCTGTTGCTTTTTGAATACATGACTTTTAGCAGGAACTAGAAGCTTCCCTTCTCCTCTCTGTCGAGGTTTGTATGGCTTGCTGTAAAGATTCAAACTTGAAAAATATTGTATTGTTTATATATATAAGAAAAAATCTTGATCAGATCTTATATATGGGAGTGTAAAAATGAGCATAACCTTATAGAGGAGCTGGAATTAGGACGGTGTGTAGCCTGCCTGTCAGCTAACCATCAGTTAGTTCTCTCTTCACTCTAACTGTGGGTGGGTTGAAAGAAAGCAGAAAAGAGAGATTTCTAGTGTAGGAAAAATGAAGTCTGTCTTGTTCATTTGCTAGTGTCCATGGGGAAAGAATTTTTTTCTTTTAAATGGACAACAGCATACCTAAGAAATCATACCATCCTTAATGAAAACTTAAGTGAGTGGAATTATAGCATCAGTTTTATTACATCAGCAGACATGAATGAAGGTCTAACAGCTGGAAAGCATATGTTGATAACAACATGAAAATATCTCATTTTAATATATATATATTTTTGTAAAATCTTTAATATGCCATTTAAAATCTTCATTCTGCTTAGAAGTCCCATACAATTTGTGTCCTATAAGCTCTTGTTTAATAAAACATGACAAGCACTTAAAAATGGAAGCTATTTCTTCAAGCATATGGTATACATTGTGAATGACCTAGAGAACTGCACTAAAACATATAGATATAACTGTGAGAATCAACAAGTGAGGGGAAAAGTTCACAAGGCTTAAATACAGTTTCATACACTGTTTTTTCTCTTCAAGTGTTTTTTCTAATCTTTTAAAAGTGCCAAAATAGAAACATTTCTGGAAACTTATTGAACTCAGGCAAGAATGATTCAAAAGGTGTCTTTGGTCCAGGATCTGAAATGAGTGAATGAGTGTGTGTTTGTGCGCATATGTGAGAGAGACAAAAAGAAACGTCCCATTTCAGAATAGCCCCTTGGTTGGCAGGGAACCTGAATGTAGCAACAGAAAAAGTATGTTCTCCAAAGCAAAAGGATGTGGAAAGATGATTTGCCGATTTTCTTGCTCTTCCTAACTTAGATTTTAGCCAGTGGGTTTTCTAATGAACCGTGTTGTAATATAGTAAGGGTTCTATGGAACCTTTATTAACAATTATATTGATTACTTTTTTTCTGTATAGGTCTATGGTCTATGAAAGATGTTATCAGTACGAAAAATATTCTATGAATTAAAAGCTTTGTTTTGGAAGTTCCAGAAAGAAAGACCTCCAAGATCATCTGGTCCAGCTATCCCCCTACCACCAATATTACCCACTAAACCATGTTCCTAAGTACTATAACCAACCTTTCCTTAAAAGACATCCTTGAAAGACTGTCATCCCTAGAGGACCTATGCCAGAGCACGGACACTGCCAAGAGGGCTCTCAGGAAAACCATTGAGTAACTGTAGCCCCCTGTTGGAACAGAAGAGAAGTGGAACCACATGGAAAATGAGTTAGAAGCAATGAGTGACAGAAAGATAACCTTACACATAGATGTCATCATAGGGTTTAGGTGTGTAACTGAATGTAATGTGTGGCATTGACAGGAAAAGTTGAAGCCAGGAAGTGAGATGAAGAGTTTGACTGAAGGACTGAAGCTGAGTCTGGAGAAGGGGGAAAGACAGGTGTTTCACTAGAGACAGTTTTATTTTGTCCCCTTCCCCTTCCCCTTCCCCTCTCCTCAATATATGAATCAATAACTAAGTTTGTATTAATTGGCAGTAAAATAATTAAGTAAAATTGACGTAAATTTGACTTATTTGAAACTGCTTTTTCTGCAATAATGTTTTAAGTGCTGAGCTTGGATTAGACATTGCAACAAATTTTCTAATGGCATGGGTATTTAAATAATATAATAGCTGGCCCAGATTCTATTGCTGCAGGTTTGAATGTTGCCTTAGTAAAAATGCTAAGTATGTGTCACCTAATTCACAGGACTGAGTGAATTACTCATGCCTAGAGATCAGCGTCTCCTTCTGTTTCCCCACTATGCTTTGCAACTCTGCATGATACACTCTCATTCTCCTAATTTACAAGTCTTTACCTTAGAAGATTTTACCTTTCAGTCTCTTGTTCCCCTATACATTCCCTTAAATATTTTGCTCCTGGGTTCATTTTGGTCCCTGGTATTGATTAAACACAGAAACATTTCACTCTCTGTCAGCAGACATGAAGTAGGCCCATACTCTTTTGTCCTGGACCATTCCCTTTTGTCTTCTTCCATTGCAGCTGCAACCAAGGAGTTCAGTGTTAGCTCATCTTTATTGACAGTTATATAGAAAACTCTGAAGTGAATCTTAACTAATGAAATGCCAGGATACTTGGTAATATTAATGCTTTGATTGCTGGCCTGAGAATTAGATTTGGGAGTACACTAAATGATTGGGTAAACCTTTAGAGTAGTGTGTATTCCTGGCAGAGGGTAATTAATGCCATTCAATTAGAATTCAGAATTTTACGCAGTTGAGCCCTAATGGAGCAAATAATTATGCTGGAGGTGTGTACAAATTAATCTGAATTTACAAATGCTAAACTCACATTAAAGACTATGGCTTTTCAAAGATCACATGAATCTTTTGAGATAGCAAACTGAATATTTAAAAGTTTTCATGTGGGTATATTTCATACTAAACTTCAATTTATTATTAAGGCTTGCATGGCTGTAATTCTTCGTGTCTCATATTTCCCACTGGTTACATACACTCAGATGGTATTTCACATTCAGATCCTTTATTGCAGTTTCAAACTTTCCAATGCAAATAATTTTATTTTTTTTTTAATGCAAATATGATGACTCTTGACAGATACTGCAGCAACCAAAATTCATTCTGAAAACTAGCAGAAATATGGTTGAAGTTTTCTATCCAGAACTCAAATAATATGAGTGGTTCTGCAAGAAGGGAGAAAAACATACTGGGTTTTCTTTGTATCTGGCTCTTCCCTGTTTGAGACTCTTCAGTTTTTGGAAACTGGCCACTTTCTGTTTGTGAAGAAGTGGGTAGGAGTCATACTTTCTAATCATTGAACCCCAGAATATGCTTAGTGCTGCAATCACAAATAAGTACTATCTGGATTCCGCTGTCAAAAAGTCATTATCTGGTTCAAGAAGCCTCTGTCACCAGGTAGATTTAGACTGTCATGCCAGGGTATGGACACTTGATTCTGACCAGAGATATTTGTGCTACCACTTCAAATTCTAAAATGCAGCCGCCTAATCCATTCTCTTGGCATATAACTCTTCCACCAGTACATTTTGTTGCTGGATTAGCCCTACAAGATTGTTAAAGGCTTATGTCACCTGCCAGACAGCATCACTCCACAAGAGATTCAAAGAATTCAGGCAGAGAATCAAGAGTAAAGCAGAGTTGCAGGGCAGAGGCCAGCCTCTGAGTTGAATTGTTCTGGATCACAAAGCACACTGATCCCAAAACATACAATATTAGCTACAACTGAGCTACAACTGTACCAAGGTCATGGATACAGTTTTTACTTCTTTTTTTTTTTTTTTTTTTTTTTTAGTGTGCCATCTAATGGTTGGCAATAGGTTACTCCTGTAAGTGTATGCAGTCAGAACAAATAATTATATATATACACTCCACTTTGACATAGCCTGCCTTCACAGCACTAGTTTCTGCCTAAAAATGCTGCAGTGTTTTTACTTTCTAGGCAACCGTGTAGTAGTCTGAAATTAACAGTAGCTGGCTCTGGCTCAGAATATAAACCACACTCAGCAGTATTCTTTAATGTATTATAAATATCTTATACCTTATATAACACTTGTAATATTTATTTTAAATTATATAATTCAAATTTCATTTGTGTGCATTCCGTATCATGATAACTAGGGTTTTATCTCATCATATTAATGATAATTCATTCTCTCAGACCTAAGACAAACACCTAAAAAGAATGATTTTTAATATATATGTATATTCTATAATAGTCTGCCTTTTCCATTGTGAGCTACATGTTGTTAATACTCAAGCAGCAACCACAACTCAAAAATTAACTCAACTTTCATTCCATTCACTCATAATAGTGTTTATTTCACATTCACATTTTGAGGTTTACTTATGAAAGGGATGAAGCATCTGAACTGAAAGAAGACTTCTGGACACAGTAACTGCAAACTTTCATTACATTTTTGAGAAGGCAAAAGTGTCTGTTACAGTTGTATGTACTTAAAAAAAAAAAAAAAATAGCCATGATGGAAATTGCAACATCTCTAGAGTTCTTTTTTCTCTCTTCTGTCTCAGAAATACACCAAATAAGTCTCAGAACAACTCAAAAGGGAAGGTTTTCATATCAAGTCGTAAGAAAAAAAAAAAAAACAACACACAACAACCCTCCCTAAGTATTTGTGTTTGCATTATTTTTTTTCTATGCTTATGTTATAACAGATTTCTTTAGTTTCATTTTGGGTAGATTTGCTCACTATGACTTCAAAAAGTGTGGTATAATCAGGAGGTCTTACTGTTTGACAGTAGCAAAAACTAATTATTTAATTATTTCAGTAGTGAATCTTTCCGTTATACCGAGTCTGTGACATGTTACAATAAAAGTCAAATAATCTAGCATTGTTACATAGCATTCTGCAATCACATAATAAAAATCTTTTCCATCTTAATGCATATATGTAAAAAATCAGAAGTAGGATATTTCTCTGAAAATTGTAACCCTGCATTTTTCTGCTTTTGTATCTTTACTGACCACTGAATATATGTCCCTTTGCACCATTACAGATTATCTTCATTTCGTGAAGTAAAATCATGTAAGATTTTACTAGATGCGACAACTGTAAAATAAGAGAACCCAGAATGAGTGAAACTTCACCTAACATTGCCATTATTGCAATTCAGCATATCTTAACTAGTCCCCCATTTAACAAAAAAAATTAAATGTATACTTCACATAATACACACCCATTCTATCGACGGAAATTGAATCAACTCCAGTCCTTACAGGTGGTCTGTACATTATATGTACCTGTAACAGTTGGGGTTACCTATGACTTTCAAGTTGTCTAATGGCTTGATCAGAACTAAGCTTTATTCCTTTTAATCAATGTCAGATGTGGCCAGCAGGTCTAGGGAAGTGATTGTCCCCCTGTACTCGGCTCTGGTGAGGCCGCACCTTGAGTACTGTGTTCAGTTTTGGGCCCCTCGCTACAAGAAGGACATGGAGGTGCTCGAGTGAGTCCAGAGAAGGGTGATGAAGCTGGTGAGGAGTCTGGAGAACAAGTCTTACGAGGAGCAGCTGAGGGAGCTGGGTTTGTTCAGCCTGGAGAAGAGGAGGCTCAGGGGCGACCTTATCACTCTTTATTAATTAAAGGAGGCTGTAGCGAGGTGGGGGTTGATCTGTTCTCCCATGTGCCTGATGACAGGATGAGGGGGAATGGGCTAAAGTTGTGCCAGGAGTGTTTTAGGTTGGATATTAGGAAGAACTTCTTTACCGAGAGGGTTGTTAGGCATTGGAATGGGCTGCCCAGGGAAGTGGCGGAGTCACTATCCCTGGAGGTCTTTAAAAGACGTTTAGATGTTGAACTTAGTGATATGGTTTAGTGGAGGACTTGCTAGTTTTAGGTCAGAGGTTGGACTTGATGATCTTGAGGTCTCTTCCGACCTACACAATTCTGTGATTCAGATAGTGAAATTGACTTATGTGGTGTGTGGATGTGTGTAAAAGTAAGTTGCTTGATTTTCATTTTTAAGCTAAAAATGAGAAGACTTTGGCTTCTCTCTCTCTTATCATCAGATGCAATATATTTTAATCTTTAAAGTCTCTTAACATTAATCAGCTATTGAGGACTTAGATAACTCTGAACAGTCCATGGTCATTTGATCACTTCTCTTCTTGTAGTTTTAATTTCTAAAACATTTCCAGTGTGTAAAATTAAACCCAACACTTTTAAGAATGAAGGTCAGATTTTTAGGTGGTGTAGATGACATGAATTAAATGGATGAAAAAATAATAAATTTTAATGACAAAATGTCAAGTTCTCGAAGTTTCTAGGTTTCCATTTTGTACCCAACCTATATGTCTGTGCTGCTGTTTTCCTGTAGTTTACTTTCTTGATATTAATAAGATAAAGGGTCTAACTGTGTAATCCTGGATAAAGAAAAATTTTCTGTAATTTCAATGGGTTATTTTATTTATACATTGACTGATCGGAGTCCATCATTAATACAAAAGCACACTTAGCACACTTGTTTTGCTAAATATTAGTAGAAAACTTGCTGATCTTCCAATTTTTCTGGTTTTCCTCCTGCTTGAATTGAGGTGTTATAGTTTCTGCTCATGCTATTTTTTATTTTTTTTTTGTAACCATCTTTAATCAGATTTCAGGTATGATCCCCTTAAAAAAATATTAGCTCCGCAATTCATGTACTGATATGGGGTGTTTCATGTAGCTGAAATAGGATGTTACTATGGCAACAATATAGTAGCCATTTTGTTCCGTCTTTCTACAGTTTGTATTCTTATCAGCTCTGGATCACCTTCTTTTAATTTAAATTTTATTTATTTTTTATTTATTTATTTTATTTTTTTATTTTCTTCTTTAGCTACCTCTTTCTCTAAGGAGTGGAACTTAGGAATAGTTGATCCTGTCTGCTCTGTTATTTAATGGAATTCCTAACCTCATGAGGTGTTGCTCTTTCTTTCAATATATTACTCTAGAGCAGCTTAAATTCCAAAATCTTATTTAGTAGCTTTCAAACTAATGATTCTGAATCTGTAAATTTTATAATGATTTAGATTCACAGGTATTCTGATTTACAGAATTCTGAAAATTCTGCATTGTAGGCACAGGCATTTATTTAGGTAATGTCACTTGCTAATGTTAAGAGAACTGAACCTTAACAGTAAAGCAAACTTGGACTTTGCTTTTATTAGCTGGTGTATCAACATTAATGGAGGTTTTTTTGTTTGTTTGTTTGTTTGTTTCCTTTTGCATATACTAAATCTTTCTGAAGCATTTTAGGACACATGGAGAATAACGGAGATAACACTGAAGACCTTTAAAGAAGAAATAATACTTTATATAAATATATAGTTGGAAAATTATGAAGTTTTGATTAACTTCAGTACAATTAATCCAAAACCTTAAAGGGGGAGAAAAAGAAAAAAAAATATTATATACTCCATATACATGTGGACAGATTATATATAAAAATAAATAAGGAAACATATATATGTATATATGGGCACTTCATATATACTATATAAATATACAAATAGTTTGTCCTTTTAAAAAACATTTCCTATACTGGTTTCTATATTAAGTCATTAAAACCTGACAAAACTATGTTCTTTCATGTTTCTGTGCAGTACCAGGAACCAGGAAGAAAATATCAGTTTGAAGAAAAACTTCAAAAACAGTCAGAAACAACAATATGGGTTCTCCTATCCAAATCCTTTACAATATGTAAAATGAGAACTTGACTGCAGGGGATGGATGATGTATGGAGAGGAGAAGTATTGCAATATGTTCTGCACAGTTTTAAGAGCTGTCTGAGGGCTGCTGATCTCAGCACAAATGATCCAGTGGCCTTGCTTGCTTTCAGGCTTATCCACTTGACAAGAGAAGATCTTAAGGGTCCCAAGCTGTACCATGCAGGGCAGCTGCATGACAGCAGATCAGCAACACTTACAGACAGACTGGTACATGTTTTTGAGAATCCCAGTTCCATTAACAAATATATTCCTTACCTCTCTTTCAGCAATGGGAAGTTTAATACAGAGAAGCAGAGCAGCACCTAAACTGCTGATAAGTTTTTGCAACACTGAATGTCTCAGCACTGAAATTTTGTATACGTGAGTCACCAAGATGAATCTGAAACCACTTGTTAGATGAATGGGGGTTTTAGGGGAATAATTTTTGTCTAAAGTCTTGTTTGTACCCATCTCTGCCTGAAAAAGGAGAGGCTCAAGGGAGTCATAGATGTAGAGAAATTAGTAGGTTATTTTGAATAACAAGTCACTGAGCAGATAAAATTAACCACAGTACATAAGTAAGCTTAGTTTCTTTTACCAAGTACAAAAGTAACTAGGAGAGCCTGGTAGTACTGTGAGTTTATAGGGTGCTGCTAAAGTGTACTCTATAACTGCACCATGTAGTTTATTAGATCAAACAGATACATGAGCCTGAACATTTATTTTCAAGCTGCCTTTAGAATTTCTTAGATGGCTTTGAACTTTGACTTCTCACCCACATCTTTTTGCACCCCTGTTCTAATGGGCTAAGAAAATACTAAAAGCACTATTTGATTTGATCTTTCTTCCCAAATTTTTGACTAAGACTCCACTTTGGAAATACATGCAGCAGGAAAGATTCTATTTCAAATATGGAGTTATCTTATGAATAATCCAAACACTTCAGGAAGAAACTTAAGTGCTTTAAAACATTTAACTTCAAATTTGGTGCTTCCTTTGGAGTGCTTTGCTACTTTAGGACCTTGATATAAAGGAAGTTCAGGGAGAACTTCCACACAGCTGGAAGATCAGGAATTCTACTTCAGGCATCTTACTAAGGAGAACAGCTTTGTTCAATGTATTCTGTGTCCAGGTACGTTAGACACAGAGGTATAAACAGTCAGGAACAGATTAATCAGGGGAACCTCCTCTTCCTTCTCTCTCCTCCGCAGATTCACACAAAAGAGATTTCTCCCATATTTTTTGATATGATTGCAGATTCACCTTTTCAATCCCATGCAATTGACATTGTCTGGCTTAGTAAACATGCAGGAAAAAAAAAAAAACAACACAAAACCAAAACCAAAAATCACTGTTATTTCATTATTATGGTTTAAAGTGTTCTATTAGTAGGAATACTGACCAAAAAGACATATATAATAGAATAAACTAAGAAAAAACAACTGGAGGAAAAGGGAAGGAATCCAAGACAAATTTAACATTTAAAAGAGAGATTAGACAGTATACTGATTCTATCAGTAGCAGGCCCTTTTTTGGGAAAGAAGAAGTGCATATGCCTGAATACAAACACCTTCTTGAACCCCACAAAACTTGGTACCTACTGAAACTCTTTCTGAATGAGTATATTGGGCACAAGTGTCTTTTTGGAAGGTCTTCTGGTTTCATTCTTATCTGTGATGCTTTTTCAGTTGCTATTAAAAAGTTGTAAACAGTGTAGGAAGATATATATATATATATTTGAATTAAAGGTATATAATAAATGTGTTAATATTAGTCTTTTAATCCTAAAACCAGTTTTGTTATGAATTATGCAAAGACATATAAATATTGTAGTGATGTTTGGAAGCATAGCCAGAAAACCTCTATGAAAGTTTTCCTCTGTCTTTGCTATAGGGTAGTCATACTATAGTCAACACAGAAGATAAATACCCTAAGCTTAAAAAGTTTTGGATCTAAAGCTGACCTAAGGGCCTGTTCTATCAGCTGTTACATGCTGAATGAGATACAGGGAGATAAGGCAACATTTGCACTGCATCTCAAGAAAAAAGGTTATCAGGTTTCTCTGAGTGCCAATTACCTTGAATTTAGTGTAACTCCCCGTAGAATTAATTCATGTTTTTTATTTTTATTTTTTCGTTATATTACAAAAAATAAAAAAAAAAAGACAGCAAGAACATTGGATAGGGCTTTGAGCAACCCTGGGGGGCTGGAACTATGTGATCCTTAAGGGTCCCTTACAACCCAAACCATTTTTCTGGGATTCTGTTCAGCACACAATCTGTTCTGTAAAGACAAAGTGTCCTTAATATCTAAATAGCAAACTTATGGTCTCCTTTGCTGTCACTGATGCACAGAATATGTCCCAAGGATAACATGCTTTTTGTGCCAATACCAAGTGAGTCTTGTCATTAACAGCTTATATGAATACAAAGATAAAATTTAAGAGGAAAGGTATTCGTTTGGTGCCTTCATCTGTTCTTGGTGCAAGTGCTGAGGTGCTGGCAGCAGGGGGGCGGGAGGGCTGAAGTGCTGGCCTCGGTGAGGTGATGCCAGGGCTGCCCGGTGCCGACCCCAGCCTGTCCCAGCCGGCTCCAGTGGCCCCACAGCAGGGCACCAAGACGGCCTCACCTCGGGGGCAGCCTGAAGAAGGGAGGGCAAACACCGCACGGCAGGGGGCGGTGAGGGGAGTGGTGTGAGGAGCGGCCCTGCACAGACAGCAAGGGGAGAGCAGGAGGGAGGCAGGAGGTCCCCCAGGCACCAGAGATGGCCCTGCAGCCCTGTAGAAGACCATGGTGAAATAGATGCATATACCCTGAAATACTGAAGCCCATTGCAAGAACCCACATTGGAGCCAGGGAAGATTGTGCAGAGGAAGGAGCAGCAGAGAGGAGCTCTTAACACCACAGACCCTGTTTCCTGCTCTCTTTGCCATTCAATGTTGGGAGAGGTAGAGGAGCTGGGCGTGAAGTTGTAGAATCAGCATCATTTAGGTTGGAAAAGACCTCTAAGATCATCTAGTCCAATCTTTAACCTAGGCCTAAGAAAAAGGGAAGGAAAGGGAAAGATAGCGGTTTTAATGTTTTCCTTTGCATCTTTTTACTCAGAACTTATTTTAATTGACAATAAATTAATTTTCCCCAAGTCTGTTTTGCCCATGATGATAATTGTGAACAGTCTCCCTGTCTTTATCTCAACTCACAAGCTTTTTCATATGATACATGTATAAAACTACCTCTAGTCGTTCAGTTTTGCCACAGTTAATTGTAATGTAACATTCAGCTTGCACTTTGTATCAGGTCTGAAATGTCGCAATTTACTTTTCTGTTTATTGATTCCCTTCCCCCCCGCACCCCCCTCCAGCAGTCTGATGTCTGAACTCATTGACTGTGAAGGGTTTCTATGTGCTTTTCCAAGCTGTTGCAATGTTGGGTGGAGGCATGAACATTTCAAGAGAGGGCTTCACAGGCCTGTTAGGGAAGCTTGGGATGTTGTCAGCATGGATCTTCTTGAGGCTTCAGTCCTTTGAGAATGGCTTGATTTCACTTCCTTAAATAACTGGACAGTCTTCTAACATAAGGTAAGAAAGTTAAAATCTGGTCCAGAGTATATAATAACCTGCCCAACAAGAATATCTGGAACTTTCCTCTGTGGTTTGTTTGTTTGTTTGTTTCTTTGTATTAATTGTGTGGAACTGCATTGACTTCATGCAGAATTTCATGTATGCTACTCCACATGCATTTTTGGAATTTATGAGCATTATTCATTTTTAATGGAATACATTCAAGCCTTGATGAAACCTTCTTTTGTTTTATAATAGAGGTACTTTCATTGCAGTGCAGTTAGAGCAGAATTCCCTGCAAGTTTCTTTTCAATACCTAACTAGGACTAATTAACATTACTGGGTAATTCACTGCATGACTGAATTATTCATTGTCTTCTCTCATTGTAATACTCTTAGTATGTTTATTAGTGTTACAAATTAACTCTGTTGTAATTACATCATAATTAGATTCACAGCAATACAACCAGGGAATTAGTGGTAACTAGTAGTAACTAAAACTGTTACTACTCTATAATTGCACTTGTAATTACCAAATAACTGTGTTGTAACTATGTAATTTAAAGGGATGCCAAAAAATGAGTCTTTCCACCTCTATCTGAAACAGATATTGTGCATACACACACACACACACACACACACACACACACACACAATCTTAATTTCATTTTTTTAATTGGAAAGAAATAAGGCTCACATTTTTCTCCCAGTGAAAATACATCTGAAATACATCCGTGCTCACTCAAGACTATCATCCACCCCCTTATGTATCTGCTATTTACATGCAAGAAATCATTTCTATATTGAAAGGAAATTTTGGAATAGTTTGGAGTATTTTCAGACACTTAATATGCTTAAACTTTGGTCTGAGGTTTTTATGGGGCAACCCTGCTTAGTTTCTTTCGTGTGTAGATATCACATAAATGTTGCTATGAATGAAGGGATATGCCAAAAGTAATGTATGCCAAAACTAGCCTTAAAACTGCAAGACGTTCATGTTTCCACATGATACCATATCCTAGACAACTAGACTTGCTAAAAGCTGACATGAAGTATTACATTATTATGGGTATACTGTTTCTGGGATGTTTTTTAAAATGCTCTTTACATGACAATCACATTGGACTCTGTAAATGTGCTACTTTCCTAGGAACTCATGTGGGGAATCCATTTAACTATGTAGACTAGCTGAAAGCTCCTATTACCACAGGCTGACTGGATTCATAGTAGGAGTCACAGTAGGATTAACTATGACTTCATCAGACCCAATGGCAAGATGGAAACTCAGGGATTTTAGTTCTGTTCTTTCCTTTGCTGATGATTCTGGGTAGATTCTTGATTTACAACCTTTTCTAAAGCATTTTGAAACCCACTAGTGGATGGTACTCGTCAATAGCTGGATTTTATTTCAGAAATTCTGTGAGTTATACATGATAGAAGAACACAGCCCAGATTTCTCCAAACCACCTCCTGTATCTTTCCCAGATGTGTTCCCAGCAATGAGCAGCAGAAAGCCAGGTTTGGTCTCAAGAGAAGGAGAAACTACATGGAGACCAAAGAAGAGTCAGGTTAGCCTCCCCTACTGTCCCATGACTCTCATACAACAGGAAGCCCATTGTTTCACTCTCAATGACAGTATGACGTTATAAATTCATTGCAAATGAAATGTCTTATTCTGCTTCCTCTCATGTCTGGAATACTATGAGAATCTGAGTGGGTTTAAACAGTGTGCTGTCCTATAAATTAATGAATGGGAAAGTAAACTGCATGGGCTTTACAAACTAGCAGTTATATAGTGTCCATGGTTTAGATGATAATTTGGTACAGAAAGGAATATTTTTTTACTGATTGGAAAATACTTTTCAGTCTTCACATATTGTGTATCATCTGTATGCATTTTGAAAAATACAATAAAAAGTACAGAATTATAGTGCTATATCCTGATTTCCTGAAGATATTTTCTAAAGATTTTGCAACATCAGCAGCGTTAGCAGAAAGGGAAAAGTAGTTGGTTATATACACTTTGTAAGAAACTAAAAAATACATATTGACTTCATATAAGATATAGCCAAAAAAATCAGAATTACTAACTAAATAGTTCACAAATCTTGCGTAGGCAAAAAACATTTTGTGCTTATAAAAACTGATATGGAAAATTTTAATACTATTTTTTGCAAATTTAGACCTTGCCTTTAGTCAGCCAGGGAACTTGCTTAACTTTTAAATACGATGACTTTTCCTTCTAGTAGTTGCTAGTTTTGTTTTTACTAATCTTCATTTTTACTAGTATGCATTTCTTAAACCAGAACACTGAATGTTTGAACAAACACAGAGTTCACATGGATAAAACTATTTACATTCTGATAAACTGACATGAAGACATACAGAATGTTTCATTGATAGCTTTTCAATTCTGACACATATTCTTTTATTTAAAATACAATCACTGGCATGAAACTGGACAGGACTAGTCCAGGATAGGACTAAAAAGTACCTTTTTAAAAAACAAAACAAAACAAACACACAAACAAACAAAAATACAAACCAACAACCAACCAAAACAAAACATGATAATGTAAGGGATCTAAGTCAAAGTTAGCCCTGTAACAGAGTCGAGGCAAGGTCTCCTAACTTGGTTCAGAATTCAGTATGTTTGGACAGAACATAAGTTAAGAATCTTCCCCTGCTAGTGTGAAATCTCATGTTATTGAGCATGGAAACTATCCAAAGATATTTCCACATAGTTCTGAGGCACAAAATTCACCACTTGTAAGGGCAACCTAGCACGTTATATGGATGGGTTCTATATGCTCAGAATAAAGTACTACATAAACTATACAAAATGATCCTCTAAAGTTCTCTGTAGATACTGTCAGCTAGTTAAATGTACTCAATAGTTAGCTAAATTTAATTTCTGAGCATTATTTGCCCAATGCACTGCATGGTGTGCTTTTTATTTTTTTATCCCCTTACTTTTCTGCCAAACTCCAACTGAAACTGTACCTTTAGCACTTCAGTAAGCCAACATAATTTCCGTGGCTAGAGCTGGCATATAAAATGAGTTCACAGAGGAAACTCCACTCATGCAGGCTACAAGCTACTCAGCATTTAGTAGTCAAATGCAAATGGCTTGGGATTTTTCTAAAAGATTTTATTCTAAACCATGTTAGGCAAACACTGTGAAAAACATGTTTTTTGAATGATACAGCTCAGAACATCGCAACTAATTCTTCTATTGCCACATGGATACTGAAATAGGAATGTGCTGATAATACATGTTTGGAAGACATTAAATGATATGGAAAGAAATGGATGATCCTGATAACATGGCTACAGCTTTATAATAAGGATTAGTAGCAAGAGCTTCTGTACAAACCTTACTGAAGAAATTTTAAAGATGAGGGCTTATTTAACATGTTACAAGCTAACTCTAAGTCACCAGTGGGATGTGACATGGAAAACCAGATATGCAAAAAAAAAACACAAGTGCAGAACAGAGTGATAAATGCAAAATCGTTATGGCTGAAATAGGGAAAACAGTAATTCTGTTGTAAGAGCTGTCTCTAGATTTATCTAAAATGCTGCAGACAATTCTGTTCATCCATGTTCAAGAATAATGTACACAAACTATGAATGCAAATAATGGGTATGAGGATGATTTGGGAAAGAGAGACCCTGTTCAGCATGAGGGCACTGCATGAGTTTGGCAAAATGAATGCTGAAAGGAGATGTTTAGCTTTTAAAGGTCAATGAAAGTAAGTGAAGATTTCTGAAGGAGAAGTTATTTAAACTAAAGATCAATGCTATTGCAAGGAGAACTGGGTGAAATCTGTCCATGATTAAAACTCACATTTGGAACGAGATGAAAGTTTATAACTCCCAGAGGAATTCTGTTTTGAAATAGCCTGTATGTCTTGGGAGAAGAAGGATGAATTAGACTTAGTACCTTTGTACCTGATGCATTTGTGGATGGAACTCCAATAGCATGACCTCTGTAATGTCAGAGGACCAGAACAAGTGGATTGAGAAATTACTTCCAGATCTAAATCCTGCCAACACAAGCAGTGTCAGTTAACTCTTAGCTTTGACTCTCCTGTCTATCCTGACATACACAACTAGATGACAAGCCATGGTGTGTTTTCTTGCTTGGTTTTGATGCTTTGATAAATATACTGTCTAGCAGCTCAGTATCTCATAGAAATTGATAGTGAGTATTTGATTGTGAGGGCAAGTGCTGCAAAATCTGCAATACTGAGAATGCCAAATGTATATTAATATGATTTTGATAGATTTCCTAGGGTTAACCAGAAATGGTTTTGAGGCTTGGGGCTGATGGTGCTGTGACTCATATTAATGACAAACGGCAGTAATACAGTCCTACCAAGCAATTTTCAAGCAGGAAGTGGGAAGCTGCTACCTTGACCCTAGAAGGAGGGGAGAAAGATGTGGGAGCCAGTGAAGTTGGGGAAGATGCCTGCTTTTGGATCAGTGTGAGTTGTCTGTGGCAGTGGGTTAGGAATCAGCACATAGAGGGGATTTCAGCAGAAGCAGGACACCTTGTGGGGCAGACAGGACTGACAGTGAAGACAATGCCCCAAGCAGGCTAGAGAGCTCTAAAGGCAAATCTGCACAGCACAAGGCTGCAGTATGTCAGAGGCGCACAACCTTCCCCGGGTACCCTGTGCTTTTCATCTCACATACGTTCCTGCTAGTGTGAATGGCCTGTATGGTGGTGTGGTGGCAATGTTTCTGGAGTAGAGCACGATCAGCACCAGCTGGTCTACATGTGCTACTCTTAACAGTGTGGTTCTCCCATGTGCAGAGCTATTCAATGTTTTTCCAGGAAAAAAAAAAAATCACTTCTCTTGAGACATATGAGTAGTCTTTTTTAATTCAGTGAGGTCCAGATTGCTCCAGAAAACCATGTAACGGTCACACACATAATGCTGAAGAATACAGAAGAATACAGCATAGTGTACATTCTTCAATATTTTCAAGATGTTCAGTAAAAAAAAATAGAGCTATTGCTTTAATTATCTGACTTCTGAACAGTCTGATATTTTTGGGGTAGAACTGGATGAGACATGAAAAAATATGTTTATTTAGGGGTCTGCTAGTGTGTTTTTACTTCTTTACCCACTCCACAAGTTCTTTTCTCAATCTTAGTGAGGTCATAATTCACAGCTTTGCTGATGTCATAGTGTCATCCAGTTTGTTCTGAACTGAAACTGGTAAAAGCTGAGTGAAAAACTTACTGGTTTTGAATAACACTGAATAAGAAAATACTTTTAAAAACACAACAACAGAGCTTTATGCATAAGGCCTGTAGTTTGGCCTTCCTGTGAAAATTATATATTCACATTCATTAGTTCCATTCTTTTGTTACCTTGACAATATCAAATGTTTTTACTGGAAATGGTTTTTTGTACTATTGAAAATTATAATTGATTTTTTTTTTTTTTTTTTTTGGTATGTGTGTGTCTCCATTTAACATATTGCATTTTGTATCAGTGGACAGAATGAAACAGGCATTCTATCTGTTTTCAGTCCTCAAGTGTTCATTATTCTCCATGATACTGTGTGTAGTTTTTCCCCCCTCTCTGTTGGAGTAGGATGATTTAGAAAAAGAAAAGAAGGCTTCCTCTAAATAAACAATAAAAAAGATTTTTTTTTTTTTTTTTTTCGGAAAAAAACAACTTAAGGGAAAATAGCTGAAAAAAAAGGTTCTTGGAAGTCTGAGAGAAATGATTATGGAAAAAAACCAAATGAACTTGGAAATCATATCTCTTTTGCTGTATATTTTTTAAAATAACCGACCTATTCATAACCAGTGCTGGTCTGCCTCCTTCCTTCTGAACTTCAGTGGGAATTAAGAGAACTCAGTGTTCCTGTGTGGAGTTGCACATCAGCAAACTGCTGCACAAACAAACAGACTTTGGCTATTCTGGTCTGGCTGCTGGACAAGTGGACTATTTTGCCATTCTGTAGCACAAAAGGATATATACCGAACTTTCATTTCAATGCAACAGTTAAGGTGATGGGTTTCTTTAGCTCTGCATATTTTTGGTTTGCATTGCAGCATTTTTCTAATGATTATCTGAACAGGTCTTTTGTGAGGTCCCCTCCCCTCCCCCCCTTTTTTTAAGCTATAACAGAACATTTTGTTCTGTATCTATCACATAAACCTTCTGAGTTTATTATGTTAGAAATACTTGGGAAATAAGGTCAACCATTCTCTGATTTCTTTATTATATTTTTGAATTATCCAGTCTGTCTCCCTATTAAAGCTGTAATTAAGTAGCAATCCTTTATTTATTTTTTTTTCTGAACAATGCTATTTATTGGTGCAAACAGGTTAGTTGAAATGAGAATAAACACAGCCACACAGAGTCTCCTCTCACAACCAATTCTTTCCTTCTCACCTTGCTAAAATTTTTGTGTCTTTACAATTGTTCAGCTTGCCTTGTCCTAAAGTCAGTTTTGATTAGAGTTAATTTGGATGTTTATCCATTTTGAATCCCTAGATTATTAGCTTTCACCTTTTCTCTAATGTGTGCTTATATGTTTTTATGGGTTTCTTTGTTGATTTGAAAAAAAATGCATTGCTGTTTGATTATTTGCTTGTGAAACAAGTATCAGGAATTTATGGGGAACTGTTGATTGGTATTAGAAGATCATTGGATATGTCCTCACAGCCAGCTTAGTATTCACTCATGTGGAAACCTCACATGCACGTTGGAGTGTGGGAAAGCATACTAGCTCAAACTGCAGTGGCAACCGGTATATGGCCAGCATTTCTTTTGTGGATAGTAGCAGAAGTCCCCATTAATTCTTAGTGAGAGCACTCTTATTTCCCATGATGCCATTGCTGTGATTCTCCAGGGTTCATGGAATACTTATGTAAGGTCCTACATTTCTAAAACAAAGCATAAGGTGAACAAAAAATTCATACTAAAATAACAGTAATACAAACAAACAAACAAACAAACAGAAAAGCCAAAAACAGAAAGAAGACTCCACCAAAAATGAAATGTCTTCTATCCTTTCCCAAAGCCTGAGTGTCTTTTTCTTTTGAAGGTTACATTTATCTCACTGAGATATTATTAAAACATGCAGCAAACACATCAGGTTTTATTTCACATATAATTTTTGAGTCTGTTTGCGTTGTGTGTGATTTCCCTTTCTTTCTTACTTTGGTCTCCTTCCTTTTTATGAAAAGAACAATTAAAATTAAGAAGCTGATAAAGGAAAGACTTGCAGTGTTTTAAAGACACTTCACAAGGCTGTACTGGAAATGAAAGTAGCAGATGCTGATTTTTCTACAGTTAAAGGTTTAAGTAATTTTTTTCTAGTTCATTGTCTGATGTTTCAAAGAGAATCAGTCTTAAAAAATCACAGAAGTTATTGGTCTGTAGGCAAGTTCTTTTAGTCAAAATGATCAACATACTGTATTTTTCATTTTACTATCTGAGTTATATAACGGCAAAAATCACAGCCGAGACATGACTACAGACTCCTTGTCTGCATCTTGGGAGCTTTTCAATTCTGACTTTCCCCTCTGCCTATATTTTTCTCCCTCACCCCTTTCCCCTTGGTATTCTAGGTTTTAATCAAATCCTCAATGTTACTTCAATGCAATTTGTATTTAATAGATTTAGGCTTCAGTTAAATACCTCTCAGTTATCAGAACTCAGTGATTTGGAGAAGTGCTGTAGCACAGCTTTTGATACTGAAGGCTTAGTGAAAGCTCCAGGGCTCAACAGCTCTGAAATGGTGCTGCTCAGTGTGGGAAATGGCAGTTTGCTTTCCATTAGCAGAAAAATACCTCCCCAATTTGAATAATTATGCATGCTTTGTCTTAAAGCAATTGTGCTTTATGTAAGATGACATTTGGGAAAGGTCAGATCATTACTCTGACTGAATTGCTCACTTGAACTATATACTTCCAAAAAGCATTAGGAAGAAAGTTGTTTCTGGGTTGAGAAAGTAGGGACTGAGAAACAATTTATTCCTTTCCCAGATCTGCTGTGCATCCTTTTCCTTCTCAACAACACTTGTTTTCAGCTGTGGCCAGGTACTGTATTTTTGATAGGTAAGGGGATTGCTCCAAAGCCTGTGAAACAAAATGAAGGACTGAAAGCTTAGCGTCCAGCTTATGATGGGGATTTCTGCTATTTCTTTGGGTAAAATATTTTTGTAAGAAATGTAGTCTCAATACTTTCTGGGGGTGACAGGTACTCCATATTGCTGCCAATATACCTTGTAGTAAAAGCAAAGAAGTATAAGTTATTCTGCAGTTAACCACCATTAGTAGCAAACACCTAGGCATGACTGTTCACTATCTGACTTTGTAATACTTTTTTATTGTGCTACTGCCCCAGCGTTCCAATAGATTCATCCAGATTTGTGTGGAAGTTGGGTCAGCAATAGATGTGCCTGAAGGTTGCAAGGATTTTGTCAGCAGAAAACCTGAAAACAAAAGAATTGAGAGGGAATATAAGCACTAAATTGAGTGTAAAATAGGAGGTGTGGTGCAGAAAGACTCAACTGATAATTATCGCACGATCAGCACTTGTTTGGCAGTGCTGCCAAAAGACCAAGGCTGCCAGACAGATTCTGCTATAACTTCTTATTTTCTGCTGCTTTACTGTCCACATGCCTACCCATGTGGACATTTTTCTACATTGGATATCCGATTAGGCTGAATATTTTGGAACAATTTTAGCAAAAATGGCTCAACCATTTCAGAGGAATGAAATTAGGGGAAAAACATATTTCTTGCATTTTTAGAGCCCTTTAGTTGGGAAGTTCTGGAGACCTATGGTCTAAGGCAAAGATATAGGCTGCTTTTCGGATGTAGGCTGCCTTTATGGCAAAGTTGTGGCTTTTTCTACTTTTTCAAAAGAGCTGTCCTAATTTGAAGAACACACAGTTTTAGAAAATATCAGTTTGTCCATTATTCTCTAGATACTAGTGTATGCAAGGCAGGTAAATGCACTGGAATTTATATGCAAATAAAAAGAGAGGAAAAATTGAATTCAAGTATAGACAATTTTGGGATGTGAAATAAGTGCAGAAGGTCTGTGTACATGGCAGCATGATCTCATAGACTGGGAGGGTGAGAAATAAGTGAGGGGAGAGGATGTATTATGTTGGGCAGGATAGCGTAGTGTGTGTGTGAGAAAGAGAGACTTACAGACATCATTGTTGATTTTGTTGGGACTGTGAAGAGTGGTTTGTTTGTTGACTATGGGAGAGATTTACCCACTCTGTTCCCATGTGATTTCTCTCCACTCTTGCAGGAACAAGCTGAGATTTTTGAAGCACTCATACTGGCAATGTAGGTAAGAGGGTACCATTGTTGTGTCGTGCCGAATAGTCTCTTCAACCAGCATGCTGGGTATGATAAGTGCCGTTTCCTAGTCCTGTGCACTAATACGATTTTATACTTGATTTTCCTCAACATAGAGGTAATATAGCCTCTGATTTAGTGAAGTATTACTAAATTTATACATTTATTATTCAATTAGTTTATTTCCACTATTCTGTGAAAAACACGAGGTCATTCCTTTCCTCTTCAGGGATGGATTTACATATATCTATGGCACACAACATATGACAGCAAATGTAGGGAGCCAGCTCTATCTGCCTCTTCTTGGTTTTTGATTTCATTACACATGCAATGACCATTTACATAGTCTGCAGTTAACAATGAAAATGTGCTCAGAACACTTTAAGCTTTTATTTTAAAAGTGCTGTCCAGTTTTCTGGAAAACTGAAAGAAAATATATTGTAAGTAGGGATTTAAAGGGTTAGTCAAGCTCATCAATCTCTACATGTATGTATGCAGCACTGGCTTTGAAGAAGGTTTCTTAAGTTGTTCTCAATGGCAGGGAAATATAACTACTCTCCTGACTTGCTATTATCTCCGATTTTGAAAGGAGCAGCCTGATTTCCTGCAATTGTAATTTAAAGCCAGGTGGGAAATTTCTCCCATTGCTCCTTCTTCCTGTTTAAAACTTATTCCCAAATTGCAACATTTTTACATCATAAAAAAAGAATCATCTGGTGAAGGCTTTTCTTTTACACTCTGTGTGCCCTTTAAGAATATTTATGGAGCCATTCCCCCTTAGGTGTGCATATAACTCCCATTATCTTTAATGCGGTTTTCGGTCCATGCACGAAGGGATGAATATAGAGTTACAGTGTTTGGAGAAAAGAGGACCAGTCCCTTATTCAGCTGAGATTTCATTAGAATTTCAGATGCCAATTTTTAAAAGGAAGGTGGTACTCAGGGGGCCTAGGTTTCATAAAGTGCCCAGGGCAAAATAGGTACTTAATCTGTCTGGTGCTATTTCTTATTGTTGACGGTGAAGTTCAAAATTGAAGTTGTGCTCTTACTGCCAGTGCATTGAATATATCTTTTTTATGTTCTGGTAACTGGGGAAAAAAAAACTATTTTTTTTTTTTTTTTTTTTTTTTTTTGTCTGCTAAAGTCATTATAAAATGTAAATGATTACATTGTAAGCCAAATCTGAATTACAAATACTCTGTCTGGAGTTTTGTGTGAATACTATGCAAATTTTGTTCATCTTTAACAGCTACAGGCATGGATAGGATTTTGTAATAAGTTTTCTCCTAAGGTTTCCTGGTTTTGTTAAACTAGAAAACTTCTGATTTTCAATTTGGAAATATGTATATATATGTACATATACCAAAATACATATACATCCACTCTATATACACAAAACAATACTTTAGGCTAGCTTTTCTTTTATTACAAAATCATCCAAGTATGATTGCTAACTGTGTGCATTTGTGTGGGTGAAGTTTTTGCAATACACTAGATTATTAGAGAATTTTAGGACACCAAAGTGTAGGTTTGCCAAGAGTCTAGTTAAACCTCTACTGCAAATTTTCTTTAGTAGTTCCTAATTTAGTATAGAGAAGTTCATTAGTTGGTATTTCCTTTTTGGAAAAGCCTTGGTGAGAGGCTTTCCTTTTTTTGGTTCCTAAGTGGTGACTACAACAACTATGAAATACCCTAGAATGAGTCTGTTCTGTTCTCCAACAGAATGGATGGTAGCAGAAAGAGAGCTCTTCCTCTGCTTCTTCCCACAGTAGCACTGACTTCAGCTTTGTAAGTCAGTAGAAGGCTACAGTACTACCTATCCAATAATCATATAATGCTCCAAGGATTTAAAGACAAGCAGAGTGTTTTGTTAACCACCTTCTTTCATTTGGATGCTGCTCAGCTTGGTCTTGAAAACAAAGAATCAAGCAAAACTCAAATTTGTAGCTTTAAATACTGTAGGGTGATTTAGTTTTAGCACCATAAGATCTTGGAAGGGGCAGCAGGAAATGATGTATCAGTCATCACCTTGTACTCTTGTGCTCACTTTGGTGATAAGCAATCTTATTAAGGTGGTCGTGTAACAAGTACACTTAGCATTTGTGGAATTAAAAATTTTAGTTATCTGGTTATGTCATCATAGAATGGCCTGGGTTGAAAAGGACCTTAAGGATCATCTAGTTTCAACCTCCCTGCTTGGCAGGGTTGCCAACTACTAGAGCAGGCTGCCCAGAGCCACATTCAGCCTGGCCTTGTATGCCTCCAGGGATGGGGCATCTACAACCTCTCTGTGCAACCTGTTCCAGTGCCTCACCACCCTCTGAGTGAAAAACTTCCTCCAAATATTAACCTAAATCTCCCCTGTCTTAGTTTAAGACCATTCCCCCTTGTCCTATCACTATCAACACATGTAAAAGTCCTTACAGTGAAAACTCACACAGTGTGTGTGTGTATCTCTTGTATGTGGGTGTGTCTGTGTGTGTACACATTGATTTAGTAGCCCTTTAAAACCAAATACTCTCTTACAGAGACAGATTCAAACATAAAACTTATTTCTACTGAACATATATACCATATATAAGCAAGGAGCAAAAAAGTCAGTGAAACCATTACCTTGAAGTCAGTGATATAAATCTCTTTTCCTCCTACCAACAAGCCTCTTGAAGCACGGTTTTCTCTTAACCCAAATATAAAATTTCTGCAACACCCTGTTCAGCACTCCTTTGTATATTGTCTTTATCATGAGTATGTTGAAATAACTGTTATAAAAGTAAATACAGAAGCTGATTTCAAAAGATTCTATTGACAGAGGAATTGCATGTGATGATATGCTAACTGACTTTAATGCTGTATGTTAAGTAGGCTGCAGGATGTCTGCCTATGCAATATAAACATTGCTTCTACCATACTTGGCTTGTAGATATTTCCCTAGGAGGTGTATAAAGCTCTGTAGCTTTATTGTTGTCTGTAATAATCCCTTTTACTTCCCTGCAAAATGTATTCATTGTAATGTGAAGTATTTTTCAGAGTGTAAGTTTGTTAAGAACAATCATAATGATTTTTAAAAAATTAAATGGCTGATATTTTAACACATTACCTAGAAGTATTAGGGCCTTGTATTACAGACATACTGTTTTTGAACAATGATTCTTTTTTTTTTTTTTTTTTTTTTTTTTTTTCTCTTTAAACTAAACTGATCGATGGCTTCATTCAAACTAATGGAGTGATAGGATAGGGAGAGGAGAAAAAGGATTTCCTTAAGAGAGCTAGGTCAGTAAATGGACCATTTGCTCTGACCAGAGTCTGCAGAGCAGAACAGAATGGCATTCAGGTAGAAAGGGACCTCAGGAGGTCACTAGTTCAACCTACTGTCAAAGCAAGCCAGCTCTAGGACTAGATGGCTTGTTTATAAGTCTTAAAAACTTATAAACATGAAGATTGCACAATCTTGCGGGGCAACATATTCTTCTTAGGAAAAAGTTTTTCCTTATACCCAGTCTGAACCTCTTTCATTAGTCTTAGACCCGTTGCCTCTTGTTGTCCTACCATGCACTGTTGTGAAGATACCAGCTCCACCATCTCAATGACCTGCCTATAGGTATGGATAGTCTTTGTTAAGTCCCCCTGAAACTGCCTCTTCTCAAGGCTGAATAAGTCCTGGCCCCTCAGGCTCTCCTTGCAGGGCAAGAGCTCCAGCCCCAACAGGGTTCATGGCAGTTGGCAATCTTTGCAGCCAGGGCATGCTGCTGGCTCATGCTCAGCTTGCTGTCAGTCCAGCTTTACAGGGCCTTTTCTGCACAGCTGCTCCACACTCAGTCTGTTCCCAGCCTGTACCACTGCCAGGGTTTTTTCCTGCCCAGATGAAGGACTTCTCATTTGCCCTTGTTTACTTTCATGAAGTTCTCATTGGCCAATTCCTCCAAGCCCTTTTGATTTGAATGGAAGTCTTCCCTTAAATGTTTCAACCCCCCAGTTTGGCATCACCCGTAAACTTGAAATAAGTGTACTCCATCGCCTCTTCCAGACCATTTAATAAAGATTTTATACAGGATAGGTTCCAGGATAGACCTCTATAGTACTCCATTGTGATTATATGCTGGGACAAAAAGTGATAATTGAATGAATTCTGACAGGTGAGCAAGAGGCAGAGACTATAGTCTGTCAGTAGCAGCCATTGTTAAGAATTTCTCCCTGTCTGGCTATTCTTTTTCTTCTTTTTTTTTTTTTTCTCAATATTTTCATTCTGACTCCTAAATCCTAATCTGTCAACTCTGCAACTAAAGAAAAGACAGTACAAATACAGGTAATCTTGCAAACAAATAAAGGACAGAGTTTTCAATGTAGTTGTTTTACTTCCAATCTGGATGACTTTTACTGCATGCATAGATTCTGCAAATAAGGTAAGTACAAAACAGTTAAAACACGTTATTTATTTATTTATTTTAAATATATTGTAAATAGTCTGAACCAATGAGCTACTCTGCTCACTACTCCTGATTAGGCACCTGAAGAGTCTCTGCTGATCAGCTGGGGAGGGATAGCCTTCTGCTCCCTGGGGGAAGATGATGATCCCCGAGGTTACTGAGCTGCTGTCAATTCCCTGTTTTTCCCTTTAGGATTGCATACTTCTCATGTTGATGTCTTTCACCTTGAATCCTCGAGATACTACTTATCCCCATCTCAGCAGTCTTACCTCTGCAATTTTAGCTTTCTTATCTTGCTTGGCTCCACTTTAGAGATTTTCTCACAGCTTAGACAATTTCTTTAGAAGTTTGGGCTAAGGTCTCACAGCTGGGCTGTGTAAGAGCAGGACCCTGGGTCGCAGGCAGCTGACCCTCTGAGTTGGTGTAACAGTGAATCTGCCATTCCCTCCTCCTTCGTTTTTTATCATCTGCTCTAAGATCAGCCAAGGAAAGGTCAGTCTCAGTGCTGATTTTCGGAGAGGAGAAAAACTCAGTCTACTTTTCCTCTGATCTTAGGATGTGGAAAAAAACGGCTGAAACATGCAAAAACAGTTTTTCAAAGTGCATATCTGTTGTAATTCACCTTGTCTTTCATTCCAGTATTGGAATAGAAGATATAAAAGATTTTCACCCCTATGGTGAAAAGGAGAAATCAACTACTGTATCTGCAAGCCTCTTGCTTAACACCTGTTATAGAAAGGCTGCTTGCCTATCTAGGATTCCTGTTCAGATACTTCTGGCTGTGCTCCAAGACCAGGGGTTGATGGATGTCCTGAATCTGCATAGCAACCATCTGCTTTGAGCCTGGGAGGCCACCACCAGTCATGGAGATGATGTGGTGCAGGCCTAATACGCACAGCAGATGCCATGTTGTTCTTCAGCAGCTGCTACGCACATTAACTGCAGTTTGTGTCAGCTTGGCCGCCCTATTGCCAACACAAATCATACCTTCCCAATCTATCTCCAGTGCTGGCCACAGCATGGCTATGTGAGCATGCAAGGAGAAAAAAGAGCAGTTTTTACTTAGTGACAAAATGATATCTAATGAAGACCAGACTCTGCATAATGCTGTCTTTCCTCTCCCTGGCAACCTTGTCTTCATATTGCAATGATATATGAATGCATCAATAAAATGATGCTTGGCTGACATCATTCATAAAATCTGTTTCATGTTTCCGAAAGAATGACCCTGAGGGACAGGATGTAATGCAGTCAGAAGAGAATTACCTTGGTCCACTGAAGATGTTCCTGAAAACATATGGAACTGCTGGACCGCAGACTATTTGAATTTGAATATTTCTGAACAAACAAATGAAACATTTTGGTATCACACTCAGCATGTATTTACACATGAGAGATGATCTTTCTAAGTAAACTATGGACAGAAGAAGGCAGGCCAGGGAGGCCCTGGAGTTCTGGTTCTGGACACAGCTCTGAGAGTGCTATAGGGCAGAGTGGAAAGCTCTTCTGTAGCTGTCTCAGTTCAGGTTGTCTTGAGATAGCTGTGCAGTGGAACAAGTGGAGCTATTCTGGGTAATATACAATATTATGCAGACCTCTCACAACCTTTAAGTCAGCTTGTTTGTAAAATACCAGAGAAGCAGAATCTGACAAGTTTCAATGATTCAATGGAGGAAAACTTATGGAATTTAAACTTTTGGAAATATACATACAACCTTTCAGATACCTGTGTACATTATCAGATTAAAAAAAAAAAAAAAAGAAAAGAAAAGAGAGGTGGGCATTTCTTTCCACTACAGTTTGTTTTTGAAACTCTCTCCTGTTTGGTGGGAGACAGATGTGAAAATATGAATAAAATAGTTAGTTGGAAAGTAAAAATAAAACTATGTAGACATCTACATATATGGTTTTTTTGTTTGTTTGTTTGTTTCCTTTTGTTGTTGTTCTTTTTGCAGGGCAGGAAGATTAAAGGGAAGTGTTGAACTATGACCAGAATGTTTTGAATTTGTGCATGTTTTTCTCACCATAATGGAACTAGAACCTTTGAAAAATTACTACAAATTGTTGTTGCTTTTCTCTCAAAAGCTCCTATGCCATCACAGATAGGTCTTTTGCTTGTAATGTAGTTTTGAGAAATTACCCACAGAGTATAGCTGAACTCTACTGTATCCTAGTCAGCTGTTAAAAACTTGGGGTTTATATGCAGGTAGGGAAATTTCTTCTAGCTTCAGCAGATTTTGGAACTGATGTGGTTTTCATGCTTAAGTTTAGATCTTGAAAATGTCATAAATTAATGATAAATCAAATATGCCAGTCCTTTGGACATGTTCAGAAGAAAGCAATCTTTACTGATTTTTGAAAGCTTGGGAGTCTTATGTCACGTGGAAGTAATGCACTCCCAGGTTCTTATGTAAAGCTGAGCCCAGCAGTACTCCTCTTAAAAAGAAATACTTAATACTTAATGGTAATAATGAAAATACTTATTGTTGGATTTGTATTCTAATGCACATTTTCTCTTCCTTCCTTCCTTCCTTCCTTCCTTCCTTCCTTCCTTCCTTCCTTCCTTCCTTCCTTCCTTCCTTCCTTCCTTCCTTCCTTCCTTCCTTCCTTCCTTCCTTCCTTCCTTTCTTTCCTTCTTTCCTTCTTTCTTTCCTTCTTTCTTTCTTTCTTTCCTTCTTTCTTTCTTTCTTTCTTTCTTTCTTTCTTTCTTTCTTTCTTTCTTTCTTTCTTTCTTTCTTTCTTTCTTTCTTTCTTTCTTTCTTTCTTTCTTTCTTTCTTTCTTTCTTTCTTTCTTTCTTTCTTTCTTTCTTTCTTTCTTCCATTTCAGATAGGTGACTAATCTTTGCTTTCTTCTTTAGAATTGTCTCCTGTATTGTGTGATGGATGTCTAAGGAGATTATATTGCTATTTATCTTGGAAAAAATCTCTTGAAAGATGAAATCCCAGGCTTTGTGAAATAAAGTATTAATACCAGGGGAAATAATTTCAAAAGCTTATACCTGACCCACTTAAGGGTCAAATATAGCCAACCATTTAAATATAATATACATAATGAAGATAGTATTTAACACAGAGGAACAGAAGAGTCTGTCTGAAGTTTCACATTGATGAATGTTTCTGAAGTTGCACAGACAGATTACAAGGTTTTATCACAGGTAGCTACTATCTTCATCAATAGTATATGTTATACGTGTTGTTCAAACTTAAGTAACTCATTCCTTCAAGGACAAGTTCAGACTGTAACAGCTTGGGCACTCAGAATTTGGTCTATTACCTTGGTTACCATTAATATAAAAAGCTTCCAACTGAAATAAAATAGATTTCAGGCCATCAAATGTTTCTATAGAATATACTCATTTTATTATTATTGGTAACCAGACTTTAAAGCATTAGGTAATTAGGTAATTGATATAACTTGATGTAGATGGAAATTTTGTGTTAAAATAAAGTATATATAAAATAACCATTTGAGAATAGAAATTTTCAGGGGATGGTCACTGTTTCTACAGTCATGTTTTCACTGGGATACAAAAATGTTGCATTAGCAGTAGTTTAAATAGCATATTTAGGATTGCAGGAACAGGATTTCTGGCAATTCACATAGTTTCTTTATGTTAGTATTTCTGTCACACTATTTTTTCTTAGCTCATGGGATATATGGTTGAAGAGTTGAAGCCAATGCAATTTCGCTAATGGCAATATATCCTAAAATGCTGGACAGTAAACATCGATTCCTTTCAGTCCTTCAGGTATGTCACTTTCTTCATGTTCCAATACTAGTTCCAATTTAGTGAAAAACTGCCAATTGTATGCTTGCAAGATCAGGTTTGGGTATCTTTATACACATTCTATTATCTTATTTATCTTCTGTGTTTCTTGGCAGTAAAGGAAATGAGGCATACTAAATTGCTATCTTCATATCTGCTTTCTCTTCCCCTCAATAACTTCTGAATCTATTGGCCAATTTGAAAGGGGGTTCGGAAGATATCAAAGATAATTAATTTTCTACCTTCTTGATGAAAATGAGTAGCTGAATAGATGAGAGACCCAAATTTGTGGTCTTCATGAGGGGAAGGCAGGGAGCTGAGCTGTGATGTTTTCTTTGGCTGTATCAGTCTGGCTAGTCATGCCTGGAGTTACATACAGTCAAAACATCTGTTTTCTTTTGGTAGGTTTTAGGGGTGTGTTTGACCATGTTAGACCATGTTCTGAGCCTACAGGCAGGGAGACAGAAAGCTTAGTGGACAAAGAGCATAAAATGAGAGAAATGCAAAAAGTGTAGAGCTAGCAATTAACAGAATCACTTGATTCTTGTTTGGACCTATTTCATTGCTAGAGTGTTGACAACAGTAATTTGTTATATTAAAATCACCAGAGTAATAAGGCTTGAAAGTCAATAGGATTTGAGTATCAGAGACTTGTTGGTAAATCAGAATTTTAATACATTTCTGAAATGATTAGTAAATTTAACGCTGCATTATTTGGATACTTACTTTTAAGAGCATCTAGCTGTCAGAGGACAAGGTACTGTAATCTAACAGTGATGTGAATCTCGCTGTGATCTAACCATATTTCAGTTCCACTCACCAGTTACAAATATTTAATGTTTCTGGTTAGAATATTACTCACACATACAAAATTGTCATTGTAAAAATTTATTATTGATTTTCACCTCACTGACTTTCTGTAGTGTTGCTACTGGTGCAAACTGATACATTCACAGCTTTTCCTTCTGTGCCGAGCATTACACAGAATGCAAATGGTGCATGTTCAGTGTGGCTGACTTGCATCAACGTCAATAATGTTGTCAGCACTTGAACAAGCAAAATAAATACAGGTATTTCTTGATTTCTTGGGGATTTTTGCATCTGGATTTTCTTGTTTTGCAGGAAAATGCCTTGTAGATAAATAATGGTCTATGCAGGGTTCATTTCAGGTAGCTCCTAGAAGATCATTCAGGAGATACTTTACCAGATGTGGCTTTCTATCAATGCTTCAGAGTCCACCTCCTCTTTGGTCCAGATAGGTGCAATTTGTGCCTTTACAGAGAAAGTGAATGAGACTAGACAACTCAGCAGTCCATGGGTATGGCTTTTCATTTTTATCTTTTTTTTTTTTTTTTTTTCTTTCCCTTAGGCAAGAATGATTGCCTCTAAAGATAACATATGAAACCTGATTCTGTGCTGTGCAACATTATGGTGATTGAAATAAGCATCTTTTTCACCTCTGCTTGTCTTAGAACTAATCTAGAATATATATAGAATCATTCTATATACAATGAATATATATATATATATAACTGCCTCTATATCAGTAGGATATCATGAAATTAAAAATATACAGAAAAAATTAATTAAGAAAGAGAATCCTCAGAATAGAGAATGATAGAAAATGTAACATCACCCGTACTTGTGGTAAAATGTTTGTGCATTACGTAACTAAATAGTGTTTCTTAATCCTCACTTTACTTACATTTGTGGTAGGAATATTCAAAAGAAAATAGAAATCTGAAAGTTTAGCTTAGGAAAATCAACAAAAGTGTGTGTTTAAGAAAGAAGAAACAGCATTAGTATTCAGATATAAGAAAAGCTTGTATTCTCCTGTGTATTTCACAAATGACAAGTCATTTCTGAACAGCTGTGATGTATCTCTTGGAAAAGAGTTAATATGAATTTATATAATGTGTAGCCTTCTGGCTCAGGTTATCTCCAGATTGATTGACTGAACTTCACATTGCAGTTGTTGAGAGGGCTTTTTTTAGCCAAGAACACTGATGGGAAGAAGAAAAAACACATGTATTTTTTGATTCTTGTGACCAAAATATTAATTAATATCATCATTTGTTGCATATGATGTTGCTATCATCATAGCTGCATTACATCCATCACCAGAGGAACAAGTAGAAGAATGGAAGTCATCCTTGATTAAATCTGAACTCAGAGGCAGCAATGCTCTGAGATTTTTGAGATTATAGTCTCTACATTCACAAGTGTGGTAGGCAGACACTGTGAACACCTAACAAAACTGTAAAATATGCCATCACAACAGAACAATAGTTCTTCAGGAAATTCTCATGTGGGGAAAAAAGGATGAAAAAAAATATTATTTGGCTAAAGTTTCCAGCTTTAAAACATTCTGGGTAAATATTTGAAGCTGGAAATGAACCTCTGGAAATTGCACTAGTAGAAACCGTATAAACTTTGACATTAAAAAAAAAAAAAAAAAAAAAGCTGTATTTCAAGCACTGTATGCTTCACTTCAAAATAACTTTATGGCTTCCTTAATGCTGCATTTTTCTAGAAATGTCCCTGCTTTGTTAGTCAAATTACAATATTTTAATATGCCTCAGATACAGTGCTCCTGTTAATTTTGTATTATGATGAAACAAATATCTATTTTATTGCTGTTGTATTGATTGGTGTCACATTAGTGTGTGCCAACTTCTACCTGTCTACTTTTATTAGTAAGCAATACTTTTCTTTGAAAACACAAAACCCACTATACTATTCATCTTCATCTTCATTGAAGATTTTCTCCAGAGAAAACTGATATATAATGAGCCAAGTTGATAAATTTTCCAAAGTATTTTCACATTTTTTTAACATTGTGTGGATGAAAACTGTAGAAAATCTTTCACTAGTAAATGCCATAAATTGCTTTATTCTAATAATATTGCTTTATTTTTTCTTTCCTGAAAAAACATGACTACCATGACTTCAGATTTATATAGTGTTGCCAACAAAACTGTGAGTGGAGCAATATGTTGTATGGGCCTATTACTACTAACCTTTAAAGTTTTGTAGAGCACAAGCTTTTATTACAAAAAAGGAGTCAGAGAAGAAGATAGAAATAACCAGTCTGTAGACAAAAGCTTGCTTCAAAATATGAGTTGCTGTCAGCAAATCTGCAGACACGCTGAACTGGTATCTTCAAGAGGTATGAAACGCTACCTTTAACTAAGAGGATATTAATTCTGAAAGGTAATTATAAAAAAAAATATATGTGTTAAACATATTTTTCTTTATTATATGCATTTTATTAGAATAAATGAACATATTGGAATGAACCAGAGAGAAGGTAAGAAGTGTACCACTTGTATTTCTTTCTAATGTAGAGAATGTAATTCACTGTTATGAAAGCCTCTTTAAGAATACTGCATTTTAATGCAGAAGGGGTAGTAAAAAGTACTATTTAAAAACTATTCACAAATATTCAATCAGTTAAGTGCTGAACTGTGTTCAGTGATATTCACCATTATTTTATATTCAGCTCCAGAAATGAATATAAATTCATTCAGATGAATTCAATCCCTAAAGTAGCAGTGAGATCTAAAAATCTCTCAAGCCTCCTTGCAGGTTCATGTAAGTGCTAATGCTAAACCACCAGCATGGATACTTGGTCATTCCTGGAAGTCATTTAGGAAGCAGAAACAATTGACCCATGAGTCAAAATGCTCAGATGTAGTGAAAAGTAGAAATGGAATCAGGCTGCTATCTCTGATTAGTAGCTTGCAACCTCCAGGCTTGGTCCTGCAATCAGGGTACTTGTGTGGGCTAATAAAACCCCAGAGTCCCACTGGCTTTAGATAGTAATGTTCATAGCATGCTTACTAATACTGAATTGCGGGATTGAGGTCTATGGGATGAAACAGACATTTATCTCAAACTTATTTCAGGGAAAAAGGGGCTATGACAGTTCAAACAAGTTTCACAGATGATCTATGAACAGAAATAGGTGATGAAAATTTGCATTATCCTGTTCTGATTAGCAGCTGTAGGTTGAATGTAAATATCTGGGGTCCTGCTAATGCAGTGCATTTAAAATAAATAAAGAGATGGTTAAATGAAGACAGTCCATAATGGCGAGAACTATTTAATATAGAGTGTTAGACTGTAGCATATAAATAATGAAAAATACAGTTTGAATTGTGGTGGAACAATACAATTCTGTCTAAGTTTGAAATTTCTGGCATATGGAAAAAACAGACCTAAAAGCATTTTGCTAGTATGCTCTTTCTGTTTTGTCTGCTTTTAGGAGAAGGACAGTTGTGAGGACTGGAATTCTGAATGCTACAATTATGCGATAGATGAAATTACCTGCTGAGTTTACCATGTTCCATTTCTGTGTTAAAGAGAGTGTGTTTTGAAGAATAAAAAATGGGGAATTGCTGGATGTTTCTGCAATAAATATTAAAAGGGTTTCCATCTTAAACTAATAATATGTAAGAGAAACACCTCTGGCTTAACTTTTCTCATAAATATTTCAGAACTGTATTCTTCCCTCACCAGTGGTAGTAGTTTCTTGAGGCATAGAGCTCATTCTCTGCATGCTAGGCTTAGTTAGTACTAAGTCTTTCCTTCAGAAAATACCCCTTCCAGAAAGTGTTCAGTTAAATTATTACCATTGCCGCAGAGCTTAGAAAAAAAAAAAAAAAAAAAAAGGTTTTGTATAATCCGATAAAGGTAGACCTCAAAACCAATTTCTGTGATGTTTTGCAAGACAGAGCTTTTCATCCTTGGATAAGTATTGAAAGCAAATGTGGAGTCTTGTTTGTGCCTTTAAATTAAAACTACTGGACCTAATTCTCTTGTAAGTTAAACAGTTTTTACATCTGTATTGTGGTATTAAATTCAATCGAGTTTCTTTAGCATAAGACATAAGAACATAGCATGTTATCTGGTTTTGCCTCCTTTTTCTGTCTTACTGTCAGACTTGGTGAGCTTGTTTTGGTGAACATATTACTAAAACACTAACAGCTGCTTGAGCATATCAAAACAGAGAGGTTTTTTGTTTAGCAGTGGATGTTAGTGAAACTAAGAAAATAAGGTGCAAGAGTAAATCTTATGGAGTGCGAGTGGATGTGTGAAAGTGAGAGAAAGGTTTCACCTACTTGTAGGAAGTTTTACTTCTTCCTTGCAAGGCTTCTCTTGGATATAAAGTACAAAAGCATCTGTAATTATCTTAACAAAAACAAGTATTCAAGGCATTTCAACCGAATATTAAGGACTATTACGTTTTGTTGCTCAACAAGGTCTAACACACAGCCTGGTTGTTGCTTGCAGTAAAAAAGAGCAATAGAGTTCAACAGCAGAAAATCAGAACTCCAAAGGATCTTGTAGAAAAGTGTCTTAATACGCTATGTTCTTCTCTAGTGAGAATGTAATGGTGAAACCAAGGGTGGTATTGCTGCTTATTCTTAGAATCCAAATACATATTCAGTTGTCTGGCTTTTTATGAGCAGGTATCTAGATGTTAAATTGAGATGAGCTAGCAATTGTAACAGCAATGCCTGTGTATTATTTAAATGAAAACTGCCACTCTATCACTAGTTTCTCTGAGTGCTTCACTTGGATGGCAAATGTATTTATCTTTTACTCTCACTATAAAATGTCTTCAAAGCTGCAAACACCACAGGGGAACTATCTCCCTTCTGGTAACAATGCTTTCATTATTTTCCCTTTAACTATCACAACGTCGTAGTAGACACGTGGGGGTCGTGGTAGACAGCAAGTTGAATATGAGCCAGCAATGTGCCCTGGCAGCCAGGAGGGCCAATCGTGTCCTGGGGTGCATCAAGCACGGCATCGCTAGTAGGTCAAGGGAGGTGATTGTCCCGCTCTACTCTGCGCTGGTGCGGCCTCACCTCGAGTACTGTGTGCAGTTCTGGGCACCACAGTATAAAAAGGACATGAAACTGTTGGAAAGTGTCCAGAGGAGGGCTACGAAGATGGTGAAAGGCCTTGAGGGGAAGACGTACGAGGAACGGCTGAGGTCACTGGGCCTGTTCAGCCTGGAGAAGAGGAGGCTGAGGGGAGACCTCATCACAGTCTACAACTTCCTCGTAAGGGGGTGTCGAGAGGCAGGAGACCTTTTCTCCATTAACACTAGTGACAGGACCCGCGGGAACGGGGTTAAGCTGAGGCAGGGGAAATTTAGGCTGGACGTCAGGAGGGGGTTCTTCACAGAGAGGGTGGTTGCACACTGGAACAGGCTCCCCAGGGAAGTGGTCACTGCACCGAGCCTGTCTGAATTTAAGAAGAGATTGGACTGTGAACTTAGGCACATGGTCTGAACTTTTGGGTAGACCTGTGCGGTGTCAAGAGTTGGACTTGATGATCCTTAAGGGTCCCTTCCAACTCAGGATATTCTATGATTCTATGATTCTATAACGTATCAGAAAGAGGTTTTAAGCTGAAGGGCCTCATGTCCAGAAAAATAATGTCCCCTTATATAATATATATTGTGAGAATTATAACATTTGTTTATTGTTGCTAGTAAAAGCAAACAATCTGTTCAGCTACATTTAATCAGCTAAAATGAGTTCATTTTCCAATACATAATGCTGAGATCCTACTTTCAATAGATTACAGTGGGTTTTATTTTGTATTTTCTTCTGTTTCCAAAAGAAAAGAGATGGCAACTCATTTTACAATAAGTTCTGATGAAAGGCCCCTATCTACCTTGCAGTCTCACAGCATTAATTAGGATTAGATTTATGAAGATTCATGTGATGACTATGATCTCCCATAGAACAAATAAAATTGTGTGTGTGTGTTGAAATCACATTAGGAAAGTTGCCTACCAAGCAGCTTTCTTTCTTTCCTCAAAAACAAAAGAACTAAAAAAGTCTGCTTTAAGATTCATCTGGTCTTTTAAAAATTTATTTTCAAATTGTGAACATGATATGTGAAGAATGTTATGTTTAAAATTGGCTGGAGGGAAAGAACATCCACAGAGGACTAGAGGAGGGGGATGGGCCACAGGGCCCTCACTGGCCCTGCAAGGCAGAGAGGCCTGGTCATAATTTGAAAAGAACAGCATATACCCGTGTTTGAAGTATTTTAGTATGTCTGCACAGTCATCTTAAACTGTGATGCTTTTTTTGGTGTAGCTTTCCTTATCCTGATGATTGGCTGATGTGTCCCTTTATATGGCTGATGCTCTTTCACCTTCCCAGAGTGTTGTGTCTGGATTTTGAGGAGAATAGTGTAGGTATATATATATACATGTATATTTTGTCATCCGGAATGATATGTTTTGATAATGAAAATGCAGATGTTGGGTATCACCTTTCCTACCATAAACAAACTAAACACTAATCAGAAATTCATCACATCAGTAACTGGTTTTATTTATTTATTTATATATTTATTTATATATTTATATTTATATTTATATTTATATTTATATTTATATTTATATTTATATTTATATTTATATTTATATTTATATTTATATTTATATTTATATTTATATTTATATTTATATTTATATTTTTCTGTTCTGAAAGCTAGTTAGAGACTCTAACACTTCTGCATGAATTTTATTTACATTTAGATTTATATATGAATGACACTGCCTTCTGCTTTTAGCATAAACTGGTTTTTGAACTGGTTTCTTATTTGGAAACCAGGTTGACAGATGAAAGTTCAAATGTCATCATGTTACTATGAGAATAATGTACTGAATGAAGGAGAAAAACCTAAACTGGTATGTGGCAACTACCACAGTAAGTACCAGAAAATGATGGTTAGTGATCCTCAATCACGTGAAAAGCTCCAGTGACAGATCTTGTGTGTTTTGCAAGGAAATGATCCAAACACGAGACAAAGCCTTAGGAGTTCTGGGTTTGGTAGCTTTGCTATCACAGATCCTTATATTCTACTGGAAGAGTCTGCTACAGCTCTTATCCCTATTTTGTAATATATAGGACACTTGGATTTTACATCCACATCTTTTTATGAGTTAGCTTTGTATGAGTAACTGTACATTAATTAAGATTCTTAATTAAACTTCATAAGAAAATTGGTCATTTCCCTACTAATTTGATTCTTGATGTTGCTTACACGATGACTAATAAATAAATGAACTTTCACAGAACAAATCTGGTAATAACTCCTAGTTATTTGAAGTTCTCTTCCGGCAAGAATAGTTCTTAATTCGTAATAACTTAAAATATATGTTGAGTTAGTATTTATGTTTCTGTCTAGAATTAGGTCTACCTTTGTCAATGTTTCTCATATGCAGAGCAGTGTTTGCTGTCCTAGTGTCAGGGTGCACAGTCCAGTGCTGTTATCATTACTGACTCATTTTTCAGTCAGACGGAAAATGGAAAACTCATCAAAATTTCATTTTTGTGAATAATTCCAATTCATCTTTTTTCACTATTACGTAGAATGAACACAAATGTCAAAAATCTTAAATGCATCTTCAGTACAGAGTTGTCCTCCAAACTACAACTTTAAGATCTTAATCAGTTCAGCACGGAATATTTTCAGGATATGGAACAAGCATGATGTAACAGGGATATCTAACTCAACTGTATTTCCTGTGACGACTGACTCAACATTTTAGCATCCTCCAATATGTTCACTTATAATTTGTCCACAGTAATCTGGATGGTATTTTTTTTTAAAGAAAGAAAGATAAGGATGGTGAAATCAAGCTTCCTGTCCATTTTGCGTTTGACCCAGACTCTACAGGATAGAGAATTGTGACGTACTGGTAGAAAGCCCTGAGGGGAGGAAAAAGAAATGGAAATTGACTCAGGTAATATGTAAGTCTACAAGATGCTTGTATTTTAAATGGAGTTCTTCAACATCTGGTACAAAACAAGCAGAGGTCAGGGATATATTGCTGCTATTGTGAAGGTTTTCTTGCTGATACTTTTTCATAGTCCATGTTGACCTTGATATTTCAGGTGTGATCATGTTGAAAGATAAAGTGACAAACTGATGAATATTAACTGCAACACGTCACTGCTCAGATCAGAAAGTAAGGTGTATTCACTACTATGGGACTTGATGGTTTTCAAATACGATGTGTTTCCATGTTCAAAAATGTGTACCAAATTATGCCAGCTGGGATGATGTGTCACCACACACCAAATGTAAATTCAGGCTGTAAATTAATTAAGCTTCTTATTTTAGTCTTACAGAACAAAAAGAAACCTGCTTTGTTGCCGCCAACACTGTAACAGATTTTTCTTAACATTTTTCTGTCCATTGACAATTTAATATGAGTTTTACAAATGGTTGTGCAACCAATATTGCAGAGCTTGTTTCCATAGAGCCTTTCTTGGTCCCACTATTCTGAAAAGCTAGTCTTGCAGTTCTAAACTAATGGTCACCTTCATTTCCCTCTATAAAACCTCAGCCAGACTGAGGGGAGCAGGGAAGGTGGGTAGGAAAGATTCTTTTTAGCCCGCCTCATTACCCTCTTCATGAAACTTTCTTACATTCTTCATGAAACTTCAATGCACCTATTTCCCCACCTACTTTGAGATCCTTTGTAATCTTCCCACAAAACTGAGTTTATTAAAATAAACAGTGTACAAAACTGACTGTAGGAAGATCATTTAGAAATTGAGAACTGAGTAAAGAGAAGGAAAATGGACCCATTCCCAAACCATGGACATCTTGTGGATGAAAGGTGAAAAATAAATGGAGCTTGGTGGTTCCAATTAAACAATTAAATGATCACAGAAAGACCAATTTTATTTCCAGTACATTTACTGATGTTGATCATAAATTTCTATTACTAAGTAATCATAAATAAGTCAATTACTTTCATCTGAATGCCTGAAAAATCATGTGTATATTTATGAAGTGTTGGGTCAACACTATTAGAAATGGCTGTTTATTTTGGAAGTAGAATTCAAAATATTTTAAGGTATTTTGAGTAAATGTGTTTTATAGAAGGAATACATGCAGCACTTCTTCAAAATTGCTCCTTTTTAAAGAAGTCTCAAGCTGAGTGGTCAAGGAATAACATTTTCAGAAGCACCAGTTTTGAATTTTGTAGTTACATTGAAGCATCTACAAAGTTTTGGCTATGCTCTTTAGCAGAACAGATGGGGTTCTGTATCATTAGTAAGCACTAACTTGAAAATCCTATGTGCATCTGGAGTTTGGTTGTTGTTTCTTTTACTTTGAGTTCACTGAAGGATCAGGGTTGTATTGCATGTGTTTACCATGGTAGCAATACCAACTGATCTTTATTTTCCTTTTGTAAGGTTGAGGGATGAAGCAAAAAAAAAAAAAAAGTGCTTTGAGAAAGAACGATTTCGTAAAATAATTAGACCTCAACCAGAATTTGCTAGTATTTTCATGTATTTGCACGAATTCTTATGCAAATGAATCTCATTAATTTATAATAAAGGCACAGTTTCTGCTAAAAATGTACTTCTATTGCATTTTCTGCTTTTTCAGTGGTTCATGGTATTACTCTATCAGCTTCAGTTTCATTGTCCAGATATTCCAATCAGTCTGACTACTGACACAAGCAGAGTTTGAACTTTGATCTTTATGGCTAGGTCAAAACTTGATGTTACTTAGAACCAGCTTGTTTAATCAGTCAGGAGTTTGATTGCTTTGAAGGACTAAATGTGATCTCAGTTCCATGGCTGTTTCCACATACACTGACTTTAAATAGACATTACTGCAATTCTAGTAATGATCCTCTTGTTTCAGAATGGTGTTACTAGGAAGGTCCTTTAAACCCATAGGTAGCCTAAAATGACAGGCATTTTCTAAGACAGTATTTGAAGAGAATGTAGTACATGTATTAGTGGAGAATTCAGTTGAGGCTTTCTTTTGGTCTTTTGGTTTGTTTCCAGGCATTGCTTATTTATTTATTTATTTATTTTCACCGAGGCAAAAAAAAAAAGGCTGCCAAAGGGAGCAGAAATCCTTCATGTAATAAAAAAAAAAGCTTGCTCATTTTCTAAAGCTTGGTCCCATTTATTCCTGATATGCATATCCACAACTCAGTTTTATTAATTTTTATATATAATCTCTGAAACAAAAAATACCTAACAGAGGACTAAACCATAAATTTATACAAATCAGCAGTGTCATACAGCTTTCCTGCTTGTGTCTCTATTTATGGTGTATTAAAGCTGAATCGCAGGAAAATCATGGGTTTATGAAGCTTCTTTCATAAACCAGAAAATGTAGTTTTATTGCTCTTTAGGCACAGATTATTAATGCTGTAATGACATTAAAGAGTATTAAATGCAAATTTGAAAAGCTCGAAAGAGCTTTATTAGGATAAGCAACATTTTTATTGAGTCACTGTTTTAATGAAAATCTGGCAAAGTAAATCTAGGCGAAGGCCACCACAGATGTTCTGCTATGCTTCATCAAGGAGTAAGCTGCTGAGTGCTTGGGGGGAGAGAAGAAAACTTGGATGCACCCAGTCTTTATGTACATTTACCTCAGTTGATTTATAGTGTGTGATGCATATAAAACACAGGGGAGCATTCAGTAATGAAATAGGAAAAGATCAGAATCTGTATAATACTGTAATGAATGTGCCAGATGAAGCAAATGAAAGAGATTCTAGTCTGCCGGGTGCTTTAACTAGATGTGGTGGGTTTCTAGGGTGAGGTGAGAAATAACAGCCTTAATTTTGTAGGTGACACTCAATCACCATGAGTTGTTTTTTTAAAAATCACCACTTGTAAATTAGTTCTGCTTATGGTGATCATCATATTATGATAGCAATATGATTATATTGTTTAATAAAAATTGAATGCTTGTACAAGTGGACTTGTACCATGGATCATACTTTCATGATTTTTGCCTAGACAAGAGTCTAGGTCTATCTCACACATGACACATTGTAGTGACTCTGAAGGACGATACTCTATTTTGGAGGTGTGACAGAAGCTATTAAATATCACTTCAGAAGACTAGATATAATGTGGAATCCTCTTTTCTGTGTAATTATTAAAGTACATAATATTCAGAAAATCTTGAATTAATTTATAAGCACAGAGGGTGTATATTTCAGGCAATTATTTCCTGACTCTGCCATACAGCATTAGTACATGGGATTTTTAGTAGCTGGATTTTCAAACAAAATTGCTGGAATTACTCAATCCTGTCTTTTAAGAAGGAGAAAGGAGTGAGGCAGAGGTTCACAGAGGGCGTTCCTGATACTGTGCTACATTCTGCCCACACTCTGGAAGTTTTAATATTGTAAAACTGTTGTCTCAAATTTTCATAGTGTGCTCAAAAATAATCTTCTTTCTAAAATCTGAGAACTGAATTCTAGTACTTCATCCATCACCTTTTTGTACTTAGGCAAAGGGTGCTTATCTGTCTTAATGATGTTGAAAAATTGATGTGAAGTTGTCTGGGACCAAATCTGGCAGCTCAGATGAGACAGTCCAGTAATGAAATATGTCTGTATTATAAAAAGGGTCCCCTTGTGGCTCTCCACATCTAGAAAAAACACAATCTCTAGATCACTTCTGCAGAACAGGCAGCCAGATGAGAAAGTGATTTTCCCCATTGTACCATATCCTCAGTTCTCTTCTGTATTTTTTTTTTTTTTTTCAGGTGGTGAAGCTGACATTTTTAATCTGTCTGTTGTCATAAAACAGAAGATCCTGTTTTATTTTATTATTTTATTTTATTTTATTTTATTTTATTTTATTTTATTTTATTTTTTAAATTGTTTTTAAGTGATTTGAAGAAAAACTATAGGTGTTGAATTTTGATGAAAATAAGGGTGTTTCTATATTATTTTTCATTCTTTCACAAGATAAAATATAACACGTGGACCAGTAACATATGTGTTACTTTTTGAAAAGATGTTTTTGTAGGTTTACATACATGCAAATTAATCCATGTTATGGACTCAGATGTGGAAGAAAGACTGATGAAATAGCCTGGTTCTATTACCTTACTGTCATCAAAATAATTTTGGAGGAACACTGATTATTTTAAAAGCCATTTACATTTGTGCTTCAAAGTAACCAAAGAGGCTTTTAAATTCTGAAGAGTATCTTTAGAACAAAGTAAACCATCTAACCAATCAAATAATGATCCCATAGTAACAGTCAGATATAACTTGAGTGATGATAACATAATGGCTCCGTAGAATTTGCTAATAGAGTCTATCATTTCTAAATGCAACATATAATTAATATTAGAAGATAGCTGTACCATCTCAGCTATTCCTGTTAATTTTAGCTGTGGAAGAATCATTGTGTTCCCATTATCTATATGTTCACTTCATTGTATCAAAGATCCTTTTATTTAGGGAAAAAAATATGCCATTGACCTTTATAAGGATCTCTTATTCCCCAGAGTCCATCGACACTTGATGGGTTATGTGCAGTTCTCTCAGACTGAGGATGTTAGGTTCTTGCTTTGCAAAACATTTTTTTCTGTATGAATTTTTAATATGGTACTTAAATTTATGCCCTCCTATTATACTTTATTTCCAGTCTTTAGAAGTTTGAACTTTAACTTAATAATCACCTTGAGTAAGAAAACATCTGGACTGGATGCAACTGGTTTTGAATTTACCTCATACATATTGCCACAAGTAGAGCCTCTGCAGAACTTAAAATGGCAAATTCTTTACTGAAGTTAGAACTCTCTAGACATGTACCTGGGTCTTGAAAAAATGTCACCACTGCATTATGACATGCTTGATACCTTTTCATAGATGTTATGTGTATCTTGACTTTTTATGTAAATCAAAAATGAGTTTGGGAACCAGATGCAAATCAAGTATGCATACTTGCTGATGTATGCATGTATGCTGATGACAAGAAGACCCAAATATCTATGAAATAATCAGAGTTTTCTTAAAAAGAATCATGATAAATCAAAAGGGGGAAAACAAAAACCAAAACAGAACCAAAACCCACAAGAAAAAGACAACAATATTTCTCATTAGACTAGCTGAGTTATGGTGGAGAAAACTGTCTGTCATCAATGCTTGCCATAATAATTAAGTGTTAGCTCAAAACCAAGCCTGACTTGTAAGATCAATCATAACATTCTCTGATGTATGCTTGTTTTATTTTGAAAAGTGGCAAACAGATCTGTTTGCTGAGAAGCACATTCAAAATGACTAACTCCTGATATGTAATAAGATATTTGTATTATGAAACTGGGCTGTATGTAGAATACATAAAATGATTTGGAAATACAGTGTCGTCAGAATGCCTAAAATGCATGTTTGAGCACTTTAACCCGTTACTGTGTAGGCAGCATTGCCCCCCCCATTTTTTGAAAAATTTCTCTTGTTGACATTCTAAATTATGTACATTACCGAAAAAGCAAGCAAGCAAGCAAGCAAGCAAGCAAGCAAACCCAAACACTCAAGAATTCGAAATGCTTTTATTTTTTAGTTATTTCTTTGAAAATTCTTTTTTTTTTTTTTTTTTTTTTTTTTTTTTTTCTTCAAGAGCTCTGCTACTCCTATTTAAATTACTATTAGTAATTGACAAAGAACTCCTGCTGGATGGATTAGGTGCTTCTAGAGAAATAAGAAGGTATATTTAGGTCCCCAATGTGTTAGTACAAATCACACTTCTACAGTGCAGCAAATCTACTTGTGATATAAGAAGTATAATGGAGGCATAGTTGAATGTCTGTCTACAAGTTGTCTGTGCTTATTTGCACTTCATGTAAGAAGTGGTAACTTGCTTAATATCACATAGTAGTGATGAATTTTTTTTTAAATGTCACCATAGACTGAAAGATAGCAGTTATGGGGAGAAGATGCTGGGAACCATGCATTTATTTTTAAAAGTAACATTTATATTTTAACATGTAATTCATGCATATTAACTAAATGTTTATAATGGTTGTGAAGACAAGTTGATACTAAATTAAACAGTTTGTCTCTGCCTTTCATTCCTTGCTTGAACAGCTTAATGTAATCTAAAACTACCATTGCTTTACTTGCTCTTAACATTTGCTAATATGTATAGCATGCATTTCTACTTTCCACAGCATTGTTTAAAGAAAACTAATGAACAATTGAGAAAACACCAGCTGCTTGCGTTATGAGTCTATGTTACATAAATACATCTTCTAAATGAACTGAAATTGTTAGAGCTCTGTGATGGTGAAGTCTAGTTGCAAGAGTAAGATATTCATATACACTTTAAAAATAAGTAACAGAATGTTACAGATCATTACAGAGTTTAAAAGTTACTTCTAAACTATATGAGACCTATCCAGCAAACCAGATAGCCTTGAAGATTTTTCAAGAGGCAGCTGGCTTGACCAAAAGTGAATTGTAACAAAATAGGTTGAAGCACTCTGAAGATGTCTTATTTTCCAGCTGATCATTTCTAAGGTCAAGAAAGAAAATCAGGGCAAATATTCTTCACGGTTGGTTAATAGCTTATTTACCCCTTGAAAGGCTATGTTGCTCTTTATTCATTTGGATAGAAAGCTAATGGTTGGAACAAGGCCCTCCATTTAAGTATCACTTTGCTTTATTTTCTACAGTCTCTTAGTATGCATGAACTGTCACATTGAATGAATCTGGATGCAGTTAAGAGCTTTCAGTACTGGAGCTCATTTATGTTGATACATCAAAATATTTTTTCTTCTCTGTGTCTCTTCCTGACCCTTCTCCTCCCCTCCTCCTGCCCCTTATTTTTACTGCAGCCAAGTACTTTCTTTGTTATCAGTAAATGTAAAAAAAAGCATAGAATGTTGTAATGTTGTACTGTAAAAATAAACACAAAATGTGGTATTGTTTGATCTTTACTTGTTTAGTCTCATCAGTGAGGCAGCACAGAATGTAAGGTAATGGAGCATGTTCTGAGAAGTCCTGCTGGTCTCAGAAATGCTTGCCACCACACTGCAGAGCAAAACACGTTGGAGAGGGTGACCATTAACAAATGAGAGTTTGCATTTACTGCTGGATCAAGCATGTGTAGAAAAACACATAAATGACTGCAGCTGTCCTCTTTCAGTCCCTTGTTTTATGGGTAACAGAGATATGGCAATAAGCATCAAGCGGCAAAATGTTTTGCACTATTGAGTAAATGAAATCCTCTGATAGTAAGGACATATAAAGTAATTATAATTTGAATTTCTGGAGATCAGGCACTGTCCTTACTATCCTATTATATGTCATCCCCTAGGCAGGGGTGGATGTTTTCCAAACCATTTCCTGCAATACCAGCTCCCAGAGCAGTCCTTGCAGATCACTAGCTACTCACACTCCGAACACCTCACACTGGGGCCTGCATAAGTAGCTGAGCACCCTCAGGACTGGCCTCTCTTGGGAATGCAGTGATTGTGACTTGAGTCAGCTATCCTTAAAATTGTTTTTAATGCTGCATTCAGATTGAGATATGTGACATCTATGCATGATAACTATTTTTTAATAGCACCAGATGACTTTTTGACTATTTCACTCAATTATAAAGCTGACAGGATGCTTAGATAATATGTATCAGCTTAGATAATGTGTGTCAGCTGAGAATTGGTCCTTTCATAAATACTGAACTCACACTTCCCTTCTCTGAAATAGATACTCAGAAGGTACTCATAACATTCTTGTTACATTCTCATTTTCCACCTATTTAGATATGGATTCCCTTTGAAGGGTTTTGTGTAAGTTCTAAACTTGATACTTGATGAAGACATTGTTTTAAAACCTTTTTCCAGAGGACAGTTAATTTGCTGATGACTCTTGGGCATCTTGTATCTCTTGGAGTTATCAGTTGGGCATGTAACAAACAAAAACTCCAACCTGCTCACCAAAGATGAACACTTAACAATGGCTTTGATACTTGACATGACTATAAAAAAAATTGTTTACCTCCTTAAATGAAATTCTACTTCTCCCTGTGGTGTGGTGGGATAGAGTTTAAGTTCAATATGAAACCCTTTGCAACCTACGTATCAAAAACCCATATTTTATGATGAGATTAAGCAATGGAGTTAATTTTAATTTCTGATGGACGTGATAGAAAACAAATCCCCAAACTTGCAGTGATAGTGTAATAGGAATGACGGTTTTGGAGTAGGTTGACACTCTGATTTGTGTTGTGGACAATACTTTTGCTAAATTCAGACTGCTGCCTATATAGACTTCAGTTAAAAGTTTATTATTGCACTATTTTTAATTCAACGAGGATTTTAAAATACCGAAGCCATAGTTATTTTCTATTAGTTCAGGCTGGGAGTGCTAAGTTAGGGGTAACACGATCTAATGTAAGTTATATTTCTGGAGCTACCTAAATGGGATCCACAAATAAAAATAGGACCATTTATTTATAGGATACTGTCTGGCATTAATATCTGCTGCCTTTAGAGCAAATTTAAAATCACTGCAGATGGCTTCCAACAAACAAGTTCTGTTTGATGTTGCAACAGGGAACATTTAGTTTGTGGTAACCAATGTGGTAATAGGGTTTTAAAAATAACTATAGTGTGCATAATTACTACTATATATATATGTAGTAATTTTCAAAAAGCTTATGTGCACTGAAAAGGAAATAAAATGTATTGAATTAAATTTCTAACACTTGAAGATTCTAGGGTAGCCATACATAAAGGAGTGTCACACACTAAATGGTTCTGCAGGTATAAAGTAAATTAGTCTCTGTCTGCTTCTGAATGAACTTCTGTGTTGTGGATACGGGCTAAGAGGAATTATTGATGCAAATGCTATGGAAGTTTGTAACAGGAAAAAATAATGAAACAAATTGGGATGAAGTTGTTAGGAAAAGCAAAATTTAATATGGAAATTACAGAAATATATAACATTGTCACATGGATTCTGTTCCTACTTGTATTAATGCATATTAACTCTGAAATAGGTAAACTCATTATAATTTCATGTTGGTGGAAACTGGAGAAGAATCTTCCCTAACAACCCATGCAAAACAATAATATTATCTAATTATCCTTTCAACCTCTTGAAATTAATTTTAATTATTTAGATTGTGACTGCCCCTAAATGCTGTCTTTTTGTTCTGTAATTGCAAAGCGTCTGTAATAAAGAGGTGATAGTTCATAAATAAAGCTTAGGACAACTAAAAATAATTATTGAGTCGATCTCTGTGAGAGATGAAACAAAAATGTATGATGATGTTCCATGAACATGAAATATCCAACTAAAAAAAAATTAAAAAAAAAAAATTACAGAAGAACAATTTCTATTTAAATAAGATTTTTTTTTTTCTGTCTTTATTTTATGCATAGTTCCTTACATACTTACTTTATAATTCTAAGTGTTCAGTCTCATGTTCCCATACATTTTAATTTTTAATAACAGATCTTATCATATATTGAAGTGGATTAAAATATCACTGCTATTATTAGAGCAAAACCAAATGTGAATTACTAAGACATAAATGCAAATAATGTTTCCTAGTCTTCAAATTATTTGACTATGATAAATTTGAAAATCACAGTTCAGTAATATATTTAATCATGTCATTAGTTTTAGGCATGCTAAGTGCTTACATGTTTAAAGGTACCTAAGTACCTTGGTGTCTAGGAACTGTAAAGCTCTGCAAACTGATGTCTGCTGACTTCCTTCAGATTAATCTTCATTCTTGATTTTATTTTTATTTTTAGCTTATACTATTAACAAGAATGAACATTAATGCTCACAGTAATGGCAATCAGTGGAAGTTCTGAGAGATCGTAACTCTACAACATTCAGCATGGATCAAATTCATGAGGAAGAAAGATGGGTACATGAATAGGAATGATTGTAAAACTGCATCTTTACTGATAAATAACAAATGACAATTTCTTAACAGTTTGTAAGGGTAGTTTTATATTTGTACTACATTGCCAAGTGATGTTTTTCACGTGAAATGGTTTTTAATTTGAGTGAAAGGGTTTTATCCTAGCATTATGTAATATTGTGGTACAATCATACAATACGCTGTGCTGAGTAGTACATATTGAAAATATTATTTATTTATTTTGTGGTCTCAAGATCTACATGTGAGATCACGTTTGTGATCTAATTGAAATCACTTTTGTGATCTAACTGAACCGCATTTTTTAACAGAGGAAATAATATATTCTTGAGCCTTACATAAAATGTCTTGTATAGGCCATGTATGTTCCTTTAAAAACTATTATATATTTTATAGTAGAAGTGCTGAAATATGGTGGCTATTCTCTTGCATAATTGAAAGAATCCACTGCACAGTGTCCTTTATTGCTTTTCTATTTATATATAAACTGCATAAAATCAGGAACTGACAGACAATTTTCCCATGTGAGACACAATGCAATGCATATCTGAAGATGTAGAATTGTCAATGTTTTGAATGCAAAAGAAACCCGTAGATGTATAGGAAAACATATTAACTGGTCCTTTATTCTACAATAGCAAAGATGGGTGGGGTTGTAAAATTGAATTTTTGAGCCAGTGAGTTGAGTTTTGTGCTATGACAGGCAAGCACATCATGATTCTTAACAGTAACAAGTTTCATCTGAAACTCCCAGTAGATTTTTTCCTGCTATGCTATAACTTACCATAAAGAAAATTTTTGTTCTAGAGATTCACGTTACTAATACCTAGCCTTAATATATTATTCATCCTGTTTTTAATGTGAATGGTTCACATATTTGCTTTTGTGTTCTAACAGTTGCTATATTCATACATAAAAACTTTAGTCCTTCCCAAACTAGGGCCAAATCAATTACATCATCAAAGTTACCAGTGGTAGAACATAGATGAAAATGGAGGTGGGCATTCAGCCAAATAAAGATGTCTTAAAGGAAAGTTTTGGCTTTTCATTGTAGTATTAGAACGCTTGTTAAAGTGTCTGCTATGATCAACTAGACAGTATTAGAATTAGCAATAGAATAAAGTTCTGTCATGAATAGGGAGGAAAATATATCACCTCGAGTAAAACAGAGTGTAATTGTGCTAGAACAGGGAAAAGGTGGAACAGGATGAAGAGACAGGTACCTTATGTGGATATCCAAATACACCTCACAGGCATAAAGTGAAATATTTCTGTTAATAATGATTTTCTCTAAACTACTGTAACACTAGTAGATGTAAAGACTCAGAAGGGAAAGATCATGCTGGCAGAATACAATAATTAGGCATTAATACTTTAATCTCTAATCTAATCTCTGTGTTTATTCGTAAAGGCCCAAAGCCACTAAGAGTTTAGCTGTTCAGCAGTGCCTCTTGATTATATTCTCTTTCTCTGCCCTCAAAATGTAGTATTTTAAGCTACATTGTATTCAACCAAGGACTATACTGCAAAAAAGTAGAACTTTTTAAGTGTGTGGGGAGCAATAATATGTTTCTGCAAGTTTAAGGGAATATATAAATTCAGCTTGGATATTTGAAGCACACTGAAAGCCTTGGCTATGTACAAAATTGTAGACAGTGTACGAAAGAGGAAGAAATATTCTAAAAGCATAAATACCTGTTTTCGCAAAACATAGTTAGTTTCTTTTATTTGCCACAGTAAAGCAAGAAACCTATGTTCTTCCTTTAAAATGTATTGAAAGATCTATACCTGACTACCTATAGGAATCTGTCAAATCCAGCAGTAAAGAATCTTGATAAAAGTCCTGCTCAAGGTGAAAGGAAGAAGGGAGCTGAAATATGACATCTGTGTTAAACAGAATATACTACCTGCATCAAGCCGCTAGATTTCTATAAGAATTAGGGGATTAATACTTCAGAACTCCTAGATCAGAAGTTTTAGCAAGCACTTTTGTATTAGTGATGAGCTAAAAATGATTAAATTCAAAAACAAAAGCATTTTTTCCCCTAGTGTAAATTGATGAAAGGGGGTTTTCTACTTCCTCATTCTGTCCCTCTTTTCTTCCCATCCTTCCTCAAGGAAAAGAATCCCATCAGGGACCAAACAGAAAAAGCAGAATCCTACTCTAATTTGAGATTTATTGCAAAATATTCTTTGCCATAAGACATTTATAAACATTGGAGATGTGTTGGGAATATCAATCCATTCTGCTAAAAACTGTGTGGCAGCTTTCAAGATACTATATTTGTGTTTTGAAAACTGCTTGCTTAAACAAGAGATTAAAATTATTCATCAATGAAAATGCTAAGCACAGGGTTGAGATGACAAAGAGCATCTGAGTGATTGGTATCATTGGCGCATCCTCCCGACTGTCATGCATAGGATGTGACACTCAGGATAAAGCTCTACAGAAGTGTACTCACTTGGAAGTCAGTTTTATTTTTGAGATTAACATGAGCAGAATTCTTCACGGTGCTACTTGCCCTGAAGCAGCATCTCCTTTGTGGAAGCAAAATAGTTATTATATTCTTTATAAAAATCTAAATCTGGTTCAGAGGGGCTCAAAAAAAAAACAATAATATGAGCTGTGCCACAGTTTGCTTGGTAGTAAAACAGTCTTTAAATACTTAGATTTGCACAAAGCACTAATCAGGCAGGGGAAAAAATGCTTGAATTATTTAAGCTAATTTATCTAACAGAAAAAGAAATAACTCCACTGCAGGACTTCCATCTGTCTGCAATGGTAAACAGCTACCACCTGCTTCCTGTAAATGGTGGTATAAGATTATTACTCAGTAAATGTCACAATTTCCATTTCAAAACCTCTTTTCAGCTGTCTGTTTCTGCAGCAACAAAATAATAAATCACCTGCTACCATGGTCGGAATAAATCCCCTATCTCTGTAATAATGACTGAGGAAAAGAGAGCCAAGGAATGTTCTTTTTTTGCTTTTTGCTTTCAGTTATATAGAATTGTACCTAGATGAGGATATGAGGGATATGTTCCACTGCATACTTTAGTAAATAGGACACTTTTCAACCTTAACACCATATTGACATAAAAGAGCAACACTTACTAGGTTGTATATGCAATGGCATTCGTCAATGACCTGCAAATCCATGCAGATATGTTCTAAAATATTGCTGCTAGTACAAGGAAAAAATATGCTTTGATAAGAAATATTTATTTTCTAGAATTGTTTTTCCTTTTTTACATTGTTTCAGAGGTCAAGATGCTATTCCAGCTCTGCAGTAACTGTAAAGTTATATATTCACTATAAATTATTTTGTGGGGTTGTAAGTTGACAGTCAAGCTCAAGTGGATGTGACAAGAAGAATATTTTAGTGCTTGGGTAGCTAGGGCTTGCAATTTCAAGCCAGTGATCTGGCAGTGATCAGCAATCAAACAAAGCAAAGTCCTGTATGATATTGCATGCTTCACTGACATTTTGGTTTCTGACCAAAAAGCAGTGAGCTTTCAGTAATAAAAGAATCATTCGGTGGACTGTGATCATACTGTCACTTATGCAGCTATTGGCACAGGTTAACACCTCTTGGTATGTGTGTTGTAATACAAAACATAACTCTCTATATTTTTTTGCACTGTAATTAAAATTCCCACTACAATTCAACCTCACTTATAGGGGGCATTTAATACCTGTGGTTTACCCTTTATATCTCCTTTATTTTCAAGTTCATCATGGTTGGTTTATGGTTCAGTCACATTTAAGATGGAGATTGATACTGCAAGAGGAAGGTATCTTTTAATAAGACAGAAGTTTCCATTTCCTATATTCCAGACTCAGGTGTACCTCTTATGTGTCTTCTCCTTACTTGTTCCCCTTTAATTCAGAATCTCTTTTGGGAATTTTCTGGCACATTTCTGTGCACTTATTTCTGTTTTCTGTCTCTCAAGAGCCCAGTTTGCTTCATTTTATTTGTTTAGAGCAACTTTGATTTTTGAATAGTTCCTTGCAGGTATATTCTAATGGTGCATGACATAGGCAACATATTATTTTCTGGATAGAAGCCTGTGTTGTCTGTTTTGTATGGATCTATAGGTCGAGTTACTGAGTAAAACAATAAGAAGCAACAAAAGTTAATTGTTTTACTAGAAAACTGAGAGTCTGTACTGGTATCAGATAACTCAGCTGAAAAGGTGCCAAACTTCAGACATTCTCACTATATTTCCCTTCTGCATTAAAGATAGGAATTTTTAGAGGGTGAGCCAAATGTTGGTGGATGGATCCCCTCTGGAGATAACTGGTCTTTTCTACTAGTTATAGTCAGAGATTAGAGAAGCTGTACTTTTAGCTTCAGTGCCTCTGTTTGATACCTAAACTGAGAGATGATGAACCAGGGTCCTTCTCTGATAGTTCTGTGCTTTTTTGCTACTTAGGAAAAAGTGTGTAGGAGCAAAGTGAACATTTATAAAATGCATGCATGCCATGAACAATTTCTAAAGAATATGATTACAAAAACACATTGAAGAACAAAAGTACAGTTTAGGTTTGTGTATCTGTTGTTGAATCATTTTCAGTGTTCCAAATATAATAATGAGAAATGATAATGAATTAAACACTTCATATTAATTATTTGTCAAACAAACTGTTGTGAGTAAGCAGTTAAAAAACTCAACTTTTTGTGTTCTGCCCAGTACAATATTGATGAATGGGTTAGAGTATGGGGAGGCTCACTGTGGCAGTTAGGTGCCTGAGACATACCAGGAAAGGCTGAGGGAACTGGTTTTGTGTAGGCTGTAGAAGAGAATGTTAATGGCGGATCTAATAATACAGTCTATTAGTACCTTCTACTAGTATCTTCTATTACCCTATTACAGTGGAGGTTAAAAAAATGAAGCCTGATATTTCTCAGAAGTGCAGATTGAAAGGATGAGAAGCGATGATCATAGGTAGCAACATGGAAAATTTGAAATAGACCTAAAAAAAAAAAAAGAAATTCACAATGAGAATTGTTAATCACTGGAAAAGGCTGCCCTATTGTAGTGGGTTTACGCGGCAAGGTTTTGGTAGCAGGGGGCCATAAGGGTGGTTTCTGTGAGAAAGTTCTAGAAGCTGCCCCATGTTTGGGAAGGGCCCCATTGTTTTCCAGATCTGAGCCAATAAGCGATGTTGTTTTGTACCTCTGTGAGAGCATATTTAAGACAGGGAAAAAAACGCTGCGCCACACAGCAGCTGGGAGAGTGAGAGGAGTGAGGAACAGCCTTGCAGGCACCAAGGTCAGTGTAGAAGGAGGGGGAGAGGTGCTCCAGGCGCCGGAGCAGAAGTCCCCTGCGGCCTGTGGTGAGGACCATGGTGAAGCAGGATGTCCCCCTGCAGCCCATGGAGTACCACGGTGGAGCAGGGTTCCACGCTGCAGCCCGTGGAGGAGACCATGGTGGAGCAGGTGGCCCTGCACCGACGGAGGCTGCCGCCTGTGGAAGACCCCTGCCAGAGCAGATTCCGGGCCAGACCTGTAGCCCGTGGAGAGGAGCCCACGCAGGAGCAGGTGACTTGGCAGGAGCTGCTGCCCGTAGGGGAGCCAGGTTGGAGCAGTTTTCTTCTGAGGGATGGACCCCATGGTATGGACCCATATCTGGAGCAGTTCTGGAAGAGCTGCTGCCTGTGGGAAGCCCACGCCGGATCAGTTCATCAAGGACTGCATCCCGTGGGTGGGACCCCACAGCACAGGGGACGAGAGTGACCGAGAAGGAGCGGCAGAGAAGAAATGCTGTAGACTGACCATAACCCCCATTCTCCAGTTCCCCTGCACCGCTCGGGGGGAGGAGGTGGAAGAGGGTAGATGGGGGGAAGGTGCTTTTGGTTTCTTTTCTTTGTTTCTCACTTCTCTAGCTTGTTAGTAATGAGCAATAAATCTTACTATCTTCTTATGCTGAGTCTGTTTTGCCCATTACAATAATTATTGCATGATTTTCTCGTCCTTATCTCAACCCTTGAGCCCTTTTCACATATTTTCTCCCCATTCCTCTTTGAGGAGGGGGAGTGAGAGAGCGGCTGTGGTGGAGCTCGGCTGCCCACTCGAGCGGAACCACGACACCTATCAGGCTCCTGTGAATGACATCCTAGAACAAAGCCCTAGGCAACTAGATCTAACAGAAGCTAACTGTTTTGAACAGAGATTGTATTAGATGACCTCTACCTATTCCAACCTACCCTTTCAACCTATTTTTTTTCTATGATTCTATCTGCTCTTTCCCATACATGTACAGAAAAATGTTCTAGAATTCAGGGAGCAAAGACCTCATGATATATTTGTTGCTGCTGTGGGAAATTCATAGGCTAGGTAATTTCCCAGCATATGCTGACTTCTCCTATTTACATCCTAGCGAACAGTTAATTTATTGGCTTATTGACCAAGATAATTTTGCTGTTGTGAATGTGTTATTGGATAATGTGAAGGTGTAGACAACTGGAGGTGTTTGAAATGATTGGCTTTTGTCAAATAAAAGGTTGTTTTGTTTTTCCCTTTCTTGTCATATGTTGCTGGTGTGACTAGCAATGTGGGTGACCTTACGGTCTGACTAATACAGAACACAGAGAGTGCTGTAGCTGTGGGCCGGTAATACTTCATAACCTTTGCTTTATGCAAGTAAGCCATTATATACCTCTGCAATGCAATTTCCTGAAGTAACTAGGAAAATAAAACTAACATTCACATTTTAAAGAAAATGTACAGCATTGAAGAGGCTTTCAGGGTAGGGTGTATCTGCATTACCTGAGCGTTCCCTAGGCTTTCAATCTTAGATGCTATCGTGCTGGGGAAACCTGGTGTGCTAGCTCTAGGGAACAGTACAGAGCATAGAGTGGAGACACCACAGCTAGGCTCTGTAACCAGGTGGGGACTCAATTGTTCTTGTGCACACCGAGACTGATAAGCTGCACTTTTTGCTACCCTGAGCCAAGGGTCTGTCATGTTTTGACAAATTCTGTACCCTAGTGTACTATTGCTCATTATAATTATATATATAATTGTGATTATATATATAATTTTGCTCATTATAACACCAAAACACACCTCCATCCCAAAAGCTACCCGCCTCCAAGGTGTGACCACCCCTCACTGAGCATGCGCTCTGAATTTCTTGGAGCCTATTACTTTAAACGGAGACGGGAGAACTTTTCACCAATCATAACTAAGATATGCTTGACTAGAGGCACTCAAGCTCCACCTAAAAGATAGAAAATAATATAAATTGGCCTAAGAGAGAGGGGATGTTAGGGAAGATACCACTGTCAGGGGAGATACCATCCCGAGGGAATACAACATCCTTAGGACCTCCTGACTCCTGGGACCAGTCAACAGGCTGAGCCTCTCTTTCCCCCCATTGGGACGCCTTTGGGTGAGATTTGAACACTTGGTTATAAATCTTTTTAGAGTCTTTGATCCTTTTAATGTGTTAATTTCTAGGCTGTGCACCTGTAACACCTATAACACCTGTGTATTTCATGCATGCTAGCTTGCTTTTGCAGACAGTCACTATCGCCAGCAATCCAAAGAACCTGTGTACTTGTTGCTGTAATAAATCACACTTGATTGCATTGTTATAGCTCTCATTAAACGCGACTAGGGTAAGAGTGGTTATACGTTATTGCTGAATCCGTGACCATGATAGTTCAGTGTTCCGAATCCAACCAGACCCCTAACGGTTAATGCGTTATTGGTGAATATCTGACCGGACACTTAACGGATAATGCATTATTGGTGAATCTGACTGGACCCCTAACGGTTAATTTGTTATTGGTAAAATCTGTGATTGTGGTAGTTCAGTACCCTGAATCCGACCGGGCCCATAACGGTTAATCAGCTACACCCCTTAATGCGACAGCCTCTAACTTCACAAATGTTCTTGTGAGAAAGATGACAAGTCCACTTAAAGGACAAATGTGAAATGAATGTAATGGCAATTGGGATGTGATTCTTTACTGTATTCTTATTACTGGTTCCAAATTACTTATGAAAGTTAGGAACAGATCTGTGAATGTCTACTGGAAGTGGCTACAGATTTCATGTTTCCTAAAATTCAGAAAGACTTAAGGTTCATTGCCAATGCCACTAATGCAATATCTTTAATCTTCTTATGACTTCAACTTCTTTCTAAATGCAGTGGCATCAATTAAGAAAATGAACATTTAGTCTCATTATTCTGAAGTTCCTTTCAAAGGGATGTACTTGCAAGGAGCATATTTTACTTTATGTATAAGAGGCCAAAAATGGTTAACAAATTTATTTGTTGAAAGGAAACATGCTTTAAAAAGTGACTGAATATTTCTTAAAGTTTCTTCAGAAAATAAAAGAAACAAAAATGACCCATGTATAACTTTTCCTTGAAAATGTATGCAGGAAGATATTTTCTGCATTACATGTAGTTTTTGTTTCTTATTTATTAATAAGAAGTTGTGATTGTTTTTGTCTTTATATTTAGTTATTTTATTTGATATGAAGTGTTGTAACTTTCTGTAGTGCTCTATCATAATTAAAATGAACCCTAGTGATAGCATAATTACATTATGGTAGAAAATGACTTAATATGTTTCTAAAAGTGTCTTTATCAAGTATGTTTGATCATTTTAATTTCATAAGGATAAATCATGAATTTTAATAATTGAAGTACAAACCAAATTAACTAAATGATACAATGTAATTAGGGATGCAATACATGTGGTTATATTACAAACTGATTAAACATGTCTCAGAAGACTCTTTTCTAAAAAAATATTTTGTTAAAGACTTGTAACATCGTTGCCTGCAAACTGACAGCTTCTTCCGTAGTTTCATTGAGAGGTCATTTGAATTAGTTTCTTCAAAATAAATATGCGAGAAGTTTTTGTTGCAAAATATTCATCAATTTTTGAGAAAGACAGAAGAGGCAATGAAAACTGGTGATATTAGAGTAGAATTATACAGAGTGATGATACAGTAAAAAATATGTAATTTGGGGTAAAATGTTAGAAAATAGGAGAAAAGCTAGCCTACATGGACCATCACAGTTAGTAGGTTACCAGTAACCTTAGCTTCCTTGAGCTCTCTTGCACCTGAAATTGTAAATACCAAAATCAGTGTCATGCAGAAGGGCTTATTTAGGGAACTTTATAGTATGTCTTTGAGCTGCTTTATGGCAAAGGAACTGTGTCAGGGTGGGAAATATGGATACTGACCCTTTCAGACAGAAGAGAGAAGTGAAAATTAATCCAAATGAATTAATGAGTGATTTGCTCATCTTCAACCACAAGGAAATTTTCTGGGTTTTGTAGTGATAGTTGCATCTTTTAAAAACAGAAATTAAGAAAACTAACTGGAATTAATAAATGTGTTGTGACCTACTAATTGTTTCTAAAAACCTGCTAGCTGAAGATCACTGCTGAATACTGATTACTTCTATAGATGTTGCAGGTAGGCTACATGCAGCTGTCTGTAATGCTTTTATTGGAATGTTTATCAGCTGTAAAAGGCAACACTTAAAAAAAACAAATGTGTTACCCACACATACAACAGACTCTTCTGTTAAGAATGAGGGTGAGGGAGTTGGATGAAAATAACTCTTTGTGCTGTTTAGATGCAGAGTAATTTTTCAGTTTGTTTTATTTTATATTCTGTGCTGTACCAGGCATCATTATACAAAAAATGACATGCCCACTGTTCACAGCAGCTGCAATACATTAGCCTAATGGATTGGAATTATGGGTTGCCTTAGGAATTGTCTATTTTATGCCAAATCCAAGTGTAAATCTTGCTGTGGAAAGTCTTGATACTATTAAATATGATTAAAATACAATGTCTTTGGAAATAAATAAATAATAGCAATAAAAACCTAGAGTAATGATTGGGAAGAACAATAATGACATATGGCTAAAAGTTCAAAAACTATACTGGATCAAAAGAAGGAATGTGCCCAAATAAAAATGACAATTGAATTTTATTAAAGGTATGACATTTCTTAAAAGAGTTTCGACCTCAGGACTTAATATTCATGAGACAAGAATGCAGAAAGGTCTACTAACTGGATACTGGGAAACATCTCCATATTTTGAAATGGCAAAACTTAACACCAGTTCAATCTTGCATTTTAGCAAAACATTCTACATTGGTGTAGGCAGATACTGAGCTGAAAGAAGTAGAGAATGTTAGAAACTTAAGTTATATTGACAAAGCAATTATTTTTTCTCTGAAACTTTTGGATACCATTTTGGAGAAATGTCTGTACTGCTTTGCATTACAGAGAATGTATGTATTGGAAAGACCTGATACAAAGTAGGAAGCAAAGAAGGTGCTAATGTACTTGCAAAATGTATGATATGGACTTCAGGGATAAAATATGGCCTCAGTGAATTTGCATATATATGCTGAGCAAATGACTGTCTTTGAAGTGTGGATGAAGAGTCACAGATCTTCATTTAAAGAAGAGAAAGAGAATTTCTACCAGTTTTGTGAATCACTATCAAAATTTGGAAAAGTTAAAAGGTAATTCAGAGTGTCCTAATTCACATCCTGCTTTCCAGTAAAAATAATTAAAATATTAAAAATTTCACATGTGGTCTTGTTTTCTTCCATAAGCTGTTGGGTTGCAAGATAAAGGATAGAACACTTAAAATTATTGTTTGTTCTTAACCTGTATCTCTACTCATTGATTCTTACATAGACTATTAAAATATCTGGTCTTCCATGAAAGACAAGAAATACTAAAAATGAAAAAGAATTCACTATGTTCTTAAATAAATAGTAGTTTTATTAAATAAAAAATAATAAAAAATTCAATTTCCACAATCTATATAGCTAGCTTTGTTTTCCAGCTGATGGAACCCATTACAATATTGTTCAATAGGTTAGAATCCCCTAACATCTGCTACTTTTCAGTAATATATATGATGAAATCTTGTCTCCACTGCTGCTGGTAGGAATTTTACCTTTTACTTCAGCAAAACAAGGAAGACTGAAATATACTGATTAAGTATATTTCTATACTGACTTGAAAGTGTTGTCATGACTCTCTGTTAAGCTACATCCTTATGTCTACTGCACAGGTGGTTGTAAGGACCCACTCATGAGTGTTTGTCTGGACGGAGGAGAACTGCATGTTTTCATGTGATGCTTTGATGCATGTGACAGGCAGCTCTGGAGTTTCTTTTAATGAGGCAAAAGGATGCCTTTGGTTTCCCTTTACGAGTTGTTTTTTGCACTTAATATATTTTGTAGCTTTTGTTCTGAGCTTGGTCCTATATTTTGTTCTTTATCCATGTCCCAGATAATTTTATTTATCTCGTAGACATTGTGGAAGTGTTGATTATTTTATAAGACTCTAAGGATAGACTCTTAAAGCATTCTACTTAGGGCTTATGTGTTTCAGAAATATCTTCAAATTTATATATATTACTTATATCTTTCCAGTTCATGTGTCTGTATGTTAAAGAGGAAATAATCTCTGAGATGAAGATTCATAATTTGGATGTTAAGTTTTAGACTTGTAATAACTGATTATTTTATTTATTTATTTTTTAATTCTGGAAAATGTTATATATTTATAATGCTGTGAAATAAGCATCTAGACATCTGTGTTAGCTTACAAGCTGCTTTCATGTTTGTAATTTGGTTCATTCTTGTGCTGCTTTACAGTGATGGAATTGCAGAAGTTTTGACTGTGTGCCAACAAAAAACCACAGAGAACAAACGTTACAGAGAACCATAATTGGGTTACCAGTCATCAGATCTATAAACTGCTTTGAGAAGGGCAGACATCTAAAAAATAGATTAAAAAGTGTACAACTGACGAGATGAAAGCAATCCGTCTGCTTTACCGAAACTGAGAAGGAATATTTTGTCTAGATTCAGTTGTTAGTGCTACAGAAGGAAAGAGACCTCTGAACTGTAACCTATGCAGAACTCTGCACAAAGCGAGAATATTTTTCTTCAGAAAAGACAAATGAGAGCTATGTTTTTTTTTTTTTTTACAGTCTTTTACAACAGACTTACAATATGTAAACTCATTGCAAACAAGAAATAATATTCTCTTTATGTCACTAATGATAGGTTTAAACTGCAGTTAAGAGGACTGAGAATAGATATTATCTTTCTAATGTTAAATTTAGACAAGAATAGATAGTCTGTGGAGGTAATAGAGTGTTAAAGATTGTTAGTAATCAACAGCTGGCTAGAAAAATACCTATAATAACATGGATTTGATCATGCCTTTGGGAAATGGACTAGATAAGACCCATGACTGATTTGATCATGACAATAATTCTTGATATTTAATTAAATTTATTTGTCAAAATCAAGAGTTTCTTCTTCACAATTACTCCACTTTTCCATCTTGAATAGTAGCATAAAAAAAAAAAAAAGGTGTTGAATGGTGATTTTATCTTTTTGTTTAAAAAAAAAAAAAGACACTTTCCTTCATGCTACTGGAAACTAAAACTAAAAACTGCTAAAACAAACACAAACTATAGCAATTCTGATATCTAATTATTTTTTCCTTTAATAGAAAAGAAATTTTCATGTAAATGCTAGAATATATTTATGGGGGCCTCTATTAATACTTAAGAGACTTGAATAAGCAGTAGCTTTTTCTTGTTTCATCTGGAAAAAAAAAGTATGTTAAATCCTATCAAAATGTTATCTGTAGAGAAGACAAATGTCTTACTTTTATCTTACATAACATCCACTTTGGAAAACAAATTACAAAGAGAAATAGGACATAGTTTTAGACAGTCTTTCTTGTTATGAATTTCTCATTCTTTATTTGAGCTACAAAGTACTATGACTGTTTAATTTAGAAAAAAATGTAATTTATGATCCATTGTTTATTCTGCTTTTGAGAACATTAAGGAAACTTTTTAACTGCTAGTGAATCAAATATAACTAATTGATTAAATGTTCTTTGAATTTATGAATCTGATTAGGCAACATATGTTTTGCATACAAATAGCTTTGCACTGTTTCAGTTTGTTTAGGGAATCTCAGTGTGGTTCATAAATGAACGCTGACATTTCAATATTGCAGCACTTTGCCAGAACATTATCTAGTTAACAGCAAAAATATACAAATGATCTTAAAACACCTGCAGTTTAATGTTGAAAATGCAAACATCACTGTGCAATCTGGAGTGGTTTGCCCTTTACAATAGTGGTTTGCAATGGCATGTAGAAAGGCGCTTTTTTAGCAGTACAGCAGTGTAACGATAGCCAGGGCTGTTGTTTACAGACAGAGGCAAAAAAACTGGTTACCGTTGTCCATAACAAATGACAGAAAAGCATGCCCCTTGAAAGGCAGTTATCAAAATCACCTGAAGAATAAGAATTAGACTGTTGAAAAGGATGGCAGAGTAGAACCACTGAACTGCATAATTATTGCAGCTAAATTTCATTCAATTCAAACTGCCTCCATCTTCAAGTCATTTCTATTTGCCATCTCCTTCACAGCTCTTACATTAGCTGTGCTACTGCTGACCCTGAATGCCAGTGCCTGTTCTGTATAGACAGGAACAAGTACATATTTCTTGTCTTTAAATCTAGCCTAAGTCACAAGTGTTTCTTGTGATGTACTGATACTTATAAGTCCCAAAAGATATGCATTTTCCAGTTGTATATAGGAAATAATGCAGCTGGAGGAACTTAGAAAACTTGTATTAATCATATGTGCCCTCTTACCTTCACTTTCAGGCTGTTTTTAAAATTATTATTATATATATATATATATTTATTATATCTTGAACTTCACAGAGTGATAAGGACACACAAAAAATTATTCACGTTATATTATTCTGCCCATGTATCTGCATTGTAGAACTTAAACAGATTTTGAGACACCAGATACTATTTGTAAATTCTTACAGATGCAGCAGTTAACAGCAACAGAAATAGAATTGATGGCTCTTATTTAGGCCTAGATATCTTTAAAAAATATCAGTCTGTTTCAAGTAGGAACTGCACGTGACAAATATCAACAGCTAGGCAGACTCAAACATTAGTTAACAGTGAGAAGTAGTGTAAAGTGGCAAAGTACAGGAAAAAAGAAAGCAGCAAAAAAAAGGAACCAAATGAAACTTAAAATGTGAGCACAGAAGAAAGAAATGAGAACAGAAATGTTGATAGACAACATCAGATCACTAGTTTGAAACAGATCTGAAGAAAGTGGTGAGTTACCTACAGTGGTCAGAGTACTAAAAAGAATACGTGGATACATAGAGGACACCACAGCAGAAATGACTGCAGCCGAGGTCAAGGCAGAGGTACAGAGAGAAAGAGGTAGAGGGACAGAGAGGAATTAGTGGCATTACAGAGCTCTGCTCTTCTATCTGCCATTCATGGCAAGAAGGACATGCTCAGTACACCACCAGTTAGACAAAGGAAGTATTGCTTTCAGCTGAAAGATTCATGAAGAACATATTGGACAAGCTAATGGAATTTTCTGAGTTGAGAGTAGACTGTTTATCTTCCTTTAGAACAAGTATTCCTAAATAACTCGGGTCATATTTTAGGAGAGAGATGAATAAATAACACTACTTATTCTCACACGTGAAAACAGAGAAAATTGTATAGGGAGAATATCATAAAGAAATTGTTTGTACTTTAATTGTTAATTAGAATGTAAAGCTCCATCAATCATGAAAAGCAGAGTAACTCTTCATGCATTTTATTTCCTAGAATGGAAGGAGGATCACTGGGACCTGGAAACACTGACTTTTATTAATCCAAATTTGCCTTTCCTCTTCACCCACCTGCTACTTGCTTTTAAAGCAAAAGCAGAGACAGGAAGTTGCAATATAATAAATAAGAAGTTACAGCATGAAATAAATAAGCAAAATTTGTGAATAACGGAGTCTAAAAACCATGGGAATCTCAAGCATGCTTTTTAAGGAATGAATCTGAACTGGCCATCAACTTGCTTTTGAATCTGTCTTCCATTAAAAGATCTGTTAATTTTGAATTAAAGACTATGAAGGCTTATAGAAATTCTGCTCTTATCTTCAGGATGTATGTAATATACATTAGAAGTGTATTTTCTAGCAGGCAATGAAACTTGCCTTGCAGGAACATTTTCATGGCCTATTCTAGGGCTTGTTTTATAGTCCCTGTACACCATTTGCCAAGGCAATATAAACTCTATGTTATACAATCGATAAAACTAACAAGCATTTACATGGTAGGACAAATTGGAAGATGGTTAATTTTAATCTGGTTTACAGTTATGGTTGAGAAGTTATAAAAGATTGGAGAAATGAGCAACGTATAAATATCTTCAATTCAGAATGTTCTACAAAATGAATGGAAAACCAGTCTATCAATTTGCAACAGAAAGTAACCATCCAGTGCGCGAGATTACAAATGACTGCTTTCTCTCCTGCTGCCTCTCTCTATCTGTATCTTCCCCTGTAAAACCAAAGTGAGTATTCAAATTTCTGAATATCCCTCAATAATGTGGTTTAAAATGCAACCATGTGTTTGAAATATAACAGCATAAGACTGCCAAATCCTCTTCTCATTTTTTATGGAAAAACATCACGTTTTGGAAGGTTAAGTGTTTTCTGGACCAAGGAAAAACTATCACAAAGGCAACTATCACAGATGTTTATTTTATGAAGTAAGAAATGTTCGAAATATGAGTCAGGAGGATTGAAATGAGACATTACAAATGAAAGATGAAATCCTCAAGTGTTAAGGACCTCAAAGCTTCATAGATGATACGGGCTTCTTTAAAATATCAGATGACGTCTAATTAAGTAGTCATCAATTTTTTTCAAAATACTTTCCTCCTAACGGGCAATAACTCGCTTTTCCTCACTGATCTTTTTTAATGATGCAACAGATGAAAATCCTAAAAAATAGGGAGACATCAGTGAATGTATTTACTTCTTTTATTTGTGTTTTGAAAGAAAAAAAAATCAGGCTACACACCAATAGTGTAATTTTAGTTATTTTATTTGAAGAAAATGTTAAAATGAAAGATAAATTGTGCTAATATTGAAAAACAATAGTAATTGTATTTGAAACAAATATAGTAGCATTTTGCAAATACATGCAATCTTTTTTTTTTTTTTTTTTTTTTTTTTCAGATTGTCATTCTGGTTGCCAATCAAAAATGATGATAAGCATTTAGCTTTGATAGTAGAGATGAATTTTGTCCTTACCAGCATGCATATTACTATGAGGGAGCAAGAGAAGGTGGAGGTTGACTTAATCTCTAAAGTTTGAATAAATATAAAATTAGAAAGGACAAAGTCTGCAAATAAAGTAGGAAATATCTGTGTTAATGTTCATATAGATAGGCAGAATGCACATATTTCTCACTAGGAGTTAAAACAGTCTGAGCTAGCTTTTTTGTTTCACAGACTTCATTAGTGCAAATTAGTTCAATGAGAAAAATTCTGATTCCATTACAGAGAAACTACAGCAGGGATCCTCGAGAAATGTGGAATCAGTCTGTCCAGCATGAGGGCACATGGGCAAACAAAGAAATTTTAAAATCTCAAGCAAATGACCTTTTCAATGGGTAACAGATTGTGATTTTCACTGATGGTGAAAATTAGATGGAAAGAAATTGAGGCCTGCTCCGTGTAGAGCTGTGCATCCATCTGAAATGTACCCATGGAGTAAGCTAATAAATGGACAGATTTTTTTGTTGCTTTAACCTTACCTTCTGGGTCTTTTGATACTTCTAATGATGACAAGCTATACCTGCCTTGAAAAAGAACAAAGAAGGAAACAAACAAAACCCAACAAACCCTCCACCCCTGACAATAATCTCAGGAGCTTTTAAGAGAATTCCTGATCAAATAATACTACCAAATGCTAGGCCTCTGAGTGCATAACTAGTAACTACTTAATGGCCCCAACCAGTTTAATGTGAGGGCTCCACCCACAGCTATGGGTCAGGGAACCAAATTTAAAATAATCCTGGGGCCTATGTGGTCTTTCTGGCCTACGTGGGAAGAGTGTTGGTGTTTAGCTCATCTGTACCCTTACTTGGTGATGGACCCTGATGAACTGGACCTTAATATATGGTCTAGCTTACTGACTTTGGCAATCCCTTCAGCTTTATGATTTGGACCCGTCTCTTTGGACCTGTGTACCATCTCCTGCTGAGTACTGTAAAATGTCCTGACAGCACGGGGATCCCCCTTGACTCACCCTCCCTTGGTGAACAGGGGGCCTTGCTGCACCCTGATAGCAAACACCTATGTCTTTTCAAGACTGCCAGCAGCCCTGAAATGCATCCTGCCACTCAAGTTTGTCATACATGGCAGTGTGTACAGAAACAATGTGAGCAGCTGTTGGGAGCTGCTCTCTTTGATACTAACCACAGATGTTGGCTTAACATAGGATGGTAGTCAATCTGGTATCTTATGTAACTGTGGGAGCAAATTTTTTTTAGGAAAACATTCCTACAAATAGGAATAGCACATTAAGATAGGACAATAGGACAGCACATTAAGAAATAGGAGGGACATACTCCCTCCTATTTCTTAATGTGCTGTCTCTGTGCTTGTTTGCAGTTCTTGATGAATTATAAGGTATGACAGAGTCCCTCTGTTCCCATTATCAGAAAGATTATTTCCACTGTCCATACAGTAAGTCAGCAGAAATTGTCACTTTGTTCAGAGGTTAGAGACTGCTAATGGGCTCTTGACAGTAGCCTCCCTTGCTGCTGCACACTCACTTCTCTACTTCTGAAATAATTTAGCCAGAGTTTTCGTGCTAAGGAAGGGAGAAGGGAGCTAAAGTGTACTGGGTTCTGAGGTAAACTACAAGAAGACTGGGGAAGCTGAGGCTTACAAAGACACACAGGGTCCTTCTGCAGGAAGCTAGAAGATATAATAGGAAGCTGTTTGAGGTTATGGAAGGAGTCTGAAGCTGAAGCCTCGGTTAAGTTGTATGAGGGGGCATGAAACTCTTTTTTTAATTTTAATTTTAATTTTTATTCTCCTAATCTGTTAGTGTTTGCAGTTTGTGAATTAGCAATATAAGAAGTGTTGAAAAATATTCTAGTTGTGGGTAAGAAAGCACTACAGCTTCATGATCCTCTCTAATACTGTTGTGATCTACAGTTCTTAAAGAAATCAAAGGCAAATGTCATAGGAAAGATATCTACAGAACTAGCATATGTGCTGGGATCATAAACATTTTTGACTTCCCTTGCCCTTGCCCAAATCTGTGTGTAAGTGCAACAGTTCTCATTCTCTTTGTTGATTCTTAGCTACCAGCTAAAATGAGTTTGCTAGAAATATGACAGTTAAAGTCCAGTTAAAACAGCTTCATAGTTCTGCTGAGTGGTCCAGTGGAACATCCCTGTTCACAGATGCTGATGTAATTGATATGTAAAGTTCTACTGTAACGTGTCTATGTAATCTCTGAAAGTTTTTAACGAAGTGGGGATTGTATTCTTTCTTAATGTTTTTTCATATAATACAAATAATTTCCACTGGTGTAACTCTTGCTCTCCATACTTATCAAAGGCAGATAAGTGTTAAACAGTTTCTCCAGTGGGGGTGAAGATGGGATGAAAAATGGAGAAAAAATATTTGTCCAAATTCATGCACTGTATTGAGGGAAGTGGGAATAAAAGAGATCTGGAAAAGGGCACTATTTCAGTGACAGCTGAACTAACTTGGTAGTCTTTGAGAAACCTTTAAAATAGTGGCCCTCACCAGAAACAAAACAAAACAAAACAAAACAAAACTTTCAGAATTTGACTAATTTGCAAAAAAATCATACATAAGCGAAGTTATTCATCACACTGGTGATTTATTACATCTATTCATATGCTTTTCTACTTATCTATTAATCACACATTTCTGAAATGGTTTCCTTATGAGACATGAATATATCTGCAAGTAACAAAACACTTAAAATGTATTATTACTACTTGTGAAACATTTGTCTGATGCATGTCATAAGGGAATGAAAATGTCTGCGCATGTCATAAGGGAATGAAAATAAAGATTCTGCATAGCCCATGAACTTTAGAAATTTCATACTCTTAAAATAGTGTTGCTGTGACAACCTAATGAGAAAAAAACAAAAAAAACAAACAAAAAAAAAAAGTAATGCTAGTCTGTGGTTCAGAGATTGTAGAAGCTTTTTTTTTTTTTTAAAGTTAGCTTGTTGGTTTTACTGAGCTGGGAAGCTGAGCTCCACCACAACTGCTTTCTCACTCCCCCTCCTCAAAGGGAAAGAGATTGTAGAAGTTTTTTTTAAGTACTCTTTTTGCTCTCACTGCTCTGCTTCAGTCTTAAATGTCTTCTCTCAGTAAAGTAGCCCTTTCTGGAGCACTTCTGCTCTTATCAACTGCTGGGACAACTCCAAGTAAAGAAGCTGCATTGCTAGGGAAAAGAATACTACATATTAAAAATGTAAACTTTAATTATTTTGTCAGTTTACACCACACAGTATTTTGTGAAAAGTGAAACTCAGTTTTCCTCAGTACTCACTTAGATGGCTCAAGTGTCCTTTCTACCACGATGGCAAAACAGAAACTGCATCTATTTCTTACTATAATTTCAGTCTCAGGTAAAGTGATATTGCCTAGTGAATTATTCCACAAAGTCATTTGACTTGTGTATGTGCATTTCTGAATACAATTTTACAAAAAATATGTAATCTTCAGTATGGAGTAAACAAAAATGATAAAAAAATCCACCCCTCAGACTTTTTATGGAACCTAATTATTCTCATACATAAATAGAAACTTCATTTCTTTTATACTGCTTAGTGCAGTCAACTGTTTTGTTATTAATTATAGAACTGTTACTAATGCGCAGGAATGATATTTTAATAAGGTTTAATCTTCTTTTCCTACATTCTGGTTTCTTTTGTAATTATGTTTTTGTCTTTGTCTTTGTATTCTTTATTTGCAAAATAAATTGAGCCCTATTTCCAATAAGTTAGCTTGTTGGTTTTACTGAGCTGGGAAGCTGAGCTCCACTACAACTGCTTTCTCACTCCCCCTCCTCAAAGGGAAAGAGGCAGCAAATATGATGAAAAAGGTTCAATTATCGAGATAAAGACAGGGAGATCCACCCTCATCCACCCTCTTCTATGTCCTCCCCCAAGTGGTTCAGGGGAATGGGGAATGGGGGGCTGTGGACAGTCCCTGACACCTCTCCACCTCCTCTGTGGTGGAGAGTCCCCTGTCAGGGACTGTGGACAGTCCCTGACACCTCCTCACGGTCTCTCTCTGCCCCTGCTCCCCATGGGGTCCCTCCCACGGGATGCCATCCTTCCCCAGCTGAGCCTGTGGGGGCTGCCCACAGGCAGCAGCTCTTCAAGAACTGCTACCACATGGCTCCATACCACGGGGTCTTTCCCCCAGGAGCAAACTGCTCCAGCACGGGTCCCCCATGGGTGGCAGCTCCCCCCAGATCCCTGCTCCTGCGTGGGCTCCTCTCCACAGGCAGCAGCTCCACCCAGACCCCTTGCTCCTGTGGGGGCTCTCCATGGGCTGCAGCCTCCTTCAGGCCACATCCACCTGCTCCACTGGGGGCTCCTCCACGGGGGGGTGGCTGCAGTGTGGAGATCTGCTCCATGTGGGACCCATGGGTTGCAGGGGGACAGCCTGCTCCACCAGGGGCCTCTCCAAAAGGCCGCAGAGGAACTGCTGCTGTGTGCTTGGAGCACCTCCTGCCCTCCTGCACTGATCTTGAGGGCTGCAGGGCTGCTTCTCACCTCTCTCTCCCAGCCACTGTTGTGCAGTAATAAACACACACAGGCACACACACACACACACACACATTAATCTGTTACAGTCTAGAATCTTTCTGAAATTCTTTGTTTTATTGGCCTGAAATCATCCTTTTAGCTTTTAAAATATTCACTTGGGCTCCTGATGCCTTTTGTCTCATAAATAAAACAGTTTTAAAGACAGGAGGACGGACTGCTTATGACTCATTTGCTAATGCTTTTTAGGTATTCACTGAAAAAAAACCAACAGTATAGAATAAATAGTTTGCTTTCTTATCTGTGATTCTGTTATCAGCATTGTTTAGAAGTTGCTGTGATACCTTTATTTACTAGACCTAAATGTATTAAAATAATTTACATCCTAAGTCACCCTCCAAAGAGTTAGTTCAATATGAACAGAAACTAGAAAAATACCAATGAAAAAAATCAATAACTGTTCAAACACTGTCATTTTACTACTGCTGCGTGTTGGGGCAGTACATTGCTCTTTGGTCAATACAACCAATAAAAGAGAGCTTCAGTCAGAGATGACAAGTTACTTCCCAAGCTTTCTCTGTACTTAAATGAATCAGTATCTTATTTATTGGGAGCAACATATGTCTAAAGCTTGCATAGATTTGCAGGCTGGGGCAGTGAGATAGCAATATAATTCCATGGCAAAGCTAGTGACATCTTTCCAGAAGCTGTTTTCTGCATTAAAGATATGGGCAGTAAGGGAATACTTTATGCCTTCTTAGGTCCATGCTAATACAAACATCAAAATAGCCTTTGCATGGATTATGCCTAGATTTATGGATTTTCTGCTATGAATATTTCATGCTTTTGTTAAACCGTGCCATTTATTGATGTCATTCCCTTTAAGTATCCAGTCAAAAGGAAGATCTAGTCACAAATTTGTTGCTGCTATCTGCTAATCTCCCACCAGAAAAAGGTAAGTGAGGAAAAGTAATTGTCTTTTGTCCTAGATCCTTTATGTAGTTAGGTAACAAAGGAATCCCAGGAGAAGGTAGTTGGAGCACAGTTTAACCCACTTATGTTTTTATCTGTTAATAGTTGTTATAATGAGATTTAAAGTTTGAAGTTCTGTGAACCAGCCTCTTCAAATTTGCTTACAGAGGCTTACATCTCATCTGTCTTAGAAGCTGCCACAGGAACTGGACAGAAAATCACCAGTTATTCTAACTGCTGCAAAAGGAAGGAACCAAGGCGCTTTTGTACTGCCAACTAAATGTTGTAAGGAACTTAACCCAATTCCTTCCTGTTGCTGCCTGCATGGTATGGCTGCCTGGAGAATAGGAGAGACTGCAGGTGAGCCAGCCACTGGCCCTACTTTCCCTGTTGCCCATGGCCACTCCTGAGCAGGCTTCAGGCCTTTCTCTGTGCGGGTGCTCTTGGTAGCAGCTGCTGCAAGGGGATAGATGCTGGGAACTGATTATGCTGCCATGTGCCAAACACTAATAATCTCTTATCCACATTCAGGCAGCAGATATTAGTAATTTTAGTTTTGGCATTACATTATGCTATTTGCAGATGCCTGAATTTTTTTCATAATCACCTGGTAAACTGCACTGTAGAATGATTTTCTCATCTACACTCCTGTCACATTAAGAGAGAAAATAAGTAAGGTGAGGAAATAAGAATTTCCCATTCAAAGAACAGAAGCTTGGAGTTGTAAATGCAGAGAAACATGTGTTGTGAACAGGAGGGACTGACAGCTGGTGGCTGCTCTGTGAGCAATACAGGGTCTCAGGGTACTTCCTAGTGGACAGATGTTGTGCTCCTAAAATGAGCATGGCCAAAATTAGTAGACATGTTGGTAGTCTAGTGGAATGGTCAGGGAATACTTATGTAGATAGGTGATCAGTTCACATCATTAATGGTTTTATTAATAATGTAGGATTTGCTGTGTTGAACAGCAAAGTGAAGAAGCACTGTGGAAAACAAAACAAAACAAAACAAAACAAACAAACAAACAAAAAAAAAAAACAAAAAAAAAAACCAAAAAAAACACACAAGACTTGATATGGCCACTGATGTTGCAGAGCTTGCTTTGTAAGGGCTTAATTCTTTGGTACTATTAAATGACTGTAATGCAAGGGGAAAAGGGAAAATCTTATGTATAACACAGATAACACTATGACAATCCCTTATTTTTTTTCTGAAGTCTGATTTTTACTAGTGTTATCTGTGTTATACACAAGATATATCTGCGTTATACATAAGACAACACTAGATTTCAGAAAAAAATAAGGTATTGTCAGTATGTTCTCTGTGGGATATAATACCTTTAAAGTAACAGTAATAGCAAGTATTTAATATCTTGTACCTGTAGGGGTGGTATTTTTATTACTAAACATTTCTAGCTGTTTAATTTATTGGTTTCAGGCTTTTCTTTTCTTTCCCTTGCTCCCTTGGTAGAAACTTATCTTCCATGACAACAAAAATCCATAAATAAATTCCATCATAGGAGAATAAATGGAAACTAACTCAAATTTCCAAGAATACAATGCAAGTTAGGTTCTGCATTTCAGGAATAGTTACAATAGTGTGTAGGGATTTTTCTACTAGGAAAGGCAATTTTCCTAGATCATTTCATGTGTATGTTTTATTTATTAATTATGTATTAATAATTATTTGTAATTACAAAATCAAGTTCCCAACTTCAAGGGTTTAGTGATATTCTCATTTTATGAGATGGGTCTAGCCCTGAAAATAACAGAAGATGGAAAATATTACGGTAAAATATTTTTTAGAGTTTATCCCTTTTAGACTGATGCGTAACACCAGTGTATAGAACATATTTATATAGCTGTGAAAGATGATGAAGATGTGCACAGCAGCAGGTAGAGTATTCAAATTAGTTTTTCATTTTATTCACCATAAGATACTTGGCAAGACTCCATAAAGTTGTGAGGAAGTTGTAAACAGAGGAAAAAAAAGACATATATTCAAGGAACATAGCTAGGGGATTCTTCTCCCTCCCTGTTCAAGGCACATGATTTCCTAAGTCCCCAGAATTTCTTGGAATCCTCTTCACTTTTGGCATTTTACTTGTTCTTAAACATTGCTTTGCAGAAATTAATATTTAGTGTTTATAAGTTGTTTGTGTTTATTTGTCTGCTTGGAGTTTTTCCATTTCTTTAACAGATGCACATGTATTTGAGTTTTCTTTATTTTGGATGGTATTTTACTTTAAAATCCTTGGCAATGTGACTAATGTGCCAGGGCTACTGAAATAGACACATGTTCTTATAAGGGGAAATATTTCCTCCTCTTTTTATTAAGACTCTGCTGTTTTGGGCTTTCTTCAGCTACAACTATTGCTGCAGATTAGTGGTCCCTCTGCCAGAATGGAGGCAGCAAAAGTGATTGCATTCATCATAACAGCTGTTTTCGCTCCTGCTCAGCATAAGAGAATCCTTCTTGTCCTGTCTTAGTTTTAACTCCAATTATTCAGATTTTCCTGCATAAGCACACATACACAGTTGGCTTTCTGTCCTTAGGGAAACCAGCTGAAGATGATGCGAAGGAATTGTATGCTCCAATGCATGAGGGAGAGTCAATGTCTTACTGAATGCATTTATAGCTCTTCAGAAAATATGTGAATACATGTTGTGGTGTTGTTCTTATTGATCAAAAGACTAGATTACTCTTAGAAAGAAAAACTTAAAGTGTATTTTTTGTTCCTGTAGCAACTGTTATGACAGTGTCAGTTCTTGTAAACCACTCTAAAAAGTCAAACATAATCCATCTGTCAATAAGTAAGTTCCAGTTGCTTGATCACAAATTATATTCTCCTTTGAAATAGTTTCTTTGAAACCCAAGTTTCTTTTCATTATTCAAAAATGTTTGGGTGTTGGGGGGAGATGATTTCATGATGTAATAACAGTGATGTTGACTTGACAAAATAGTAGCTTTTTAAATTCCATAGATATTTTAAGAAATAAACAAAATACATGTTAAATTCTACTTGCATATACTCCATTTATCCAATATTTTCATTATTTATACATCACATCTTACCAAAATGAGTAAGCTTAGCGATCATGAAACTAACATGTTGTATCAGAGAAGGATTATAACCTTATTCAAACACCAAGGAAGAAGTAAGAAAAAAACTTAACCTAAACTTGTGTGTTGAAACCCTCTGACTTAGAGTTAGAATATAGGCCTGACATGTTTTATTTAGTTTTTATTTGTTGCAAGTGTGAATACTGGAAGTCATAGTAAAGGAAATAGAGTATGGTTCACCTCTTAGACTCTTCCAGTAAAGACAGGCAGCTTTGCAGCCAGATCAATGATAGTGATCTTAGACATTGCTTGACGATCACAGGTATCTGCTTCAGTGTGTAGACAAAAAGTAAAGAGCTGTCATTTGCAGACAACCATGACTTAAGTGGTTAACCAACCTTAAAATTTAATTCATTTAATTAATTTTAATCAACCTTAAAATTGTATAAACCCGTGTTTTTAAAGAAAAATGGTAGGAAGATTTTTTTTTTTATTATTATTTACTTAAAACTCCCAATAAAAGGAATGAGATATCATGATATCATGCAACAACTAAAACTCTAAAACTTTCAGGTCACATTCTTCCATAAGAAATGTTCTGCAGCTAAGTACATAGAAATACCTGTTTCCTTCTGCCTGAAGGAGGAATTAAATTTAGTGTTTTTTTTTTTTTTTTTTTTTTTTCTTTTTTTCCTCAGTGTAATTCAAAACTTGATCATCTTTAACTATGGAGGTTAATAAAAACTGTACAAATAATTTTCATTATATAGCTGACATTCAAAATGTCCATTGGATTTTTCATTAAGCAATTGACAGTAATTAAATTAAATTATGCATTATATGTATACATGGTGATGATTGAATCACTGAAAGCAGGGTTGTAAATGAGCCTGACAAATTGTGCATTAAATATGCAGTTTAAGGTCTTTCATGAAAATTTACTCTTAATGAAAGTATTTTTATGTTCGTAACATAGTGCAACAATGATAGTCATATGTAGTAACGAAATTGCAATACCAGACAGTCTTGATTGGAAAGAAATGTTGGGATATTTATGCAACTACGATGTATAACTGTTTAGCACTGGTTATTAACATTTAATATGGACTTCCTTGGTTGGCGAGAATAGCTCTCTCTCTCCTGTGGGCATTTCTTTTGAGACCAAATCTGCAATAGCAGTACTGTGTGTGCTACAGAGCTTGTATCAGGAGCTGATTTAGTCCATGGAGACAAGCAAAGGGATCTGCTGTCCTTTGAGGGGAAGAATTCAAAGAGGTTGAGCTGGTTAAATGTCTTATAAGAGGCCATGCTCTTGACTCTTTAAGATAATCCTGCTTAAGAAGTTAAAGAATGTGTCCCTGAGAGCTGACTCAGTCTACAGATATAACCAGTCTGAAAATCTTGCCCTACTGTGAGGATGTGCCTTTCCAGGTGGTAAAAAAAAATATCAAAACTAAAACAAAAATCAGCAATAAGAAAAAAATAAGTAATTGACTTTATTGTGGCAGTCTTGTGAATGGTTTGTGCAGTCTATTTTGACAGGAAAATTAATAAAATTAAATAAAAGCTAGTTTTTATGTTTGTTTGTTTGTTTATTTTTTCATGGATAGTCCTATTTTTTTCGAAAAAGCAAGTCAATGCTACTGATACTATCTACCACTAATAGACCATTGCCAATTTCTTATGAGTGATGTAAATCCATGCAGGATGTGCCTGGTGACAGGACGAGGGGGAATGGGCTTAAGTTGAGCCAGGGGAGTTTTAGGTTAGATGTTAGGAAGAACTTCTTCACTGAAAGGGTTGTGAGGCACTGGAACAGGCTGCCCAGGGAAGTGGTGGAGTCACCATCCCTGGAAGTCTTCAAAAGACGTTTAGATGTAGAGCTTAGGGAAATGGTTTAGTGGGGACTGTTAGCGTTAGGTCAGAGGTTGGACTCGATGATCTTGAGGTCTCTTCCAACCTAGAAAATTCTGTGATTCTGTGATATTATACATATTATACATTTACAAATTAAAATCCTATTCCTTTTTCTTAGCAATTTTGGCTTAATAACTGCTGAAAACAATAGAGTTTCTGGATTTCTAAAGCTGGAAAAAATACTGTAGGCATTGTTTCTACTGTGCTTCATTTTTTTATATTACAAATTAAAAACTTTTGAGGTCTGTGACACTGTTGTAGCTATTACTTCCTATGTTTTACATAATGAGCAGTGGAGGAACAAAATTTGATGCAGGTGTCAGCCATTAGACTTCTTAAAGATCTGTCCCAAAGTGATGTCTCCACAGACAGCCCATAGATTGCTGCCTTCATTTCTTCTGATAATTCTGTAGAAATTTGCTGAGAAAATAATTGGATTGTGACAGTATTGCTATCATTTTTTGAACAAATTCTAAAGGATTCTAAAGCACATCTAAGGCAGGATTTCTCCTTTTGCTTGTTTCATGTGATGGAAACTTGAGGAGTTCATCATAAACATCTTAAAATTTGGAAGAAAGAATTTTACTGAAACTTAAATTTCAGATTTCATCAGGGAGTTTTAATCATAGGTTGGAGAAACAATAATGCCAAATTTCAAAATCATAGTGGTATTTCTAAATACTAAGCCTGATGTTACCAGTCACCTAGGTAAATATGATCTCTAGTTAAAATGAACTTAAGTTTTTTTAACTTTAGCTGCACATTTTGATATTGACTAGAAAGTAATAGTTTAGCATTTAGATTTTGAGGTTGTTATTGACTGTAAGAAAGAGATTTCAGTTAAAAATAAAAGGCTGCAAATTCTTTGCACAGGTCAGTAATTAGCATGTATTTGACAGTAACTTTTGAAGATATTTTATTTTTAGAAAGCAAACAGGAGTATCATGGATTCTCAACAAGTCAGTAGTCAGTGGTTATTGAAGAAGCATATAGGAATTTATGGTCCATCTTAGAATTCAAGGGAAATGGAAATGCTTTGTATATTCCAAACACAGTATGTGCATTCATTGTATTGTCTGAGCCTAGTCAAAGAACGCAATACCATAAAGTTCTCACTCCTGATTAATTCCTGTCATCAAATTTTTTAATCATCACATTTAATCACACAAACCCGCATTTGCAAATATTTTGTGTGTGTACAAATCTTTTAGGATTGAAATGAAATATATATGCTTATTGATTATACAAAGAAATTATACCTTCTTTGTTAATGGTCAGTCAACATCTTTAAAACTCTTGAGTACTGAAATTATTCTGAAGTACAGTAACAGTTAAATTGAATCAGCATCTAGAGTGTTTTACTAACAACAAATTACTAATAACAAAATATCTAATACAAATCTAATATCAAATCTAATAGATATTAAAATATTTAATACTAATAACAAATTTACTAATAACAAAATATCATGAATTTGGTCAGAACTAGGGAGATATGCAGAGAGGATGACCCTATCAACAATCAATGGGAGATATAACAGCTGCAAAAAACAGAAATGAATATACACAAATTAAGTGCAAAACATCTAAAAAAGTAACAACAAAATAGGCATTTTGATTTGTCAGAATAAAAACAAAATGGGTTCCCTATTTAAAAGGAATTGGTGATATGGAAAAACTAAGTTGCTATGAAATTCCAGAAGCTCAAGAGCATATAACAAAAAATAGAAATTCAAGTATGAAATTCAAATGAGTAAGTATTCTCAAGCATATCTGAGAAATCATCCAACTGTATATTTTTTTTTCTGTATTTTGTTACCATTTTCTGTTGTTGCATGATATCCCTGTGTCCTAGATAGTAAAGAAATTCCCAAACTTTGGATGTTTTTTTTTTTTCTCTTGAAGTAAAAAAAAAAACCCCTTGTTTTCCTAAACATAAATATGCATAAACATGCTTGTCAAAAAAAAAAAAAAAAGTGTATGTAGATCTCATAGTCTGAAATTTTATTCTTGTGTTTGATGCCATGCTTTTCCTTTCATTGTGGATGATGCAAGCAGATTCCATAGTGCTTGGTCTCTCTTTGCTAATCTTGGCTATCTATTCATTGTTGTCTTTAAAATCTAGGGCATTTAAAAATACATCCAATTTATACAAAAGACTTCTTTATGAAGTCTTATTTTTGCACCCAGCACTCTTATTGCTTTCAAAGGCACTGTAGAAACAGGAGATGAGATACATTGGTCTGCTCTCTATATTTTTTGGTTTCTGTAAATATGCCAAGGTCTTTATAATAAGATTGCTCCACATTTTCTCTAAAGAGAAACAGCCTAAAGAGAGAAATAGCCTATCCTGACAATAATCCTTGAGAAGTAGTCTGAACTATATTGTATACTTCTACCTTTGAATCATATCTGAAGACAGAACATTTGTGCTTTTTCATCTTGTACTTTTTCTAAATAAAAAACGTGTGTCTGAAATTACTAATGAAACCCCCTACCTTTTGAGACAGAATGTAGCTGATCTGCAGTGTAAATCCCCATCTAAAAAACTGCAACTATCTAGTCATATTGTTAAAATTTCTTCTTTGAAAAGAAACAGTGACATTGTTGTCCAGCATTTGTTGCTGATATAAGAGCTAAACAATTATTTTTACAACAACAAAGAAGAACATGGATTTCACCTATATTCTACCCAACTGAAAGAACAGGGGTTGCACATTTTTAAATCTTGTGCGGTGATTTAACATCTTTAGCAGACCTCACTGTAGTTTGCTATCATGTAAATAGAAAAATACAGGCTAGAGATTGACAGAAGAGTTTACATTGTCTGATTTCTCTACAAATCACTCGTTGCTTCTATCAAAAGATTTTGAGAATAGAAAATTAGGCTTTTTTTTCTTTTTTTTTTTGGGTTAAACTTGGGAGCATTTTTTTTTCATAAAAAGACAGAAAATAATTTACAGTGCACTCTACATTGAATTTGATACTGGATAGTCATAAATTGGACCATTTATTATCAGATGCAATTATTCAACAATGATTTCTCTTTCTGCATCCAAATAAAGATCATATAATGACTGAACTCATTAACTGAAGGCTTAACTGCATTATCCATCTAATGTTTGAGCTCTTACTCTGACATAGCAGGCTTCTCTGCAAACACTTGTAATGGTTTCATCTTCCAGGTATGTTGACAGGAGGAAATTAAAAAAGGGCTTTTCTAAAGGTTAGTTAATTACAGATAATAAATTTTGTTTTGCAGATGTAGACTCCCAAATGAATTAATTTTCCAACAAAGTGTATTGAGCCAGTAAATTAAAGCTTACCATTTATTTGCAGTGTTAAATTCCCAATCAAATTAAAGGTGACAGAATGAGAAGGGGACCCTTTGCTTTTCTCACTGTGCTTCGTCTTACATGACAACTTAAATGGTAGAAGTGCTACTGATCTTATAACTTACACTGCACAGTCATTGGAATAGTATTAAACACTCCTGGGGAAGTAAACATATCTCATTTAGACATAGTACTAAAACTAAGAGAATCTAGTGTCTGTTTACAGCATGGCTATAGTCTGCTTTCAGGCCTTGGGTCTGCCACTTTACCTTTTGAGGACTCTGTTTCCTGAATAAGTTGGGGTAATGATGTATTGGGAAGGGCTGTGAGATCAGAGGATGAATACATGCACTATACAAATTAAGAATGTTAGTTAAGAAGTCTCTTCTTGATTCTACTTGATTAACAAAATGTTTTAGCACCTCTCTAGTGGGACACATAAGCACGGAATAATTAGTCCTGCCAAAACTGAAGCATTACAGCACAGATCTTACATCTGGGTGATTTCCTTAAAATCAAACAATGGTCTTAAGTTGTATGGGAAAGGACTTCTAAGATATGTAAAGATTCCTGCAAGTTACTCTGGGGAGTTGCAAGTGCACATAGCTTTATTTTCTCCTAAGTCTTGAAGAGAAAAGTGTTATTTTCTATATATTCTTTGTGGATGTGTCTTTTCCTAGACTCAATTAATGGCTTACATAATCCATGACAGAACATATTTTTTTCCACCTCACCTGAGACGCTGAAGATGCCTAGTTCCTCTACTGCCCATAGAAGAGTCCTAGGGCTATTGCTTTCTTGCTGAGGCACCTCTGGTAATTAGGTAGGAGAAGCTGGGAACAGATCTCACTCCTCACTCTCCAACCTGATTACTTAGTTTTCTAGCTGGCTGCAATATTCAGAAACATTACTCAGTGGAACTTGCTGACCAAGAGGAGCTGAAACTGCAGCATTCTAACTCCTGAGCGGCTGGCTGTTAGACAACTGCATGGAAGGGGACAACAGCATCCCTTTGGGATGAGGCCAAGAGCTGGTTTCTCTACAGACTTCATTAAAGGCCTATATATAATTTTGAGTGTCTTAGTCATAGCTGTGTCATTTTGGAGCTTCAGTCCTGGTAACTCTGCAACTAATTTATGACAGTAATCACCATATTAAATACTAAATAAAACTAACAGTGAATAAATAATAGAAATATTTTGTAGTTATTTTGGTGTTGCTGATAGAACAACACTTTTCTATTTCTTACTGTTGTCTTCAATTAGGACAAAATGACATTGTCTACAAATGCTATGCTGTCTGCACAGCAAAAATAACAGCAGTTGGAAACATTTTTTACGCACATTTTTTATTAGATTTAGTGAAAAGCATTCCAGGCATGTACTATCTTTATAGCATTTCCTCTTGTGTCTGACATACCTAATTTATATAGTGTCATGGCCTCAATTTTCTGTCTCCAAACATTTTTTCTTATTGGGCCTAGGCAATAAGTTTGGACTACAAAGGGAATGTGTCATGCTTAACAATGAAATATTGAATTTATTAAAAGCATAATTAGATTTAGATGACACAATCTTTTCCCTGTAATTCTCATCTTTTTAACGTCTGCCAAGTAAGTATAACAGATTCTTGTAATGTCAGGAAACAAAGTATCATTCAATATTTCATTACAACACTTGGTGCTGTTTTTTAGATCCCTCAATAGCTTAATAAGAATTGAGATGCTCCCTTTATTAATACTTACAGACAGTTTTCTTAGCAAAAGGATGGAAACAACTCAAACTGAGGATAGGAGTTGTTTTGCTCTGGGATATTTTCTGTTCTTAGGTTTTCTTCTATCCCTTCAAAAGGTTTAAAAGCATGAGAAATTATCAGTGAAGCCGGTTAGTGGTTTCACTGTTTGTAAACAGCTCATGCTTCACAGCTGAGTCAATGCTAGAGACTACTACCAGTTTAGTCAAACCTAAACGAAATCATATTGTTCTAAGAGTTTGGGTAAGGCAGGTCTCAGCAGGTGGAGGTAATGCACACAGGGGCACAGCAATAAAGCCAACAGTTGCTACACAGCTGTAGAGGTGCAGCTCACCTCTTCTGAGGACTGGCTCTGAGAATGATGGAGAAAGGTGAAGATGTTATGAGGGAATTCCAGGCAGAGAAGGACCTGGGAGTGATGGTGGATAGTCGGCTGAATATGAGCCAGCAGTGTGCTCAGGTGGCCAAGAAGGCCAACGGCATCCTGGCTTGTATCAGGAACAGTGTGACCAGCAGGGCTAGGGAGGTGATCGTCCCCCTGTACTCAGCTCTGGTGAGGCCGCACCTCGAGTACTGTGTTCAGTTTTGGGCCCCTCGCTACAAGAAGGACATTGAGGTGCTTGAGCGGGTGCAGAGAAGGGCGACGAAGCTGGTGAGGGGCCTGGAGAACAAGTCCTACGAGGAGCGGCTGAGGGAGCTGGGCTTGTTCAGCCTGGAGAAGAGGAGGCTCAGGGGCGACCTTATCGCTCTTTATAGGTACCTCAAGGGAGGCTGTAGCGAGGTGGGGGTTGGTCTGTTCTCCCACGTGCCTGGTGACAGGACGAGGGGGAATGGGCTTAAGTTGAGCCAGGGGAGTTTTAGGTTAGATGTTAGGAAGAAATTCTTTACTGAAAGGGTTGTGAGGCATTGGAACAGGCTGCCCAGGGAAGTGGTGGAGTCACCATCCCTGGAAGTCTTCAAAAGACGTTTAGATGTAGAGCTTAGGGATATGGTTTAGTGGGGACTGCTAGTGTTAGGTCAGAGGTTGGACTCGATGATCTTGAGGTCTCTTCCAACCTAGAAATTCTGTGATTCTGTGATTCTGTGAATTTTGATACTGAAAGTATCAAAATAATAATTTTCAAAATAATAAATCAAAATAATAATTTTGATACTTATCAAAATTATTTCAAATAATTATTTCAAAATAATTATTTCAAAAATTATTTCAAAATTATTTTATAATTATTGAAATTATCAAAATTATTTCATTTTGTTGAAATAATAACAATAAAAAAATCTTTATTTCCTATGAGAATGTTATAGGTTAAGGGATAAAGGATACTTGTATAATCTGTAACAATTTCTACCACAGGAAATTTTGTGACTGGAAGCTGAATAAATGCTAAAATTATATAGTTAATACAGAACTTTTCTGAAGACTGCTTTTTTATCAGAATCTATAGTGTGTTTAATAGTTTATTTCATCATAATATCATACTTAAAGAGTAAAGCATATAAAAAGGTGGTGTCAATTTCAAGATCTTGAAATTAATGGGAGCTCCATTTTTAACCTGGATTGTTGACTTTGAGATTGTTTTAGCATTGGGACTGTGAAGGACCATCAATGCTTCTTCTAATTTGATTTCATTTAATTCTAGAGTATAGATAGATATATCCAGCTCAGCTTTTATGTTAGCTGTCTCATGTGTAAACAAATTTATATGCAATTTTTGTGTATGTGTATACCTTTTGTCTCTGCTTTATAAACTCTCAAGTAACAAAGCTGCTCATGACCTTACTGAGGGTTTCACATTATACTCATCCCCTCCCCTTTTACACTTATATTTGTTATCCTTAAAGTTATAATGCATTACTTATATATATGTGTGTATATATATATATTCCCTGTTAATGTTTCATTCACTCATATACTTATTCATTCACTTGTCTTTCTTATTTTTCTTATGTTTTAAATCATGTAGGAATACAATACAACCAAAAGGGGCTCATCTCTCTGAAGAATTATTTTATTTTTTAAACAGTGATGCCATATCTGTATGATAAAAAAAAATAAATTACTTCTTATAAAGTGTATCAGTTTTCAGACTCCCATTACCAAAATAACTTTTATTGCTATGAATGTATTATTCAACAGTTAATTCATTTGAAGAGTCTATAAACAGCTTACAATTTTGTCATTCCCTTAACCTGTAAGGGGTTGGCATGTATGTCTATAGCTGGTTGGCCATCAGATTGTGACCCTTCCTTTATAACTACTACTTGGGATGATATGTTGTATAGTTTACACATTATCAAGGTGATATCAAGTGCAGGTAAAGGCAGCTTATAATAATGCCTGAATAGATAATCCACTGAGTAGGAGGGTTTACCTACTGGGCACAGGTACAAACCTTTGTTTAGGTGAACATAACTAAAACTGCAGAATAGGTGTATCTGTTCCTATAGTTATGTACAAAAGAGTAAGTATATAAATCAGTGTCTTTTGGCTACTTAAAAGGATTAAATTAACCTGTGTTTTAGAAACTCGTTTTGTCAGAGATTTGACATTTTAGTTGATGAACAGCATGTGAATATGAGTAGCTGCCCTTGCTCACATTCTTGCAAAGAAAATAAAAGGGTATATCATGGTGGCTCAGGTTCTGCAGGGTGTCCTTTATTAAGCTGTAGCTGATTTGAAGACAAATTTTCAGTTCTCATCAGACACTGCATGGAGGTAAGAGGGATGTGATTACTGTTGAAACCAACCTTGTAATTTTATTGCTGAACACTGCAAGAATTGGGACTTTTTGGCCTCTTCCTTTCCCCAAAGCACATCCCTAAGCTAAATATAAGTTAAAAGGTACTTCAAACTTGCTGGTAAGCATAGGTACCACTAATACCTAGACTTCTGCAACTCTCCAAAGAGGAAATGTGAGTTGCTAATGCTATCTCTGCATTTTACCCCTCTGGACCCAGTGAAATATTAGGCTGTTGAGGGTTTTTTGTTTCCCTGCTGTATGCAACCCCAAATACTACCTGGAAGATAGGGAGACAATGGAATCTGCTGTCACTATTTGTAAACTTCACTTTTCTGGTACTTGGCAAACTACAGGTGTTGATGCTTTTGAGTTCTACTTTTTCCTCATGCTACCTTGAAGCCTTCACTGTAGAAGGAATGAGATGATCTTTCTGTGCCAAAGGAAAGCACCTGGAGCTGGCTGAGTGGCTCCTGGGAAACCTGAAAATTCCTGCCATGTGCCAGGCTGACTAGGTTTGTGTATTCCTGTAAAGTTGGCTCCTGTCTCAAAAAAAATGTAGCTAACTCTCAGGGAGTTAGCTACTGTCAAGGTAATTCTTTCCCCTTGGGGAACCTAAGAAAGCTGCCAGGTGGGCAGGCACTGCCTATGCAGGTTGCAGCAGGAGCTGCTACATACAGGGCTGGGGGGAAGAGTGCCCTTCTTAGAAGGGACCACCATTCTGCATTGGGCCATGGAGTGGAAGGCAGTGATAGGGCTTTTAGGTGTTATGGCTGGAATTCCTCCTGCCTAGGCCTGACACTATGAATAGAGTGGCTTTCCTTGCGAGCTAAAGGTTTCTAGTTTAAGATCTATCCTCTGAAAATGCTCTCAAACTTTCCTCTTAAAAAACAGCTTAGGGCGATATGTGCAGGTAGATGGTGCAAGTTCTCCTCATGGAGAATAAGCAGCTGACACAACTGCTAGAGCTGAGCAGGCTGCAGAGCAGGCACATGCTGTTTCACGGGCTGCTGTCTTTGGGGTTCCAAAATGGGAGCTTGGAAGAGAGGGCCACAGAGGAAGTGTTTGACAAAACTGTTTGCTGGTGTACCTCTTGTAATCCTTTCTGACAGGCTGAGCCATGTTTGGCACAGTGGCTTAGATACCTACTCAGCATGGCAAGGATGGCTGTGGTGAATCTCCCCCAGCAATGCTACTAACAAGTAATGCAGGACAATTTGCTCTGCACAGCTGCCCAGGGATAGATACCTTCTCACATATAATAAGGAGCTGCCTACTTCATTATTTGTACCAAAAGTAACTGAAAAAGCCACAGGGTGGACAGAGTGTAGCTTGGGGTACTGTGGCTAAAATTACTGTGTGAGGGCCAGTGAGGAAGGCCCCCATGCTGGAAAGATGTGTCGTCTGAGAGGGGCTTCTTTTTGGTTTTAGTTGCAAGTTAAGGAAGGAAGGAAGTGAAGTCTCATTTTACAGAATCCAAAAATAAATAAATAAACAAAGGGCTGGCAATTGTATACTGCCATAATATTGATTCCTTCTATGGAGACCTGAATACCTGTGTACATGTAAATCCCAGAATCAGGGTTTCTGGTTATCTGGAGAGGTCCCAGAGTATTGGAGGCTTGCTGATATGATTCCCATCTACGAGAAGAGCCATAAGGAGGACCCAGGGAATTAAAGGCCTGTCAGCCTGGCTTCGGTTCCAGGGAAAGTTATGGAGCAAATCATCTTTGGTGAGATCACACAGCACTTGTGTGGCATCCAGGGGATCAGGCCCAGCCAACATCAGTTCACAAAAGGCAGATTGTGCTTGTCCAAACTCATCTCCTTCTATGATCTTGTGACCAGACTGGTAGATGAGGGAAAGGCTGTTGATGTAGTCTACTCAGACTTCAGCAAAGCCTTTGACATGGTCTCCCACAGTATTCTCCTGGGGAAACTGTCTGCCCATGGCCTCGACAGGTATACTCTTTGGGCAAAGAACTGGCTGGAGGGCCATGCCCAGCGGGTAGTCGTTAATGGAGTTAAGTTCAGCTGGTGTCTCATTACAAGTGGTGTCCCCCAGAGGTCAGTACTGGGGCCTATCTTGTTTAATATCTTTTTTGATTACCTAGATGAGGGGATTGAGTACGTCCTCAGAAAGTTTGCAGATGACACCAAGTTGGGAGGTAGTGTCAGTCTGCCTGAGGCTAAGGTGGCTTTTCAGAGGGATCTGGATAGGCTGGACTGCAGAGGCGAATGGGGTGAGGTTCAACAAGGCCAAGTGACGGGTCCTGCATTTTGGACACAATAACCCCATGCAGCACTATAGGCTTGGGGTGGAGTGGCTAGAAGACTGTGAAGAGGAAAGGGACTTGGGAGTGTTGATCGATGCTTGTATGAACATGAGCTGGTAGTGTGCTCAGCATCCTGGCCTGTATTAGAAATAGCATAGCCAGCAGGAGCAGGGAGGTGATCATCCCACTGTACTCAGCTTTGGTGAAGTCACACCTCAAGTACTGTGTTCAGTTTTGGGCCCCTCACTACAGGAGGCCCTGGAGCGTGTCCAGAGAAGGGCAACAAAACTGGTGAGGGGTCTAGAGCACAAGTCTTATGAGGAGTGGCTGAGGGAGCTGGGGTTGTTTAGTCTGGAGAAGAGAAGGTTCAGGGGAGACCTCATTGCACTCTACAACTTCTTGAAGGGAGGTTGTGATGAGGAAGGGGTCAGCCTCTTCTCTCAGAAAACTAATGATAGGACTCAATGAAATGGCCACAAGTTGTGCCTGGGGAGATTTAGACTAGATATCAAGAAAATCTTTTTCTCTCAAAGAGTGGTCAGGCACTGGAACGGCCTGCCAAGGGAGGTGGTGGAGTCACCATCCCTTGTGGTGTTCAAGAAGCGCCTGGGCAAGGTGCTATGAGATATGATTTTGTAGCTTAGTGGGTAGTATTGGTGATATGATGACAGTTAGACTAGATGATCTTGTAGGTCTTTCCAACCTTGTGTTTCTATGATTCTGTGATTCTATGATCATGGGATTTGTTGGGAGGCATCTCTGGAGGCTGCTGTATCTAATCACTCCATATTCACTCCAAAGTGTAGAGATACATGTCAGGTTGTGGCTTGGTTTGAGTAGGGAGAAATGGGGATCAGAAAGTTTGATTATCTGTAGTTATTTTGAAAATTCCTAAGAAGTTGAAGGCTGGAATAAAAGAATCCCATTTGGCATGCTGAATTTTGGGAGTTATTTCCCATTTCCCACATACAACTAGTGGTAGGGTTAGGAATAAGAGGAACTGTAGAGACTGAAGTGGTTTAATTGCAGATTGTTTTTTTTTTGTTTGTTTGTTTTTTTGTTTTTTTTTTTGTTTTTTTTTTGGTAAATTTTTAACAGTGTAAAGAGGAATTTGTTTAAAAAGTTGAATGCCTCATGAGATGCAGTTTCCTGAAACTTATTTTTGCGTTATAGGTCCTATACGACTTTGAATTCCTCTACAAAAAGAGACAAAATATTGCATATACCTAACTGAACTGTCATTTTTATTTAAAAAGCTTTTGTTCTTTTGAGTGGTCATGTTAAGAGAAGTTATAAGGAGATCCATGTCAAAACTTTCACTGTCAACGATCCCATCACAAGTTCTTATATTTATTGAAATATGGTTATTGCTTTGATTCTAAAGCTATAACCTATAAAGGTTATAAAGCTATAACCTATGTCTATCCTAAAGCTTAGACATTCATTGTGAAAGGAAACAGACCTTTGGCCCTGAAAGACCTGAAGTGGGCTGTATAGAACAGTAAGCACTGGAAAGCTGCTTTACTTAGTAAGAAAATCCTCAGCAAGGGACTGGATAAGAAAACTGTCAAAACTCAAGACAGTTGTTGAAGTATGCCTGTCTATCTGAATTTAAGAATTTTCCAAACCTCAACAGTCTCTGCAAAACACAAGCATTTTGATAAATTAGCAAATCTGAATAAAAACTTTATTTTTTTTTAAATCCTACAAATTAAATATGACTACCAGATTTATAGGCATCCAAGGATGTAGCTTTGAATCTCATGATTCTTTTGACACTAATAGCAAATATTTTTGGTCATATTTCTCTATTAGCAGTTACATTAGTCTCATGTCAAATCCTTTTAGTAATGTCTCCGCTTAAGAGCACAACTCTTTGCTAATTGGATGCTGCAAATTATTTCAAGTAATTTTATAATGGGAGATTGAGGCTGAGATCTGATCAATAAAACAGAAGCACAACCAATTTGCTTTATCATTGAAAAGCTAAATTTCTGAGTGACAAAGATTATAGATTTCCTAGTAAGCAGGAATATATATATATATATTTAATATAAAAGCAATTATAATAGAATTTAATGAAGTTGGAAATCAACATAGCCACGTGGCATGACAGAATTACACTTAAAATGTATTGTAATGTCAGTACGCAACACTACAAATATATTTGTTCTTGATTAATATAAGAGCTAGAATAAGCATAATCTTATTACTAGCAGTCAGGATTTAAGAGAGTAGTTTTTTCTGTATTTAGTAATTCAGAATGAGAATTATTGTGAAGAATTCTACTGATATCTGCCCCCTGAGGCCAAATTAGATTCTTGAACAGGGAAGTAAAGATTTGAGGTTCTTCAAGGAATGTTGCTTTATAACGTCAGAGGGAAGGAAGAATTTATTTGCTTTGAAAAGTAAAATAAAACCTCAACAGCAAAGTGAAAAGAACTGCAGGCTTAGTGGGATTGTTTACTCACATATAATTTGTATTTTTCATTAACAGTTGTAGCAAAAGCACATAACTTTGTCCTGTGTTAAACTGATTTGAAACAGAACAGTACTTGTCAGAATGTCAGTGTTATGCAGTGTTATAAATGAGGTCTGAATTCAATCTGAATTTTGTAATATTTATAAAACAAATATTTCTAAAAGGTATAAAAGGTATAAAAGGCAAGTAAACAGCGCTGGGTGTGTGGGGAGTCTACACTCCACCAACATGCACACATGAACATCAAACATTCTAAATATACAGAACATTGCTTTACATACTAAACCCGAGTATGCCTATATATACGTACAATCAGGAAAGGTAACAAACAATCCTTTAAGATCCATAACTTACTAAAATCGAGTATGCCTATACATATTCACGATCTGAAAAGGTAACATAATCCTTTAAGTTCCATGACTTAACAGTCTCCATTTTCCATTCCTTTTCTTGATTACTAACAACAGTCTCCATTTCCCATTCCTTTTCTTCAGGCCTTATGTATCCTGTTCTTTCCGGATCGAAGAAAAGCATATATCCATCTCCTTTTCAAGGCCAATAGGCCTGGGTCAAAAGGCACGTCCAGGTCAACAGGGGGTGTAACAGCAAAGGCCTTCGATGGCTGTAGCAGCAGAGGGGCCCATGGCGTAGCAATCGGATCAGTAAAGGAGTCTGCAGCTCCCTCACTATCTGGCAAACCACATGCTTCTGACTGTGGTCCCACAGGGCTCTTTAAGGTCTCAGAGACTGCTCACCAGGTGCCGAGCAATCCCACTGCAACCTTGAGGTTCGGCCAAACTCAGCAAACTGCTCAGAGAAGCTTGTACAGAAAGTTGCTGGAAACAGGCACACCGGAGCTGGAGAGAAGCTCGAGCTGAGAGAAGCGGACCTGTGCACACAACTGCCTCTCGCTGGTAAGCAGTTGCGCATTACGGGGAATCATACGTCCTTAGGAACAAAGACTGTCCTGGTAACCCTACAGCTTATTCTCCTCATTAACAATCATACAGTTTATGAGCCTGAAATATGGGACCAAATTGAGGTCAAGGTGTGGGACTCTGCAACTAAAAACGACAAGGTTGCAGTGGGATTGCTCAGCACCTGGCTAGCAGTCTCTGAGGCCTTAAAGAGCCACAGTCAGAAGCATGTGGTTTGCCAGACAGTGAGGGAGCTGCGGGCTCCTTCACTGATCCGATTACTACACCATGGGCCCCTCTGCTGCTACAGCCATCGAAGGCCTTTGCTGTTACGCCCCCTGTTGACCTGGATGTGCCTTTTGACCCAGGCCTATTGGCCTTGAAAAGGAGATGGATATGCTTTTCTTCGATCCGGGAAGAACAGGATACATAAGGCCTGAAGACCGAGTTGCTTGACAACTTAAAGCGAGACATATTGTTTAAAAGGAATGGAAAATGGAGACTTGTATGTAATCAAGAAAAGGAGCGGAAAATGGAGACTGTTGAGTCGTGGAACTTGGAGGATTGTTTGTTACCTTTTCTGATCGTACATACATGTATGTATAGGTGTACTCGAGTTTAGTAAGTCATGGAACTTAGAGGATTGTTTATTACCTTTCCTGGTTGTAAATATGTATAAGCATACTTGCGTTTAGTAGGAAAAGCAATGTTCTGTATATTTAGAATGTTTGATGTTTGTGTGTGCATGTTGGTGGAGCGTAGACTCCCCACACACCCAGCGCTGTTTACTTGCCTTTTATACCTTTTAGAAATATTTGTTTTATATTACAAAATTCAGATTGAGTTGAGACCTCATTTATAACAAGAACAATCTCTTCCAGCTGCAGCAATGTTCCGTCTTGATACTTTGGAAATCAGGCATCTTTTATAGAAGACCATCATGGCTAAATAATGAACTCATGACTGAAATCCAACATTAGAAAGCAGAACACAGGCAGAGAAATCAGGAAAAAGGCTCAAAGTGTGAATTTAGAAATACTACTTTGATATGCATAGATGATGCTAGGAAATTCAAAGCTTGCCTAGAGTTAAAGTTGCACAGCAACAAGAACTGCTTCTGCTGTGTTATTAGTAAGATGCTGCACAAGAAAAATGTGGACCTAGGTTAGTACAGCCCAGGATAGTGTTGGCTGTCTTAGCTGCCAGAGCACCCTGATTGGTCAGGCATGACTTACCGTGCTGACTGTCACCCATCACCTGTAGTTGCCCAGAAATGTTCTCCAGGAGGGACTTTCTCCATAATTAATTGCATTTTAATGAATGCTTTGGCCTTAGCTGATTTTATTCATACTCAGTGCTGCTCTTCTTTTGATCCACTCTTAGTAAATTGACCTTGTTCTTATCTCTTGTTTTTTCTGTGATTGAGGTCAATGAAGAGCTGAGCTTTTAGCTGTGCCAATCTCCCTCTGCATTCATGCTCCTTCCTCTGCCTTGGGGCAAATGCTTTTGTCTGTTCTCAGACATACTATCAGGTTAATGTCTTTCCTTTTTTTTTTTTTTTTTTTTTGCCAGGATGTCTTACTTATCTGTCTCTGAGCATGTGCTAGACTATTCCCTTAAATTCGCTTTGTTCTGATACCACTTCTCTGCATTAATATTATGAAAGCCTCACATCAATCTCACGAAACCTGTTTCCTGTACTGAATGTGTTTTTTCCTCAGTGTAATGTTGACACAGCCAAAAGGATAAACTAGAGGAAAGGAGTCTAGTGATACCTGTTGGGACTTGCAGAAAACACTTTTGCTATTCAAAATGATTTTGCTTCACTAGTGAAGTGTAAACATAGCCTCCTTTTGGTAAAAACGATGCAATTCCATTTTTTCCCGCCTTAATCCCTATTTCTATGCTTGAGTATTAAAAATTCTCCTTTATACCATCTGTAGTTATCAACTCCTTAAGATTCTTCTTTTCATGCAGAACTGCCTTCCGTAGAGCAAGCAAATGTATGACTAAATATTAGCTTTCCAGATGCCCTCTTTTAAAAAGCATTTAGGGAAAATTCATAAGTGCTAGTTCCACATATTTCTGTATGTTTTAAGAAACCTGTTTGTAGACAGTGGAAAAGAACACTCAAATTCCAAGAAACACTTTCAACTTTACTCATCAAGAATTTTTTTCTTGTGGTTTCGGAATGATTTTAAATGATATATATATTTATTTTTTAACCATGCACAGGACTTCTTTTTTTTGTCCCTGTAACCAGCTAATCAATGCCTCCACCACACTTATACTTAAGAGTAGTCTGTTGTTAATCAGGCAGCTTCTGGAGTTCACAATTTCTGAATGTCTGAGAGTAATTTTAGCTATTTAATGTGTTTTTGTTAGTATAGAATTCATGTTAGAGTTATATGGTGATATTTTCCTGGGACTCATTTTGATATCATGTCAGCATATTTCTTTATGCAGTAGCTCTGCTATAGGTGAGATTAATTAGGGCAATAAGATTAGTTTGTAACTGTGGTGTCTAGTCCAGGTCTGATAATATTTTAAAAGCAGCTGTGCTTGGGATCTCTAACTTCTGACCCACACCTCAAACCAACTGGAAGTATAGATCTATCCAGTAACTACTTGTCATTTAATGACCAAGTCTTTGTATCTTAGCTTCACGCTTCTGTCATTTTTCAGCTTGCAGTAACTTCTACAAGGTTAGTATTAAAAGCTAACTTATGGTATACGTTATATTTGTGTGATATTTGACTGTGAAAGTTACTGTTAAATACGGACATTCAGAAAGAACTGCTTTATGAGGCTGTCTCCAAATTTGAGGGAAATTGAACTGGTTATTATACATCAACATTTCCAATACAAAGAACTTCAAAACAATGATTATAATTTGATTGTTACATTGGGGCCTTTACATGTTTTGCAAATGTAGTTTGTCATAATTTCACATGACTGTTTTCTTACCTGTATAAAAAGAGTTCAATCTGCTTGGTTTTTCTCAGTTCTGGGAAATGTCTGTAAAATATTTATATTACCATCTTTCAGCACTTTGATGGTTTTTAACCATTTGAAGGTCTGATGATAGCTGTTAAGTGATTAAGAATTACTTGTATGATACACTCGCTAGGTAGTCTAGAAAATGAGATTTTACATGCTAGACTTGTCTCTGTGACAATACATGTTTTCGAATTTCAGGACTGCACAAAAATTATTATTTCTAATCATATTAAAGATTCAAAGTTGTTCCCTTTTCTGTGTAGGAAAGTCTATGAACTGAGGGTATTGTACGATCACTGTTGTTTGATTAAAAATGTAATATTTTTATAAATACCTCTTTTTATCTTATTGGTCCAACTTCCTTGCACTTTTGTCTCATTTTAATTTCCTCTGAGTTTGGTTTTTTAATTTATATATATATTTGCATATGCACAGATGGAGAATAACTATAACAACAACTAAGCTTCATGAATTCTTTCAAACCACTTCCTTTGCTTTATTCTTTCAACATTGATGAGCTCTGTCCTTCATATTTTATATAGCATTATTATTTTTGTATTTTGCTATTTAAATTGTCTTGTAAATATCAATTAGTGCTATCTCATTTTCTTAGCACAGACCTCTGGACACCTGCACAGAGTTTTTGCATGTTATGTCCTCCAGAAATCTGTTGATCAATGGATTCTGAATAAGCAATGGAGAGTTTGACCAGTACTGTTCTATAATAGTAACATGGTCTATACTAATTACTGATTTTTGCCTTTTTAGTTTGACCAGTTGACAACTTTTTTTTTTTTTTTACAGATTTTATTTTCAATCTGCATTTAAGTTACTTAATGATTTACAGATTTTTTTTTTTTTTTTCCAGGAAAAACAAAACAAATCATCTGTGTATTTTCATCTCCTTGATAAGTTTTGTCAAGTAATTTGACAAATTCTATGTTTACCTATGAATTTGAACTCTATGTACATAATTTGGCAAAACAAATACTCGACAAAAAATTGCTCTGTTGTATAAGTAACATACTAGCACATCTGAGTGCATGTTCTTCCAATGGAGTAACTAAGGAAATGAAGAAAGATGTGTAACAAATATTACTTTTTAAATAGTGGTTTATGGCATTTGTATAATTGAAAAAAATAATCATGGGAAAGACAAATGTAGCCACTTCTGTGCGCTTTAATGTGTATCCCAATGCCTCTGCATGACTGCATGAAAATTACTCATGTAGCCCTTATAATTGAAAATCTCACTCCAAGATATAAGATGATCTATAAATTTACCATTATAAAGTGTCCCAAGTTTAAAATAGTCACATGACTTCTTGCTTTGCACGGTTGAGCCTTCAGGCAAAATTTTGGTTGTGATCCCTTACACAAGTACTTCTTGTTATCTAAGGGATTTTGGCAGGAGCAATTTGTCCTGTTTTACCATGGGAAACTATAACTGGTTTATTTCAGATTTCACAAAATACTGAAGTCTAAAGAAAATGTAGTCAACTTATATATTTCTATTGTTGAGGTCAGATCCTTTGAAACTGAAGAAGAGATCACTGGAGTGAATCTGAGCTGGTCTTGTGCTTTGTGATTATTTTCTTAAAGATACAACAGTTTATGAGTGAAGATCTATTTCTGTGTGAGTCTATCAACAGATGCTGGGCAACTGTTCAGAAAGACATTTATGGAGGGAAGAGGGATTCATCAGCTATGTATCCAGCAGTAATGTATCCAGCATAGTAAATGGAATCCAGCATAGTAAACCCCATCAAAATTGAGAGTGTAAATGAAGTATACATTATTTATAAAGATCAGTTTGATCTTTTAGTTTTTCTGTTTGTTTGTTTTTTTTAAGTCACATGTAAAGAGGCCAAATTACTGTGTGTGAAGAAGGTTTTTGAGCTTACCTCTGTTATTTTGAAATGGCTCTTCATGTCCTTATTCGTGTTTTCAATAGGAATTTGCCTGTGAAATGTACATTTACTTTTGTGAAACTGTGGTATGTGATGCAGAAAAAAAAGAGGAATTTTTGTGTGTGTGTGGTGGTTTTTTTTTTTTTTTTTTTTTTTTGAGTGTAAATCACAATATACATACAGACATATTAAACCAAAGCTTTATGGAGAGAAAAATATATTTTCAATAGCACTTTCAAAAGTAGATAAGCAGTTTTCCAGTGAGTGCTTAAAGGGAGCAAAAAAAGGAGCAGAGAGGTGGTGGTGAAGATTTTCTCAGGTTACTCCCTGTGCTCATAACCTAAGCATTATTCTTACTACTGGTAAGGGAAAAATATGTGCTTTTCCAGGCTGATAAATTTTGGAGATTGTGGTATGGTGATTCTGTATTAATTTGCCATGCTGAGGATAAGGAAGGAGGGGTCACTCAAATTCAATGGACACATGCAATTCATCCCTATTTTACAGAGGAAAATAAAGCACAGAGAAGAGAGTAACATTGTCGAGCTCAGCTGGCTAATGCCAGAGCTGGGAAAAGAGACTAAATCTCCTCACTTCATCTCTTCTCAGCTGCTGTCTGCAGCTCTTTCTGTGGTGGTTAGATTGTGTTCTTTCTGAGAGAAAAAGTTATTTTTGTCAATACAAGAAAGTGATCATTTACAGCGTTAAGGGCACTTGCTCAATTTAATATTGAGAAGCATTAGTACAGGAAATGCCTTCCAAATATTTATATAGCATAAAAACAATGAAAGATCTTTTTGAAAGCAATGAAAATAACTTCCTGGCTTTTATTCAAAGTGATGATATATATTCTTTAGAAACATTCTTAGGACTTGAATATTCCTTCCCTATAAAATGCATTGTATTTTTTTAAAAAGTTTTCTATTTAAACTAGTGTTCACTTTCAAAAGATTCTGTATATCTGGATCTGAGGAGAAGGACTTGTTGGGGGAGGGAGGGAGGGGTTAGGTGATGAGGAGCTCAACATGAACTGGTAATGTGTGCCTTCAGCCCAGAAAGCCAGCTGTATCAAATGCAGCATGGCCAGCAGGTTGAGGGAGGCCTCTACTCTGCTGTTGTGAGACCCCACCTGGAATACTGCGTTCAGCTCTGGGGCCCCCAGAGCACAAGAAGGACATAGACCTGTTGAAGTGAGTCCAGAGGAGAGCCATGATGATGATCAAAGGTCTGGAGCACACCTCCTGTAGCCAGACTGAGGGAGTGGGAGTTGGGATTGTTCAATCTGGAGAAGGGAAGGCTCAGGGGAGACCTTATAGCAGTCTCCCAGTACTTAAAGGGGACTTACAGGAAATCTGTAGAGGGACTCTTTCCAGGGAGTGGAGTGACAGCACAAGGACTAATGGCTTTAACCAAAAAAAGGGTAGATTCCGATTAGACATTAGGAAGAAGCTCTTTACTCAGAGGGTGGTGAGGTATTGGAACAGGTTGCCAAGAGAAGTTGTGGATGTCCCCTCCCTGTAGGTGTTTAAGGCCAGGTTGGGTGGGGCTTTGAGCAAGCTGATCTAGTTTCAAAGACCTTGTTAGATGAGATGGCTCTGAAGGACAGATTGATCCAATAGAAAAGCTCCCTAGTGGACTATACATGGTAGGCATGCCACAGGCATATATGACATAGGCATCCATTGAATGATGATGGGTTGTGGAAATAAGTATGAACTGTATGAAACTGTTTTTATTTTAATTTTATTTTAACTTTTTATTAAATTTAAAGCTGGCTCAGATGAATTATAAAACTGCAATTCACATACATGCAATATGTATTTTAAACATAAATTGTAGAAGTGGGAAATAAAATAATTCAACTTGATAAAGAAAATCAGGTATTTTTTCCTAAATTTAACTTAATGATGGAGCATTCTTCACTTTTAGCATTTATTTCAACCTCTACAAGCCTGCCAAATTGAAACAGCTATGACAAAACTAATCTTTGTTATACTTGTGGCAATTTTCTTATAAAGTCACAGGTCAATATATCCTATCAGCTGAGGCATTGCTCTCAAAAAAATCTCCATTGGATGCTTCTCACAACATCTTTAAGGTAATTTATTGATTAGACTTGTGCATTGTTTTGTTGCAAGAAACAGCCAGTTCAAAATAGTTTAAGACATTATTACATAACATTAATTTTGTTTAATGAAAGACTTTGAAATATCAAATGTCATTGAGTATGTTGCTTTCAGATATGAGCATATTAGCATTTAAAAAATTCATCTGAATTAAGTTAAGTACTTTGTCTTAAACGAGAAATAAGAAATGGATATAACTTATTCAGCATTATAGGTCAATATCAAATGATCAGACCAGAAGCTCTGCCCATTAGAGAGTAATCTTTGTTTACAGAATCAACAAAGACATAAGGCCTAAGTAAAACCTTTGGAACTGAAAGCATTTTACTGTATATCATTGCTTCTTACTTTTCTTGAGAAGATAATATTCATTTCTATTCTTGTGCTAACAAGACAGTTACTCTGCCTGATGGTGACATAGAAAAAGTACAAATATAAACCAATAGATGCTAAGAGCTAAAGATAGTAAATTGCACCCTTCCATTGAAACTGTCTTCCATGTATTTGTAAGAAAATGCCTAGGTCTGTCACTTACTCGTATCAGCTAGTTGTGTTAAACACATTTCTTCTAATTTTCCTCTCACATTTTCATTTATTATATCTCATCAAATATCTGAATGTAAAATAATGATGTTAAATATCTTGCTTAGGTGTTTTTACTTTCTGTTCTGTTCTGTTCTGTTCTGTGTTTTGTCTTAAAAGAAACAAACCACCACCACTAAGTTTTCTGGTTAAGAACTTCTTGACCTGCTCTTCTTCTGTGCTGGGTGTTTAATTCTCCAGCTGGCCTACAGCTATGGAAACAGGAATTGACTTTAGGAATTGACTTTAGAATTGACTACATGCTGCTATAATGGCAAGTGTCCTGTGCACAGGGACAGAGATTTTGTTGCCATGCAGTGGCTACAAGTTTGAGAGCAACTTTATTGTTGGAGAATTTCAGGCTACTAGAGAAATACAGAACTGATATGGTAGTTTTGAAGCATAAAGCAAAACGGCAAGGTTTAGCTTTAGGCATGTTAAATTGTTTTGGGACAATGCTTTGTCTGTTAAAAGGTAACCTCAAACACTTCAGTTTCCAAGTCATCAAGTGCCTTTACCTGAAAAATATTTGAGTTATAATTATGAAACAGTAGTTACTGAAGAGAAGCTGGTCATCTTTTAAATGTGTGGGATGAGAAACATTTGCATTCCTCCTTTTCTGTTTGAGACTTGAGTCACTGCTGCTTTTCCCAGAAAGTACTCCAAAAATCACATTCTTGGGCAAGGCTTGCCCTAGGGCTAGCCATTTGTCTCATTTCCCAGGAGAATACCATAGTCATTGGGATATGCATATGGGGTACACCACCACGCTGGCTACACTACTCCCCTGAGTGGCACAGCTATCAAATCTTCCCATGCAACTAAATGAGTTTAAATCCATTTCTTTCACCTTCCAAGAGATGTCCTTCCTCAGTAGCAAGTCACAGTGCAGACCACTGAATTCTGTTTCTTTCTTTTTCTATTTAAAAGGCTAGGAAACTAAAGAAAGATGATTTTTCTTCCAGTTAAAAAGAAACAGAATTCAAGGTTGTGGTGTAGGCTCACAGGTATATTTAGTACGTAAAAAATAAATTGAATTTGAATATTATTTTTTTTTTCCTGAAAGAAAGTTTTATTAATTTATTTTATATATATGTATGCATAACTGAGTTATCCACACAAATACACACAACCTATGTATTACAGAAGTAAATCTTGTTGCACATCTACCTTTATGGTAGGTGGCTGGTTTCAGTGACAACCAATAGCAAGAGCTATTGTGGCTAATAATATTATGGCTATTGTGACTAGCAAGGGCTAATTCTGTGTTATTGGCGATACATGCATTTTTTTTCCACCATGCTTCACATACCTGTGAATGACTCCATCCTTCTGTGTTTGTCTTTCTATCTATAGCATCCCTCCTCTCCTGCCTACAGTAACTTCCATTTGTCTTCTTTGAAAAGATTATGCTAAAAGAATAAGTGTTTTTCTGCCTCTGGGAATTCTAGTTTCAGATTTTCTGATGCAGTTGCAATTCTTTGTTGGGCCAATATGACTGTCAGAAAGAATAATTACAAAAGCTTTCTTCCTCAATTCAGAGATGGATTTCTGTCAAAGCATTAAAGTTGATTGTGAAAACGATTATTCAGGAGTAAATATTATTTTCTTTGACTCTTTTTTTCTTATGTCTTTGCTGCATTTAATTATCTTTTGGATTTGGCAGCCCTGCACAGTACAGCTCATAAAATAAAACAGAGCCCATACACTTGTAATAACTTTATAATCTTTCTGATTGCTAGTTCTCTGATGGTGCCTTCCAGGATCTGACTGGACCCCATTTCTTTGTTCTGCCAAAAAGAAATAGCCTTGTACTTAGAACACCTACAGCATTAGAGCCAAGTAGAAGAATAATATAATTAAAAAATCATGTTCTTAATGTATGAAAGCAGGTTTCCTACTATTGGCTAGAACAAAAGAAAAACAAAGTTTGACTTTGTTTAGTAGTTTAGTAATCCTTTGTCTTGTCATTACTTATTCCTCTCAGTAGACCAAGTAAACTGGGAATTAAAACAGGCTTCTTATATCTTCTTTGCTCGGAGATTCATTATAATAGACTCTTCTTACAATGAGGTGGCATCTTTTAAAGTCAATACTCATAATAATTTTGTCATGTATTATCTACATCAGTCCTTCCTATTCAACCCCCCCCCTCGCCCCTACCTTTTTTATCCCCTATTAGTCATAGCAAATATAAAGAAGAGATATCCTTTTCACATGCAGCACTCCATTTTCTCCAGAAGAGTAAAGGACTAAGTCCAAATGCAGATCTCTATGTAGAAGTGAACTGTAAGAAACTGAAAGTGTTCACTCTAAGTAGACCTTGTTTAAATTAATAAATTCCCACTGACATGCCTGAAGAAGAGCAGGTCTAAGTGTTTCTGTACAAACTGCTATTTATGAAAATACAATGGAATATCATGTGAAAGAAAATTATCTAAAACACTGGAATATCATAACACTTTCTGAATATGAAAAAGTCAAGTCAATATTTTAAAAACTTTTTTTTTTTTTAATGTGAAAAATCATAAAAGTACAAATTGAAAATGTCTTTGTGCTGCTTCTAGGAAATACCAGGTCCCTATTCTCTATCTGGTTCTCCAGCTAGATAACATATCCAGTGACAAGTGTGGCCAGAAACTTCAACTTGACAAGGGAATAGATGTGCACAGCAGGAGATATTAGTTAATCAGTAATACTGAACTTAAAAGACAAATAGAATCATGCAATGCCAGCAGGACACTTCTAAATTTTACAAGTATCATAGCATTTGGCACTTTGTCATCTTACTTTCATTCAGCAAAAACCCAGTACTTTCAATAGGAGGTAAATGTTTTCAAAGGTAGTATTTCTTAAGATACAAAAGGAACTTTTTTTTTACTAGAAAATTGAAATTGTTCATATACCTGTAAAAAATATTTCTGGATTCATTATAAATTCTGTAATGACATTCAAGCAGTAGAAATGCAGAGAATTGATTCTAGGTAGTCATAGACTTACTCATGGTTTTAGTAAAAGTCTCGTCACTGATTAATTGCTTAGATTTTTAAGCATGTTAACTTCATATACAAAGCTGCTATTTACTGTGTTTAATTACTTTGATACAAAACCCATACTCATTCAAAATCATAAAGAAATAATCATAGATAGCAATTGAAGTTTTCAGTATTCGGAGGAAATATGTATAACTGGTTCTGCAACTATAGGTGTATGTGACTGATAGATTCAGTTGAAATAGTGGAGAAAGCAATATTCTTAAATCATTCTGTGTTTATGTATACAGCCTGTCTTTGTGAATCTTATTTCCCTACCTAGATTCTTCAGTCCTCCTAGATTTTAATTTGTATTTTAGACACAAAATCTGTAGTTATGAAAGAGGAAAATTATTTAAGTCTATTTACAATTTTTTCAGTCTTTTCCATTTTCCAATTCTTTAAATTTCTTTAACATAAAGAGATGTGTATTTTTCTGTGGAGCTGGAAAAATTATCTTTCTTGACTTTTTATGTCAGTAATGATGAAGATTTAATTTTGTTAGTTGCTGTAACATTTCCAAAAGAACAAAAAGTCAGCTGTGTTGCTTGTGGACCATTCTTTAAATTTCAGGCAAGAAGTTAAGATCATGGCTGGAATCATGGTTTAATGGCAGTAAAGTATTCATTAGGAAAAAAGGAGAACATTTTACAACTGCTGCATATACTGGCAGGCTATTGCCTTTAGCTTGGTAAAAGTACTGTTGTGGTCTGATAGTATTGAGGACAACTTCCTTTTCCAGGTATTAGACAAACCAACCAGAGAAAAAGCATTTCTGGACCTGGTGCTCACCAATGTGTCATTAAAGAGGTTAAGATTGGAGGCAGTCTGGGCTGCAGTGACCATGCCCTGGTTCAGTTTGTGATCTTGAGGGATGTGAGCCTGGCAAAGAGCAAAGTCAGGACCTTCAACTTTAGAAGAGCAAACTTCCAGTTGTTCAAAAAATTAGTCGATGAGATCCCATGGGATACTGTTCTTAGGGAAAGAGGATCTGATCAGAGCTGGCAAGTCTTTAAGGATATTTTTCTTAGAGTGCAAGAGCTCTCCATCCCCAAGCGCAATAAATCAAGCAGGGAAGGCAGGAAACCGGTATGGCTGAGCAATGACCTGGTCAAACTTAAGCAAAAGAAGGAGCTGTACAGGCAGTGGAAACAAGGCTGTGTTCCCTGAGAAAAGTACAGAAATGCTGTCTGGATGTGCAGGGATGGGATCAGTAAAGCCAAGGAATTGACAGAGCTAAACTTGGTGAGGGATGCAAAAAGTAACAAGGGATTCTACCAGTACATTGGCCAGAAAAGAAAGACAAAGGAAAGTGTACCACCTCTGAAAGATGTTGATGGAGGACTGCTAACAACAGACATAGAGAAGGCTGAGGTACTTAACAACTTCTTTGCCTCAGTCTTCACTGACAGTCAGGCTTCTCACATCTCTGTAAGTGAAGAGCAGGTTCTGGACCTCCTGATGCAAATGAACAGCTACAGGTCTACAGAGCCTGATGAATCCATCCAAGGTCCTGAGGAAACTAACTGATATTGCTGCCAAGCCACTCTCCATCATACTTGAAAAGTCATGATAGTCATGCAAAGTTCCTGGTGACTGGAAGAGAGAACATCACTCCCATTTTTAAAAAGGGTAGAAAGGAGGACCTGGAAAACTGCGGACTGGTGAGCCTCATCTCTGTGCTTGGAAAGCATGGAACAGATCCTGCTTGAAGCAATATTAAGGCACATGCAAGACAAAGAGGTGATCTAAGACAGCCAGCATGCTTCACCAAGGGCATAATCAATCTGGTGGCCTATGATGGAGTGACTGCATCAGTTGACAAGGGAAGGCTGACCGAAGTAGTCTACCTGGAATTCTGTAAGGCTTTTGGCACAGTCCCACATGTCACCCTGATTTCTAAAATGGAGAGATATGGATTTGAAGGGTGGACCATTTGGTGGATAAAGAATTGGCTTGATGGATGCACCCAGGTAGTAGTGGTCAATGGCTCTATGTCCAGATGAGGCCAGTGATGAGTGGTGACCCTCAGGGGTCTGTGTTGGTACCGGTGCTTTTCAATATCTTCATCAATGACATATATGATGGGACTGAATGCACCCTCAGCAAGTTTTCAGATGACACCAAGCTGAGTGGTGCAGTTGATACCAAAGAAGGAAGGAATGCCATCCAAAGGGACCTGGACAGGCTGGAGAAGCAGGCCCATGCGAACCTAATGAGGTTCAACAAGTCCAAGTGCAAGGTGCTGCACCTGGGTCAGAGCAATCCCAGGCATAAGTACATTGAGAGCAGCCCTGCGGAGTTGGATTTGAGGGTGCTGGTGGATGAGACACTCGACATGAGCCAGCAGTGTGCGCTTGCAGCCCAGAAGGCCAACTGCATCCTGGGCTGCATCAATAGAGGAGTGGCCAGCAAGTCAAGGGAGGTGATTGTCCCCCTCTACTCTGCCCTCGTGAGTCCCCACTTGGAGTACTGTGTCCAGATCTGGAGCCCCCAACACAAGAAAGATGTGGACCTGTTAGAATGGGTCCAGAAGAGTGCCACAAAGATGATCAGAGGGCTGGAGCACCTCTCCTATGAAGAAAGGCTGAGAGAGCTGGGGATGTTCAGTCTGGAGAAGAGAAGGCTCCATGGGGACCTCATTGTGGCCTTTCAGTACTTAAAGGGTTCTTGTAAAAAGGATGGAGAGGGACTCTACTTGTGTAGATAAAGGGCGAATGGTTTGTGTGACACCCTGTGGCAAGCAGCATCATCACAACAATGAGAGTGTCTGGGCAAAAAGGGATAGAGAAAAGTGTCCTGCAAGCTGGATGTGTGCTATGAGCTGCCAGCTGGACCCTCTTCTCTAAAACAGTGGATTTAAAATAGTTTGTATATTTGCAACCCAAGGCGAAAAATCTATTTACATTACAAAGCAAAGTCCTCCAACTCAGAAAGCTGAAACTTCCTTATTTCTGTAGGGAGTATGCTGAGCTGAATCATTGGCTCTTACTGGCAGGATTGTTTTAAATTCCCATGTGGAAATGTAAGGAAAAACAGATGTCATTTGAAAATTTATTTTGTGAGAGGTTAACATCCCCACCTCTCTTCTACTCGCCCTGGATGCATCTGGGAAAAATAAACACTTTTTTATTTTTTTTTTTAAGAAAACGATTTGATTGTTTTTCTTCTTTCTGTGAAATGAAGTAGAATTGCATGAAGCAGTTTCTATATGCTGAAGGAATCTCCTGGTAAATAAATCTTCCTCTTCCTAACCTTGCTGGTGATTTTATTAATAAAAGGCTTCAAATTTAAAACAGCTTCAGAGTAACCAACAATATAGCAGTTTACCTCGTAAAGAGTGAAGCATGATTCAAGGAACCTTCAGTTAATACATAATATCAAAGTTGACAGCTAGATGTAGTTTAACTGCCCTTATTTTCTTTTTTTTTTTCTTTTTTTTTTCTTTTTTTTTTTTTAAAGTATTTTTGTGTGTGTTGTAAGCTCCATATTAGCCATCATTTCTCACGATTACACTATTTTGCCATAGCACTTTCAGATGAAAGAGAAGTTGTTCAAAACTAATGCATTTAATCTTGTATTGTTTTCTGTAATATTGAAATCACTTTTTAGGAGATTTTGGCCACTTAATATGACATATAGACTTCGACAAAGATGAGCGTGTTTCTATGTGATCCATGCTAAAAAACACAACAAGGAGCAGAGAAATATGGAATAAGGTCATGTCAAGTCTCAAAACCAAAACAAAACAACCAAACAAAAACCTGAAAGGTAAAAAGCAGTAGAAAACTGGCCTGCAGCAGTGCTTGGGTCTAACACTTTTAAATTGCCATTATATTCAGGTGCTGCCTTAGAACACACTGTCTGGGCCCCAAGAAAGCCACAAACCCTGCCCATCCCTGCACACCTCTGGGGCTTCCCCATGTACCCAGGCCCAGGCCCCACACCAGCCTCAGGGCTGCCAGCCCCTACTCCACTGAGGCCACAGCAGGGCCAGGCTCCAGCCTCCTACCCTGCCTAGCAGAGCAGAGCCTTCTTTGTCTAGTGGTCTTTTATCCATGCTGAGTGAAGGGTCATATGGGTGTAATTACAGAAATGTGAAATCAGCTTGATATATTCATTCTCCGTGGTTACTTCTGAAATCATTCAGCTGCTCATAAACTTTAATTTGTAAAACATGCTAGCTTTTAAAAAATGTTTAGGACAGTGGAAGACCTGTTAGTTCTACCCTTACCTTATTTACATCCTTTCTGGCCACAGGACAGGTAAGTAACTTCCAGTATTTGTCTCTGGCCAAGAATCATATCCTTAAAATGTTGATATTAAGCAAGTTATTGTTTATTAGGTATATTGTTTTAGTTTTCTCACTGTTTTATTGCCTTACAAATCATATTACAGGGAACAGTAAATATTTTGAAATGTAATTAATGACATTTTAAAGCTAATAGATTCAAAGATGAGCTATTGCAGTATTGGTTGCATTGAAACATTTACGCTTTATAAAGCTGCCCTGAATGTTTTTCCATTACTACACCTTGGTAATGTACAAGTCAATTACCTTTCAAACATTCTTTAATATGTTCAGAGCCTTTCCTTCCTCTTCACACAGTGTAAGTGGCCTTTACTTGGAAATGAAAAGGCTGCAGTCACATGTACTGCATAGCAAGTTTATTGGCTTCTACTGTGAAGCTTCAAGGGTGACCACTCAGTGAGAACATGAGTTTCTCCCTAGTGGTACTCTGGAATGATTAAGAAATAATTGCTACTGCTGCTGTTTCTTTTTACTGTCTGTTTTCATGCAGCATTAAATGACAATCATAAGGTATGTAGGCAATTTACAGCAGGAGACCACAACCACTGCACTAAGAATCATTGTGGCACAGATGCAGGAATGTGTGTCCAGCTTGATGGCTGTGACCAACTTGCCGCTGCTGCTGCACCAATGTTCTGTGAAGTTCCAGCATCAGTTTAAGCTGGAAGTAGTGATGTAAATGTTGTCCCCAGTATCTGATGGGATTAGGTCTGAGCTCTAGCTTTGTATCCATTTTCCTTTACTTCTCTGAAGCATGTTGATTAAGGTGAGCTTAGTCATAGTCTCTTGTGTTTTTTTTTTTTTATCACAACGTTATTTACCATAGACTTCTTGAGGTTCTCAGTCATATTAGTGAAAGATGAATGAGTCCAGTGAAGAAACAAGTCACAGTTATGGAGTGGCCTGGCCCTGTAACTTGTTGTTGTCTTTTCTTGCTGCCTCTTGGGCCTAGCTTCCTGTTCCTGATTGTTAGTGGGAATGGGAACCATAAGATCCAATCAATCCAATATAAGGTCTATGTGTTTCTGCTTCTCTTATACCAATTCTGTTATTGTGACACATCCAAGTAAATTTTTGTTTTGTTTTGTTTTGTTTCTTCTGAAGGCTTGCTAGACTGATTAAATTGACTTTAGCTCAAAGCAAAGTAGCATTTGATTGCCAAGAGAGTAGCTAGGAAAATGGATTAAGATAACCCCTGCCCCCCTTCCCCTTTCTCACAAAATCTAAACCTTTCTCTACTCATAATAGTCTTTCTGTCTATGCCTATGTTATTCTCCTGTCTGTAGTGGAAGAACTGGATTGCTTGCTCTGATCCCTGAATGTATCATATAGTACATCAAAATTGGAGCCAGGAAAGCTTCCGTAGCACTAAATGGCTCTCAGACTTTGTCACTGATGCACTTCAGAGCAATTCTTGGCATGGTTTTAGCCCAGGACTGATGATCATTCCACTCTGATTTTATGAATTTAACAGTATGGATGTGGACTCTTCTGTGCCAGACAGCTTCAGAGCCAGAGAGCCTCAGGCACTTTTCAATTCGTAGTATAGAGGTGGCTTTCAGGTCACAATGCATTTTTGCACTTCTGCCAGCTTTCTGACAAGCACCAGATAGTATTCCTCTTTATGAGGCTGTTATTTTAGACTATTAAATAAAGATGGTGCAGGCTTCTAGATTTTAAAGCTAAGATCAACCTAAAACATTATTTTTTATCCTCAAAAAGAAGTGACTCAAGTGTGACATGAAAAATGAGGTCACAAAATAAAGAATTAACATGCTGAAGCAAGTCATAAACATTTAAATTTTATTTTCAAAAATCATTGTGTTTGTTTTTTGTTTGATTTTTTCCAAATTTTGATCAAACATTGCTCAAACTGTGATTTGTTTTAATTTCCTTTGAACTATTTTGCATATTTGATTAAATGTTAGTGAATGTCTTAATCACTGTAACACTCTCCCCTCCCTCCACTATAACTCCAGCCAAAAAAGAAAAAATAAGCCCATGTTTTGTTTTTTTCTTTATTATTATTTTTATTATTTTCTTTTCCTCTCAGAATACATCATTCTAGTATGATTCTGTATAGGCAACAAGCAATTTGTGAATTGATGGCCATTATTATCTTAACTCCACTGAATATTTCACATAACAAGCCTTATATTTGCTGTTTTTTTTTTTTTTTTTTTCTCCTTTTTTTCTTGTCACTGAGAAAGATCCAAAGCCAAGCTTGCTCTTTTATTATTTATTTATTTATTTATTTTTTATGGCTGACAATGGCATAGAAATTAAGTAACTTATAAAAATGTCAGTGAACATGATTTTTTCCTTCTTGCAAATATGCAAAGCAGTGAAGTCCTGAGAATATAAAAACCTCCACCAATCAGTACAGAATGAAGTCCAATCAGGGTAAAACAAAACACAGAAAGTGTTTGGTAAAGTGTACTATGTAGCTGTAAGACCTACTGAGCTTTGCTCAGAAGTCTCATTTCATATTTCTCATTTTTGTTGCTAAAGCATGACATCACTGCAACACTTAGAAAATCATTTTTTAGACAGAAAGCAGGCCATTTCTCTAAGGAGTGATTTTTATTTATTTATTTTTTTAAGAGAAAATGAAACTGCAAGAAATAAATATCAACACATATTTTCTTTGCCCTGGGCCTTATAATGATGGTTCCTTTTTAAGAATATGCTTCAGGCCCAGTGACTAATGGGTTGAATGCTTACATAAATTAAACATATGCTTACATACTTTGCTCTGTGGAACATGAAGATATTAAAACAACTGGAGCTATGTTGACTGTCTTGCTGTTTTGGTAATAATTAATACCTTGATGACGCATACATGCTGTTAATGAACAGGAAACATCCTTTTTCAGAATTTCTTTTTCAGGAACTGCCATGACAGAAGGGATCAATTATAACCAGTTGTGTCCAATATAAAGAGCTTACCCATATGTAGTGGGTTTACGTGGCAAGGTTTTGGTAGCAGGGAGCCATAGGGGTGGTTTCTGTGAGAAAGATCTAGAAGCTGCCCCATGTTTGGGAAGGGCCCCATTGTTTTCCAGATCTGAGCCAATAAGCGATGTTGTTTTGCGCCTCTGTGAGAGCATATTTAAGACAGGGAAAAAACGCTGCGCCAGACAGCAGCCGGGGAGTGAGAAACAGCCTGCAGGTGCCAAGGTCAGTGTAGAAGGAGGGGGAGAGGTGCTCCAGGCGCCGGAGCAGAAGTCCCCTGCGGCCTGTGGTGAGGACCATGGTGAAGCAGGATGTCCCCCTGCAGCCCATGGAGTACCCACGGTGGAGCAGGGTTCCCACGCTGCAGCCCGTGGAGGAGACCATGGTGGAGCAGGTGGCCCTGCACCGACGGAGGCTGCCCGCCTGTGGAAGACCCCTGCCGGAGCAGATTCTGGGCCGGACCTGTAGCCCGTGGAGAGGAGACCATTCAGGAGCAGGGGGCCTGGCAGGAGCTGCTGCCCGTAGGGGAGCCAGGTTGGAGCAGTTTTCTCCTGAGGGATGGACCCCGTGGTACGGACCCATATCTGGAGCAGTTCTGGAAGAGCTGCTGCCTGTGGGAAGCCCACGCCGGATCAGTTCATCAAGGACTGCATCCGTGGGTGGGACCCCACAGCACAGGGGACGAGAGTGACCGAGAAGGAGTGGGCAGAGAAGTGCTGTAGACTGACCATAAGCCCCATTCCCCCGTTCCCCTGCGCCGCTCAGGGGGAGGAGTTGGAAGAGGGTGGATGGGGGGGAAGGTGCTTTTGTTTTTTTTTTTTTCCTTTGTTTTCTCACTTCTCTTGCTTGTTAGTAATAGGCAATAAATCTTAATATCTCCTTATGCCGAGTCTGTTTTGCCCGTTACAATAATTCCTGAGTGATTTTCTCATTCTTGTCTCAACCCTTGAGCCCTTTTCACATATTTTCTCCCCATTCCTCTTTGAGGAGGGGGAGTGGGAGAGCGGCTGTGGTGGAGCTCGGCTGCCCACTCGAGCGGAACCACGACACCATATCAAGAGGAAAAAATGTAGACAATCCTATACAAAGGAATGCGAACAATTAAGAGATTTCTGGGGCAAGTCACCCTAACAACATCTGATACTAAGACTTCTTTTCTTCTGTATGTGCATATTTAGAAATAGAATCTAATGCATTCATTTCAGTAGTGTCCCACAAACAGAAGAATCAGGTTCCTTTGTCCTCACTATAAGCCATCTTGCTGCTTATTAAAAGCTGAGGGTTATACCAGTACCAACTTCTCATTCCTCTCAGTAAATCTGTGTGCATCAGATGGTGCTCTATATTCTTATTACTGAGAATGGTTCTCATTCCTCTTTGCAATAAATATTACAACAAGGAAAAAGGTGATCTACCAGCATCTCCCCATAAATATTGTGTTAAATTGGTAACACTCAGTGGGAAAGATTTTTATGTGCTATGTGGAAAGCCCTGGTTCTTTTCCTGGTTCATACATCTTTCTAGAGAATGGTTTTATCCCTGGTAGACCCTCCAGGACTTTTTCTCTCTGCTTCACCTATTATCTGCACTGGATTTGGTGTCAGGAGACATTTTCCTGAAAATGTGTAAGGTCAGAGAAAATATAATACAGTTTTACCATTTACTGGAGCTGTAACTATCATCTGTTTGAATAAAGATAAGCTATTTTGCCACTTTAGAAATGTCTCAACTACAGGTTCTTGAATGCTGGGATAGTACACTTAGAGGAAGAATAATTCTGTACATGCCCTATTTCTGATATTCTTTCCTTAAATATCCAACATCAGTATCTTTGGAGACAGCACATGGGAACTATCATCTGACCCAATACGCTTGTTTTTATGTAACTGGCTTTGTGTTGACTCTGTCTCCTGTGGCTTCTTTCAAGCCTCTCAAGCATTTGTAGGTTTATGTCTTCAACGTCAGCTGCAGCATTTTTCTGTTCCTTTAAACTGCCTCTCCCATTCTGCCCCTACAGTGCTGCGAAACAAATTACTCTTTTGTTGCTGCTTGACTTGAAAACCCCATTTTGATTTTATACTGGCAAAAAATGGTCACCATTTTGAAATTATTACTTAAAAAAAGAGAAGAAATTTTCAGGAGTATGGCATCCATGGCCACAAATCCATAAAAAATTAACAAACTCTCACTGTATCATAATTGCTTATAAATACATAAGAACATACATGTTTTATAGTGTTTTTTCCAAACAAGAAATAAAATATTATTTAAACTGTATGCACGCAGTATGCTTGCAGGTTATTCCCACTGTTCAATTATATCAATGGTATGAAGCAGGATTTAGAGATTAAATCAAGAGTAAATTTTCCTCCTGAGTAGTTTGACGATAAATTGCATGCATTTTCTGTTGTATCTAATTTTTACATACTGAATAATAATAATTAAATAATAGGATTAATACTCCGGAGTTTTATACAGAAAATTGACATTCAGTGACATCAAAGCATTTCAAACTTTGAAAGAGTCTACATTCTTTACAGATGAGGTTGAAGACAAGCTCTAAAAACCGGACTCTTAAGAACAAGAAGTACAAATCTGCCTGATTAATCTCTTTCTTTGAAGGGAGTTTTAAATGTAATCAACCTACCTGTTAAGTAGCACTTACTTGAGCACTGACTCATGTATGCTAGTCTTTTCAGGATACCCACTGATCCAAAGGAAATCAAGAATCATCTACATGACAAAAGGAAATGGATCACAGAGCACAGAGATGAGTATAAACAGTTGGTTACCTTTGACCTTGGTCAAATAACTACTGTGGATTTTTTTTTCCAAACACTTTTTTTTCAAACAATTGAAATCAAGTATATGGTATCAGACTCTTTTACTTGTTTATAGTCTTACTTTCATTAATAGATCTCCCCCTGTAGTCTTAAATCATTAATAAGGCTACTGTTTTTGAAAGCTGAAAAGTAAATACTCTTACTCATGAGGCATTTAAATGGTTAACTAAGAACAACTAATTAAGGAATAAAGATCATCGAGAAATTTTCAGTCTAACACCTTTTCACTGGCCATTTTGATGATACTTTTGTACGTAATTCTTAATGAACAGTTCTGATGTCTTTAATAAATAGTTTCAACATCCTTTTATTTATTTATTTTGCTATAGCAAAACATTCTGTTTTAATTTGGTTTTAAAATACTAATGTACTTTTATAATTAGGAGTAGCATATTTATAATGTAAAACTCAAAATATTTGATATTTTCAGAAAAAAAAAAAGTTAAGCTTCTGAGTGCTTAGAAATGTCAGGGTCTGCTCACTGTTTATCTAATCACTTCTGATCTAGGCCTGCTTTCATCTTGTGTTAGCAATTAAGAGATTCAGGTAAGTTTTGGTTTCTCTGGAAAACAATGAGTGCAATTGGAAGGCATCTACCAGTCAGTTTTATGGTTAGATTGCCAGATACTGTCTTCCTTTAATCTGGTGTCTGATTTCTGTCCCTGATATCCACTTGAATGGACCTTGTCAGTTTTGTAGTAATAAATTAAATACTCAGGAAATTCTCACACCAAGAGGTGAATTTATCTTTTTGCTTTTACTGAGGAAACATTGAAATATTCACTGTGAAACATGAATTTTTCAAATAAAAATGATTTATTTTTTTTCCTAATAAAAATACATTCTGATGGGAAATCCCAATCATCATTATATACATATTTACTGAAAGAAAAAACCTGTCTCCAAAACCAGAAAACAATAGGAACGCTTGTTTTTATAAAAATGTATTGGAGTATAATGATTGTGTCTCTTAATACACTCTTCTGGTTGTGTATATTTGGTAACCTTGAAAAGTGAATATATTGTGCTTGAGCTACTGCTAATGTATTAAGATGCTTGCAGCAATTAGAAACAGAGACAAGTTTGCTGTACAAATGGAAAGGGCTCGTGTAAGTTCATTTTGCAATGTGTTGCTATCTTTCATTAATATGTACATAATAAAAAAGAATTCTAGGTAGGAATTCTACCAGTATTGAGGTGGCACAGCATCATTTTATTTGCATCATTTTATGTTATTCCATTTTGAAAAAACAAAACAAACAAACAAAACAAAACAAAACAAAAATATTCAAATAGAAAGAGAAATCTCTCCTTACCGGGGTTAGCTGCCAGATTTTTTGTTCAGTTGCTTCAAGAAAAGAAAGAGCTGTCCTTGGATAGTGTCATCTTTTGAAAAACAGAACAAAGTACAAATTAAAAACACTATATGAAGTAATTCAAGCCTTCAAATGTTTTTTAAAAAAGTTGCAAGAGGGAGCCATCATTTTATAATTCTCCACATCATGTCATCATTTCCTATAATATCCCATAATGACCAGCTGGCACACTGAAATAATTAAATGTTGACTCTGCTGAATATTTAAAGAGGGTTATTCTTATTATGGGTTATGAAGGCTATTATTAGCTTACATAGAAGCCCTTCCCACTGAAATGAAGAAGCAAATCATTGTTACTTTTTTTACAACCTGTTTTAGGACTAAGAAATTGAAAAGAATGTAGTACAGATTTGTTGTTGCACTAGGTAGTACGTCTTTGTTGTTATACCAGAAAGCTTCTGAGATGGTCAAAGATTAAAAAAAATAAGAATTGTATCTTTTTTTTTTCTTAACAAGACACCTGTGACTAGACCACTTCATAGAATCACAGAATTGTCTAGGTTGGAAGAGACCTCAACATCATCGAGTCCAACCTCCTTCCTAAATATGAAATATAGATCTTGTATACGCATAACAAATGCTTTCTAACAGGAAGCCTAATGTAGCAGAAAGTTGGGGACTGATATTTTCCTTTTTCTTCCTCTTCCTTCTTTTTTTTTTTTTTTTTTATTGTAGTTAATATCAAGTGTTAATAAATACTTGTAGGAATAAACACTGCAAAGTGATGTTTTGAATAAATTAGCACTGTTAATTTATTTTTTTTTAAGTGCGTTATATGATAAATTATTCTACTGGGGCTGGAAGTAATCCAAAGCACAGCTTATTTTACTTTTAAAGTCAAAGAGTATATCCTTCTTTCTCCAATCTTTTTGCACTATGGGGATCAAAGCAATACAGGTATTTCAAAGCTCTTAATTTTTAAATCCTGCTTCATACACAGTTATTCTTTTGAAGTCACGAATGTATCCATATTCATGAAATTAAACAAATGCTTTAGGCTTTGTTGGCAGGGAATGCATAAATTAATATTTACCATCAAAAATGCAAACTGATTGAGGTTTACAGGGAAATTTGTTTGTTTGTTTGTTTGTTCTTTAGACTAACCTGTCTGTAAACTATACTGTCTGTAGTCTGAATGTGGTCTTGCTAATAGTTTTAGACATCACACCTACAACAATACTATGACTTTGTAGAATATAAAACAAAATGCATCACACCCCCACAAATCATGTCTCAATCACAGAAGTATTGTGTAAGTTTATTTCATTCATACTTTGTGAACAGGGTTACTTACATGCAAATTCCTCAACATGTTATTTTTAAGAGAGTTAGAAAATAAATTTGAACTTCTCCAGTAATTATTGCTCTCAGCTGATTGTGTTTAAAGTAGGACTGGTGTCCACACAGTAACTACTTGTTATTCTTCCTATGCTCTGTACCAGCCTGACATTCAAGTAATTATTTTGTTCCTGTGCAGAAGGAATAACAAGTTAGAGAGAAAGCTGAAAGCACAAGGTGAGGGAGAGGGATGTTGAGGATGTTGGGACAGAGCTAGCAGTGAAGTTAGAATGAATAGACAGAGAGCAGGGAAGGCTGTGGAAGGAGAGGTTGGGAGTCCAGGTTGATTGATGATCTGGGTGTTTAAAACAACTGTGGAGAGGTGAGAATGGATCCTGGATATGTCTGTGGGATTGGATGAGCAAGACCATGACTGGACTTAGGAAAAAGGGACTGGAGAACACAATTGAGACCAGGGTGAATGGGACCAGGCTGGACAGGTTCAAAAGCAGGGCAGAGAGTTTTGTGCCCCAAGACTGTGCACTGTCAGAGCGTATTTGGAAGCCCCATTACATACATGTAAATCTTAATAGCCTTATGCAGAGCAATCCTGATGTTGTGGAAGTTTACATCAACAGCAAAGCTAGGGAAACCCAATTTTTTTACAGACTTACAGAGGGATTATGCACTTTCCTGTAGTCATTATAAAGGCTTCATTTCAGGAGAAAACTATATTAAATAACAGAAATAGTATATAATCCTGAAATTAAACCATATTATAATGTCATTGAATATTGCAGCAACACCTTAATTTTATCATTTCATAACTTCTGCATACTTGATTTTTTACCCTCTACAATATTCTTCCAACAAAATTTTTTGGAGTAATTTCTTTTAAATGTTTGTATTTTAAAGTATTGAATGTATTCATACCCAGTTTTCTATCCTTACTTTCCCCGTCCCCTTCTCAAAGAAAAACACAGCAGACTTTCGGACTCTGCACCATGCTAAAAGCTACATGAACATTTAATAACTATACTCTGTTCCAGACATCTAATGGACTTTTCTTTTTTTCTTTTTTTTTTTGATCACTTAGGATATCTTTGGCAGAACTGAGAGGGAATTACTGCTTCACCCATTTTAGTTGCTATGCCAATTTGTTTTTTTCTCTAATGTCAGAAATAGGTCCTCCATGGCTACTTTATTTCTTCGGCAAGTCCTCTCCTCAACAGTTATTCCTCTTGAGACAGTAGAATGTGAACCCCAATATATGGTGAGCTCCAGTATATGGTGAACCCATAACATTGAAGATGTTTAATTTCTTCAGTTCATAACGACAGTAGGAATTGTTCAGAGAGGCAAACTCCTACTTTGCATAGTAAAACTCAGGGGATTGCAGCAAAGTGCCACTGCTAAAATGGCTAGTGGCCATAGGAATTAATGTATGGTCTCCTGAGAACAACATGCACTACTTCCATTAGCCTTTTAGAAAAGTATATCATAAATACATGTATATTGTGCTCTATAGTTGATGGAATCTTCACAAAACTGTTGGTAGTTTTAATGCAGATTGTTGCAAGATTTCATTAATTCTGTGATAGCGATCTGATTGTTTTTACATTCTAAGCTTGTTTTTCTTCTACTTTCTGTTTCTTCTACATGTAAATAAATGAATGAGTGCAAACACTTCTTTCATGCCTGAAATAAACAGAACATCATGCTTTCTCTCTCCATTACCATTTGGAGTGACTGCAACTTCCTAGTTTCAAGAACATATATGTAATTTATAAAAGAAATGACTCAATCTCAGATTTTTTTAGATGTTCCTACTTTATCCATAGCACTAATTAAGACATATAAATGATGGTTAAAGTTTAGTCACAAATGGTGACTAAATTACTGTCTTTTTACAAAGGAAAATACAAATGTAAGCTCCAGAGCATTAAAAATATGTTAATCTGTGGTGGTTTTACTCAGGTGGGCAGATGAGCTCCACCACAACTGCTCTTTCACTCCCCCTTCCTCAAAGGGAAAGGGGGAGAAAATACAATGGAAAGGGCTCAAGGGTTGAAATAAGGACAGGAAGATCACTCAATCATTATCGTCACATGCAAAAAAGACTTGGCATAGGGAGATTAGAGAAATTTATTACCTATTGCTAACAAGCTAGAGAAATGAGAAACTAAAAATAAACCGCAACTATTCAAAACACCTTCCTCCCATCCACCCTATTCTATGCTCTCTCCCAGAGTGGTGCAGGGGAACAGAGAATGGTGCCTGCAGTTGGTCCCTAACACTTCATGTCTGCTGCTCCTTCATGGTCACTCTCTGCCCCTGTTCCTTGTGGGGTCCCTCCCATGGGATGCCATCCTTCCCAAACTGATCCTGTGTGGTCTTCCCACGGGCAGCAGCTCTTCAAGAACTGCTCCAACGTGGCTCCGTACCACGGGGTCCATCAGTCAGGAGTAAACTGCTCCAGCATGGGTCCCCCACGGGTGGCAGCTCCCCCCAGACCCCCTGCTCCTGCGTGGGCTCCTCTCCATAGGCTGCAGCTCTGGCCCGGGGCCTGCTCCTGAGGGGGCTCTCCATGGGCCGCAGCCTTCTCCAGGCCACATCCACCTGCTCCACCGGGGGCTCCTCCATGGGCTGCAGCGTGGAGATCTCCTCCATGTGGGACCCATGGGCTGCAGGGGGACAGCCTGCTCCACCAGGGGCCTCTCCACAGGCCACAGGGGAGCTTCTGCCCCTAGACCTGGCATAACTCCTGCCCTCCTTTTGCATTGACCTTTGGGCCTGCAGGGCTGTTTCTCGCTCCTTGCTCTCCCAGCTGCCATTCTGCAGCAGCTTTTTTCCCCTTCTTAAATATGCTCTCACAGAGGCACAAACAACATCACTTATTGGCTTGGCTCTGGGCAGCAGCAGGTCCCTTTGGAGCCAGATGGAGCTGGCTCTGATCTAACATGGGGCAGCTTCTGAACTCTTCCCACAGAGGCCACCCCAGACTACCCCTGCTACCAAAACCTTGCCATGTAAACCCAATACAAAATCTTAGAAGGTCACTGATAAATACTATAGTCTTAAGTAGTTGACAATGATCTTATGCTTACTCCTCTGAAAATAAAACATCATATAGATCACGTCATTGAGTACTGTAGTAACATCCTTAATTTTGTCATTTCACAACTTCTGCATACTTGATTTCTTACACTCTATAATATTCTTACTAATGCAGACTTCAGTAGTCGACAATAATCCTGTGATCTCACCCCTCTGGAAAAAAAAAAAAAAAAAGAATATGTTATTTAGGCAATTTATTGCAAGGCAGTGCCTTAATATGTATGACTGTTTGAAAAAGCTTTTTATACCTCTAGGCATTATAAGAATGTATTGTGTTATATAGTGTGTGCAAAAAACAATGTGATTTCACATCTAACTTTGCAACCTAAACATTAGAGCTTAGTCTTCTAATTTCACTTTCTACTGCCCTGTTTTCCTACTCAGTGACACAGACAGAAGATGGCACTGTTTATTCATTGTTCTAAAAATGAGAAACTATTTTCTGTTCCTTCAAGGAAAAATAAATGCTAGTATACAGGGAAAACAGGAAAGAAAATGGAGGTGATAATGTTTTTGGAGAAATAGATTCTTTCTGCTGAGTCAGGACATATGCTTATAAAAGCTGCAGTGTTGACAAGGCTCAGACGAGCTATCTTTTGGTGTGACAGCTCTACAGAGTTGAAAGCTTTTGTGGAATGAGGGCTTGAAATACAACATATTAAGATCGAATATCAGAGACCTAGTATTAAATTTGTTTGTATACTGAAAAAAACAAACACTGTAAGAACAAAAGATGCATTTGATAATTGTCTTATTAATACAGAATGTCACCCAAGACTTGTGCAAAACAGCATGACTACATTCATCAGAGGGAGCCTCGGAATTCACAAAAAGACTCCTGATCTCATGAGCATCCACATGCTTGTTTTCAAGTCCTTCTACTTATGATATTTCTACTTAAAATGCCCAGTAAGTTGTTTTTGCAAAATCAGAGTATTGATATGCAAAATATCTGATGCTTGGAAAAGAATGAAAAGAATTAATATAAACAGGGTCTATATTGATATTATACTGCAAGTGGGTGGTCATTAACATATTACTACTTTATTTCAGTTAATGAATATTGTTGCTGTCTAATCTAAAATTTTATTTTGAGCAACAATAGGCTTTTTATAGATAAGCCTACACTCCTACATTAAAATTATCAGCTGTAGCTGGAGACAAACTGTCACTCTCCAAAAGCTTCTAACTCGTGTAGAAGGCCTTGGTACAAAGGGTGTTACTTTTCAATCAGCTCCAGTACTTCCTTCACAGGTGGCTGATGGTAAAGAAAAGAAGACCGTGGGAAGGTAGGAGTTTTCATTCCCATTTGCAAAGTTTTATTGTTAATTTTGCTGGTGCTTAATTTATTTGCTTTCTTCATATAAATTCTAAACCTTGAGGATTGTCTCTGTTGAAATTGCTCTAATTTTCTGGTCACTCGATTCACTTATCAAATTGCTTCTCTTGTGTGACTACCGGTATTGATTCAAACAAGGCAAAGCAGGATTTGGCCTAGCATAAAATGTGTTCCTGTGTTCTGTTGGTTAATTCTTCTACTAAGATATAAATATATCTTAGTAACAGGATAAAAAGATATCCTGTTTTTCTTTGGAGAGTTTTCAGGTTTTCATTAGAAGAGCAGCATGGAGAGTTTGTGATAGTCTTTGAAAATGCTTGTAATTCACTCCCTGTTCAGTCTGTGGTAAATCTGAAATATATTACATTAGTGAAGACTTTTTTGAAGCTGAACATATATTTCTGGTTTTTGGATGCCAGTGAAAGAATGAGTTGATTATGTGGAGCATGTGTTTTCAGAACTGAATTATGGACTTTGATGTATTGTATGTCTCAAGTATCCCCAAATGCCATTATAAACTATGTTGACTTGCCCTTTTACAGTTCTGCTTGATTTCTTCTTAGTATTCTTATTATTAGCCATAAGAATGGTGTTATTTATAAAAAGGTGTTATGCAAGGGAAATAATTCATGAAAAACCAAACTAGCAAAAACTCACGTAGTAAATGCAAGATGGGGAAGATATTCATGTTAGGAGCACTTTCCATAAATCTGTGTGACAGAAGAGGGCTTTAATCTTACAAAACAATAATGTTTATACCGGAAATTTTTCTTTGTGTTTAATTACAACCTCAGATTTTAGATTTCTAAACTTGTGAAGAAATTATGTATCAGGCAGGACAGCTTTGCATTTTTAAGTAATTTTACAAAAAGGTAGATAGTTGAGTTATAGGTAAGAAAACTGCATTCATAGAATCATAGAACTCTATATTATATATATAATAATATATATATTATTATATAAATTATTATTATAATATAATTATTATATATAAATTATATATTATAACATAAATAATGCATTATACATTATTGTATAGACATCATATTTCATAATCTGAAATCAATATTGCAAGACCAGGGTTTTGAAGGAACATTTGACATACAAAGAGTTGTTTTTATTTGAAATCCTAAGATTCAGCCACCATCCCTAATTTATGCCATATTCTCTGGAATAAGTGAAGCATCTTCCATTTTCTTCTCTATAATCATTAGAAAATTGAACTTTCAATGTTGTGACCTATTTTATGGAGCTGATTGCTTGGCACAAAACTCTAGTACACTCTATTGTGTGCTTGTGACATATGCTCTTTGGGAAAGGTATAAATATGTGAATCAATGTACTTTATGGATTGCCTGTCTAATATCAGAATATATTATAATACTCTCCCTGTAAACAAAAGACTAATAATCTAAGTGAAATTGCTAAAGTCAGTCCAGCATACTGGGCACCAACACCTTTGCTCTACAAAAAGTGCTAGAGAAGTTCCTCCATTTGCCTGTGCCTGTTAATACATTATGGCTATTACCTAGGATTGATATACATCTCCAGAACAAAACGATTGGCCTTTTTTATCCTGAGTACTTCTTTTTTTTTTTCCTTCCTATTTTTAACTCTTTCAGGATCATCTTTTTTTTTTTTTTTCTTGCCAACTGTAGCTTCCATGGGCTGAGACCTAAGATTAATCTGACTTGGTCTTACCTGGCTGCAAAATCTTGATTTACAAAATATGGCAATATGTAGATCCCAATGGTAATACTTCCTTTAGTGACAGCTTCCTTTACTTTCTTTTCACAGAGGATGGCTAGGTCAAGCTGTAGTCTTTCAATATGCTTACTGTAGCAGAAGTTATCTTTCCATTACTTTCCATAACCAAATTCTTCCCATAAATTTTAGTTCTTTCAGAAGGAGGAGATTCTACTCTGAAACATGACAAGATAATGGCAAATTTGTCAGCAGCTCCTATAGGGATTTGAGCAGCTCTTAGCAGCAACTTTTAGCTCCTCTCCTCCCTTAGTTCATATAGACTTATAAGAACTATAATATCTAAATTCCTGTTTGTGCTGTGTGAAAATCTAGCATTCTGTGTCCAGGCCACTTGGAATAATTTGCTCATGTTTTTAAGGGGAAGAAAAATGTCTAAATGAGATCTAAATATAGATTTTATTTAAAACAAACTAACTTAAAACCTGGCAATGATCTTGATGTATCAATCTAAAATTCAAAACCTTCCTGTATTATTACCCTATGTAATTGAAATGTTTGTCTTTACTGCATCTTTACATTCTGATACACAACAAAATTAATTTCACAGAGACAAAGGAAATCTTGGCCCTGAGCTTGCTTAAAGTGATCATGACTCTGATTCCTGCAGGGGCTTCTGACAGAGGGAGTGAGATCTGCAATGAATGGGCTACTTAACCTGAGAACTAGCACAAAATAATGTTGACCTCCAGCTGTCTGAACAATATATTTACTAAATAAATAAATTGGAAGGAATGCCCTTTTATTCCAGGGTCAGGTCAGTGTGCAATTCTAGGTGAAAAACTATGCTGTTTAGGCTTTTTCCCTGAGGAAATAAATCCAAATTCATGATGTAGGTATACAGAGTTCATTCCATAATTGTATCAAAGATTGTATCTAATGACCATTTTGCAGCTGTCTGGCTATGGTGTAATGCCATTTATTTATTAATTTATTTTTGAAAGGTAAACCAAAATCAGATAGTATATTAGAATGTTAAAAAGGTATCCAGGCCTATACAACAGAATGCATAATGAAAGCACAATCAGTAATCCCAGTTCCAGAAAGAATGAATGGGGAGGTGGTTCAGACTTTTACATTTCTGTTAAAGTGACTAAAACTGCTCTAGCTTGCAATGGCTATTTAGAATTACAGGCACATCTCTGGGATCCATTCTCCCACCTCAGGCAAGCCTGGTAATGTCTTTCGGTTGGAGTATGGATCTGAGTTTGAACCTGACTCTATGGTGCTTTAGTATCTCTACTAACTACTACAAACTTACATGAACTTCATTTCTAAATAGGTTTTTACCCAGACATTATGGATTTGATATAATTCAAGGAAAAAAAAAAAAAAAGAACCCAACACCCTTCATTCTATTGCCCATTCCTTGATACATGCAGGCTCTTAGCATAATACTTTAAAGAAAAAAAAATCCCTGCCAACTCTGACTGTAAATTCACATTACATTAAAAGCAGAATAAAGGATTAGAGTACTAAAAAAAACTTACAGGATGAACAAGCCCATATAGTCAGTGGGTTTAAAAAGAAATCTGTCTTTTCCTTGTTTACTTGCTTCAAAGATGAAAGCCTCTGTGTTAGGATTAAGAAAGCTCTACTTAAAATAAATAAATAAAGCTGGAGCTGGCTACTTTATTTATTTTTTTTTATATGCAAAAGTAAAATAACAGCCAAATAATTCAAGAAAAAGGAATAATATGCATGATTCTGAATTTTACATGTGACAGACAATGGCTCTGTACACCTTGCATAGAATTCTGTACAGTAACAAGACCTGATAAAGGAGAGGCTTACACAGTAACATTACAAAGACTAGGCTTCTAATCATACAGATTTTTAACAAAGATTGTCATCCTTTTACAGAGATGATCTATAACAAAAGAAAATATCCTACATTGTCATGTAAAAAAAAAACAACACTTTAGCTAGCTGTCTTGTGGCCTCCCTGTATTGTTAAAAATGCCTGAGAAATTATACAAGGTCCGTTATTTGGAACATCCACTGGGAAACTGGTAGCAAAGATGAATTAATAATGAGTAATGCAATGATGTCTAAAAATAGGAAGAAGAAATGATGTCATGTGGTCAAGAGAATATGTGCTTTCTGTGAATACAGAGTCTGGAGATGCTTTTTGTAGCTGTCTAAAGCAAAACTTCAGAACAGAATTTTGTTTCATCTCTCTCTACTGCAAAGCATAACCAGAACTTGTTGTCTTTGGGCTTTTTATCTTCCCATATCAGACTGAACAGTCTTCTCAAGATTTTGGGTTTTGATTTTCCTCATACAGTTTTATCAAGGAGGTAGGATATCTTCATGCAGTGAAGTGAAAGACAAAGCCCTCTAAAATTTGCTCTTTGAGAATTCATCCACAGTTAAAGTTTGTGACAGTCTCCAGCCCAGATGTTCGGGCTATCTTTGTGTATTCCATTCAAAGTAGTAAATACTGCAGTTTGAAGAAACAAATGGGTGAGACTAAGTGATGATCAACAGCAAAATCCATGACCAGGGCTGTCTGTAAGGAGGGAGGGCCTTGGCTGTGTATGCCACTCCAACCCGTGATAAAGGATAATCAAAGTGGCAGCAAAAGCAAAACTCCTTTGACAGGGTTAGAGCAGAAAGAAGATGCTACTAGTTTCAGCACAAGTTGGTATCATTACTCATCCCTATTTCTGCACACAGCCATGCTGTAAATCATAATTAGTGTCATGCAAATTTTTCCTGCACAGTAGGTAATGGACTAAATATCAGAAGTTTATTACTTTATTAGAGAACTGTTATGACCTTTGAACACACAATATGGTATTTAAAGCAAAAATGATGATGAATATTCACTAGGAACATGATTTTTTTTTCCCTTCCTATACACAAGATATGGCAGTAAATCAGTAGCTACTTCTTATTTGTCTGAAGGTGACAAAAGAATAAAACATAGCATAGGTCAATAGAGTTAATGTGGGACTGAACTGAATGAATGGAGAACTGGATTTATAATGAGGCCCTAAGTATTTCCACTGTTCACATACTGGCATCACTACTGATTCAGAGTTGTTTTGCACAGATATTACTCAGGTTGGTAGCACCTCCACACAAAAAGGTCCCTGGGGTCCTGGTGGATTGCAAATTGGATGTGAATTGTAGAGAGTCCTTGAGGTAAGGAAGGTCACCAGCATACTGACTTGCATTTAGCAGGAGTGCAGGCAGCAGATCAAGGCAAATTATTACCCCCCTTCACTCAGCAACTGTGTGGCTGTATCTGTGTTCCCTACAGCACAGGAGAGATGGTGAACAAACTGCAGAGAGTCCAGGTGAGGGTTTCTAAATTAGGAGGAAGGATGGATTGTACATCCCATGAGGAAACTGAGAGAACTGGATTTTCTTAGCATGCAAAGGAAAAGGGGAGTCTAATTGCTATTGTTAACTGATAAATGGGAGCTATAGAGGAAATGTCATCAGACTCTTAGAAGTACAAAGCAAAATGACAAAAAGCAGTGCTCGTAGGTTGCAACAGTGGAAATTCTGGTGGGAAATGAGGAAAAACATTCTTCACAATGAAAGCATTTGAGCACTGGCACTGGTTGTACAGGAGAGAGGAGTAGTCTCTGTCCTAGGAAATACTCAGATTTTCTGGACCAAAATCTGAGACTCCTGATCAAACTCTGAAGCTTGACTGACCTGCTTTGAGCAGGAGGTTAAACTGGGTGACCTACAAAGTATACTTCATAACTCAAGTTTTCTAGGATCCTTTGATTTTGAATGCACTAATTGACTGAAAAAATGTTCTTGTCTGGCACATAAACACAGGAAAGTTTTAGTCAATCTAGGTGTGGTGTGACTGTTTGCAAGGCAAATTCAGGCATTGCCTGCCAAATTCATCTTGGTGTTTGGTAGTATTTCTGGGTAATTTCTGGTGCTTGGCAGAGAGCATATTTTAGGTATCTATGACAACTAGGGTGCAGGGTTGTTGTTTACATAGCTGCAGGAGCTATGGTCTTCCATGTATTAAAGGGGTCATTAGTTTGTGAGAGGTCCTCCCAGCATGACTTAAGGATAACAGTAGTTTCCTCACTCTGTGTTATACGTGATCGCATTTTTGTAGAATTTGGTCTTGATGTGGTATAGACAGCCTTGTATCTCAGCTGTTAATGCATACATACATTCAGCATTGCTAATATTTGGTGATGGTTTCTTCCTCCTAATAAATAACAGTTGTCCAAATGGATATTGTTCAAGGAATTATCCCTTTCAGAATAGACTAAGCAATTTAGAGGTTATGTTGAATTTTCTCTAGACTCCATTAAAAGCACAATCATATTTTAACTCAGGGAGCCACCAGAAAATGAAGCAATTTGGTAAGCTCTCTCTCCTCACCTTTTAACACGATTATGTGATGTAGTAAGTAGATGAATGAGGTCATACAAGTCAAGAAGATCGATATTTTCAAAAGAGTTTTTGTGCATTTTTTGGAAATTATGGGAACGAAGAAACCAAGTTTATATTCTCAGCATGTGATCTTTAGGAAGTTATTTTATATCTTTACCTCTCTGTATAGAGTAGGTATTTATATGTCCTTCTATTTTGTGTTATTGTTTATCTGTGAATTAAGAGTGCTGTGTATGAGTTAAATCTGATAAGAATTACGTTAGAGATGACACTGAAAATGCAGCCATTTGTACATTCAGTAATTAGTCAATACAGCATCTGGAATTTAACAGCAACTATATCCAGATAGATGTGGCTTCCTGTCATTTTGTGTTGCAGAGGAGAGGGAAATGTATGCAGCCAAAATCAAACCCTGTAAACAGCAACAGACCAATCTATGGAAAATAATTGAACCACTCTAAGCACTTTAGGATGTGAGAATCTTAAAAGCTGGAAAACTGTTATTCCTCTCAAATGGTATCTCTCCTGCTGCTAGTATTAAACACCTTGTTGTGGAGCTGTAGAATTTATTTGTGCCACAGGGAATGTTTGTTACTTCATACATACTGTTGTAAAAATGCTTTAGTATTTATATATTTAGCACAAAATAACTTCATATTTTCTGATCTAACAAGATCAGTTTCAATAAAATGAAGTTTACTCATTCTTTTAGTCACTTTTCTATCTTTATCTAGCAGCATTATTTTGCACCTCTCTTAGAGACCACATCACAGCAACGTGCTCTGTGATAGTTCCACGAGCTGCAGGACCCTGTGTCACTCCCTTGCTGCTGATTCCATTGGCAGCCTTGACCAACAATCTTCTTAGCATTTGCCTAAAATTAAACTAAAAGGAATGTAGATAAGCACATTTTATCTCGTGTTCCCCCCCCCCCAAGGCTATTTAAGAATTCTTGAAAAAAATAATTTATAAATAAAGGCCTGTGTGACAGCATCCTGCCAGACAACTCCTCAGACAAATAAGTTGACAGAAACCAGTTACTTATCAAAGGACAGAAAAGATTAAGTTAATGAAGGCTTGGTATCATAAGCCTCTTTAATCACATTCTAAATATCAATGAAGCCAATGATTTTGATTGTGAGACCAGTAATTTTGAAGGCTGGGCCTTTGGAGATATCAGAGTTACGTTCTCTTGAAAGATAACCAGATTATCTATCATTAAAAAATAAATATATCATTTCAATTGCAAATTTCAATATTTGAATTAAAGTCCAGATTAAGGTCCAAGCAGAAAGTGAAATCTAACTCAAAAAGCATTTTAAAAGCCATTATTTAATGGCAAATTTGGAGAAGAAATTTAGAGACAGACCCAAGAACTAGCTGTTTCTTTTAGCTCAGCAAATAGCCAGCAACTTCTAAATAACAGTCAAAAAGGTGAAATGAATAATTGGGTCAGATCCAAACCTCAGTTCTGACAGCTTAATTTGAGTAAAAGCTTTGTGTTTAAGCTCTTATCTAATAGAAAATGTGAATTATTTTAATACTTGGACTATTGCTTTGTACAGACCTAAACTTCTATAGTAAGTAAAAAAAAAAAAAAAAGGAAAGTAAAAAATGTTTAGTTTCTACTTACAGAGTGATTGTAGCAAGAAATGTTGCAAAGGCCAAAGGAGTTCAAAACAAATGCAGTTTTTCTCCTACCACACAAACCCATTACAGCTTTTAGTAATCCACCTGTAGGGGTCTGCTCATGCTATCTGTTAATCAGTCCTAGCTTCAAAAATCAAAAGCAGTGATTGTAAATCTTTTTAGATCTGTGGTTTCTGGAAAGTTTTACTCTTAGCCCCCTAAAAACAACCAAACAAATGAAACTAAGAAGAACAAAAAGAAACAAAACAACAACAATAAAACAACAACCAAACAAAAAAAACCAACCAACCAACCAAAAAAAACCAACACCCTCCCCCCCACTGAACAACAAAGAGAACAAGAAGAAAAACAACAACCATGAATCAAACAAAATAAGACAAAACACACATACATCCTGTGATTCTTGGTACAGAGGATGTCAGTTGCTGAAAAAACATTCTTTGTCTTTTCTAAGGTATTTTCTGTGTATCATCTTGGTGTAGTCCGTTTGAATATCACAGATTAGGCAAGTAACTATTCTCAAATTAAGATATTTATTAAAAAATAAATAAAAATAACAGAGATGACTCCTGAAGTGTTAGTGTGCCTAAACTCAGTGATACTTTTATATGGTCTTAGGGTAGCCATCTTGTTCTCTGTTTGTAAATATCAACCACTACACTGTTTGCTTCCTCTGAAAGACCCAAGTGCTGCAAATGTTTAATGACTGTAATGGAAAACATGGAAATATCATTAGGGGAACTGCTAACACCTGTTGTAAATGCTGAAAATACAGTCAAATTAAATGTTTGGAATGATAGGTGTGCATTTGGATTGATTTACTTGATTTCTTTCCTGTCATATACCATTTCTTTACTTTTTATTTTTTTTTTTCTCATTTAATTGTTTTGACACTGGTGGATGATACCGTGTTAAACAAATGTTTCAGTTTTGTTGACTTTGCAGTTTCAGGTGCAGTTTATATTTTTACACCTGTTTCAATGAACTACATAATTACATTTCACTATATAAGTTAATACTGTTGACCAGTTGGAACCTATAGAGGGAAAAGTTGGTCCTGAGGACCTAATATGCATGTTAGACATGTTATGCATGTTAGAAGAAGATCTTCTTCTTCCTTTTTTTTTCTTTTTTCTTTTTTTTTCCTCTTGTGTTGAAGGGAGAGTGTGTCATCTTAGATGCTTCATGAGGGTAACTGAATTACAGTAAATAGAAACAATTGGGAGATTTACTTAAAAAGGTTGCCTGTTTTCTGTATTAAAACCCTGCTTTCTACTACTACTGGATTGCAGAACTGTACCGTGATCTGCAACCTGCTGCTACATATCATTTAATTCAGGGTGGAATGGACATTTTATTTTATGTTTCCTTTTGCTTAAATGAAAACCAAACATTCTTGGATTCAGTTTCACCTCTGCTGAATTTATGACAAAATGACATAATTCCTGAATACCCTGTTGTGATTGTGCAAATCACAATGTGATGACAGAAATGCAGAAGTACCTTTGAGATACCTCTCAAGGCTGGTGTCTGTATCACCCTATTGGTTTGTGTTTGATATAATATACGGAAATGGAAATGCTAGGTGGAAAGCTCCTAGCTCAATGGAAAGCTAGGTAGAGAGAGTGATCGGTTGTTTTTCCTTTCAGGGGCTTAAAAAATCAGTAGTCAGACTGATATCTTAGAGCATGGAAAGTTATATTCTCCAATGTTTTACAGGTTTTGCTGATAGATCACATTATTATTTTGTATGTTCTGTGGAACATTTTTATGTTCAGTTAAGCGTTTACTCCTTTTTCTTTTTTTTTTTTTAACTGCAATGAAAATGAACAAATGCTCTAAATTTTAGCACTAGTGTTTGTTTTTTTCAGTGCCCCTTCTTATTGTTACTTGTGAATTGTAACTCAGGTTAATATTAAACTGTGAGTTTTATATATACTTTATGTATTTTATATAAACTGTGAATTTATAATATAAAACTGTGAGTTGTAACTCACAGGTTAATATAAAAAAATTATATGGGCATAGAGCATGCCTTAAGGTTCACTTTTATGTTACGATTTTGGTTTTGCTGTGTTTATACCAAACTGCAACATTTAAGAAGTAGATCCAGTCATGATCTATCCTTTTGCAGTTAAAAGGAATCGCATTTTGCATTTTTTGTTTATCTGGCTTGGATTATTTTGCTTATCTGGCTTGGATTGCAAGTGAAATAGACTAGATCTAATTTGCTGAATTTGAGCCTTGATCCTCTGAGAAGTGTGTGAGCAATCAGTGAGAGCTTGTTCACAAGATGATTTTCACTCATAGAAAATAAGTTATTCTTGAGACAGTTTCAGACAATCTGTAAGCTAAAGATGATACTAGGAGTGTTAGAAATAATTTTTAATTCATTTGTAGCAAGCAGTACGCTCAATTTATTGAACATTTCACATTATGTAAACTATGTCTATCAGAAGGTAGGCTAGCAAGGTTTTCTGGTATTGATAAACATGACTAGGTTGGAAATCAAATGTTGTGAACAAGTCCACAGCATTGTTTGAGCTTGCACAGGTTTTCTTCTCTGATCCTACTTACTAGTACTTATTCACTTCTTATTACTTACTTACTCACTTCTAGGTTGAGGAACTCAGTAGTTTGAAATAGCTGAAGAGAAGGTATTTGGGCTCATGGATTCATTATATGTTGACTATAAGCACCAAGATTGGGCTTGTCAAGAGAGTTGTAGAATCATTGATAACAAGAGTACACTTTATTTGTGTACTATGCATTATTTTGGTTACTTACATATGAAAATAATGAGAATAGTTATATAGAAGCACAAGACAAATGGAGTGGTTATGTTGTTAGAGGTAGGTTTGTAGCTGTAATATAAACCAAAGGCTAAATAAAATGGAATACTGAATCTTGTCTGTGGATACAGCACCAGGTAAAAGCTTTCTAAGTTGCACAATAATAGTGGGAAGAAAATAACAAGGGCTTTGATATTAGTTTTATGTACTTAAATATTAGTTCTCTATACTTTTTGATTGAGGTTTATGTCCATAAAAGATGTAAGATTTGAAAGAACATTTCAGTCAAAGTAATGGAGGTAAAAGCCTCTAATTATTTTTGAGATGCATGTATTTTTAATAAAGCTATAGGATTCTTGAAAAAAAAAAAAACCCACACACAATTACACAAAACAATCAAGTCACCAACAATCCTCAGTCTGCCTCCTCCCAGGAAAAAAAACAACACAACACCATAAAACAAACAAAAACAGTAGGAACAGTAGAAGATCCTTTCTAGGGATTTGTCTTCATTACAGAGAGCTTTCTTACAGGAAAGATCTTCAATGTTCTATGTTTGCTAAAGGATTATGAAGATGCCTCATGAAGAAGTCCTGTAGAGAACTCTGTGTTGTAAAAATCTGTTTTCTTTGAACTATTCAACAGATATTATAAGTCAAGGTATGTATATAAAATTGATTAATTGTAGGATACTGTGTGGGACCAAAGGTCTGAGGTTGGCAGTTGGCAAGATTCCACACAACAGTTGATAAATAAAATACAGTTTATTACCACTCCAGACATGGACAGTCCTGAAAATTTTAGGGGAAGACCAAGGAGCCCTGGCAGAATGAAGTGAGCCACCAGGCACTTTTGAGCATTGGCTCATAGTTGAGGCTTGCTCCTACTGTTATAAATGGCTCAGGATTCAAATTAGGATTAAAATAAAAATAGGATTTATTGAAAGAATATAAAGGAATAGAGGTAAGCAAACAGCGCTGGGTGCACCGGGAGTCTCCGCTCCACCAGGACGCACACCAGTTACATCAAGCAGCTGATTTTTATGCTCCTAGGCTAATACATATTCATTACTACTTCTAAAAAAAAATAGATTATTAAAATTAGCTTCCGGGGTGCAGTCCCTCCTACTGGAGCATGCGCAGTCTCCTCTGGGGTCTCTTCTGGGGGTCTCTAGGGGTCTTTCATGCTGAAGGCTCATAGTCTTCCTCTCCACCTTTGTACTTACTGGGCACCATACCAAGTTTACGGAACATCTTCTTCAAGTCTTGTCTCCCAGCCGCCCTTCAGCTTCTTTCTCCTTCCTCTTTATCTCTTGGCCCCCCCTAACCAGATACCAAAGATCCACATAGTATCCCATAACAGTCACTAGTTGTTATCAGTTGTTCTGAAACTCCCAGACACAAGTAATTAAAACATTCTTCCCAGCCATTCACAGACACATCTATAGCAGTGTTAGAAATAGAAGTCCGGAATAACAAAAGCAAACAGGTTCATAAATTTAAGAAGTGATAAATTGACTAGAATGAGGGGGAGACTGGGACACACTGCATCTGTGGTTCAAGAATTAAATTGCCAGTGCAGGGCCCAGAGGCAGACAGGATTCAAACAGAATTGTTCTTTATGGACACGAATTGTTAAAACATTCCTCACAATCCCTTATTCTTTTTAACATCCCCAATTCGTGTCACTTCTGTTGTTAATAACTGGATTTCATCAGTCCGTTCTTGGAGGGTCCAATTCTTAAACATCATAATTGACATATCCCCTTCCCTTTTTAATGAAGTTATTACAAATGTACTATTTATCACCCGGTGTATTAATAACGTAAGGCAAGGTATCATACAAGGTATATACAATAACATAATTACACCACATGACAATAAAAATAACACTCTTTTAACCCATGGTCCACCAGGCAGCCATGAAAATAAATCCCATTCCATATCCTTCCAGGTTTGTGTTTGCTCGCTCACCTCCCCCCTCCTTCTCTGGGATGGGAGAGAGAAATGGGAAAGTGAAGCCTGTGAGTTGAGATAAAAACAAGAAAATAATAACAATAATAATAACAATAATGATGATAATAGTACTACTAGTAATAATGTGTACGAAACAAGTGATGCACAATGCAATTGCTCACCACCTGCTGTCCGATGCCCAACCTAACCCCGAGCAGTCCGGCCCTCCTCCCAGCCTGCCTGCTGACAGGACAGTGAGAAGCTGAATTTGGCTTGGTCCTTGGCTTGGTGTAAGCACTGCTCTGTAACAATTAAAAAACAATTAAAAACTCCAGCATATTATTAACATTCTTCTCATCCTAAACCAGAACATAACATTCTATCAGTTACTAGGAAGAAACACCCTTTTTATCAATCTTTTAAACAGCAATTACTAAAGCTAAATTTTCCACAGACTTCTCCTTCTTGTGCTAGTAAATAATCCAAAGCTAGGCAATTTTGATACAAAGCAGTTCTCATCTTTATAACTCATTTAGATCAGTTCTCATCATTTATAACTATTTCTATTACAGCTAATAACCTAATTATTCTATTAAGTATATATACTGGGTCCTATAGTCCCAGGATCTGTCTGTCAGATACGTGTCCCACGTATCTGGATCATATTAGGCAAACGCCTTCAGTCAAGGAGTTAGGCCCGCTTTCAGGGTCACTTCAGGCTTGTGTTACCGTTCGGCCTGTCAGGGTGATCCAGCTCCTGGAAAACGAATCACAATTTTTATATAGGTTTAAAAAAAAGTTGTTTTTTTTTTTATGTTATTTTCTTGGGACAACCTGATTCTTAGTGTGGGAGAAGTCCGGTCGAGGCCCTCTCACTCGGCAGTCAATACCCTTAGGGGTTGCCTCCTCGGTAGACCATATACACCGCAGTGGAGGGTCCTGCCCGGTCTTGCCTTCTCCTTTTCTCCCTTTAGGCTTGTCCCCTTTATTAGCATCCTTCATTCATGCAGAGCCTCATTGCCAGAATATTGGTTCTCCTTAGCTGGAGTTTCAGTTTTCCCATGAGCGGACTCAACCCTCCAAGTTTCAGTAGTTACTGGTCCTTTTATTCTGGATGCGTGGGTCCCTTTCTGCAGTTCTCACAGCTGTTTCAGTAGTCAGTAAAACAAGGTACAGTCCCTCACATCGGGGGTTCAGTGATTCTTCCCTCCATGGCTGCTTGTTGAAACACTTTCTTTTTTTATCTTCTGACAAGTTAAATAACAGTTATCTAATTTGCTTTGCCGTATGGCCCTTTCCAGGTTCCTGTAGCAGGATTCATCTGATAGCCACGGCTACATTCACATTGTAGCCACCTTTCAGGTTGATACAGATTTGACTACAGATACCAGGGTTTTGGCATTCATCAATACCTCCACAGTTTCTCTTGTTTACAAACTCAAACTCAGCTGGACAGTCACATTCATTTATGTTGCATTCCTTCAGGGCTCATCACCCCAGTCCTTGCAGTCTCTCTGCTGGTTACACACTTTATGATATCTATGCATTCTCCACTTCTGCACTTGAATTTGCCAGGTCCAGAGCACTGAATAACATTGTTTCATCAGTGCCATCCAGACAGTCTCTCACACCACTGCACTGCCTACTCCTATGGACACAGTTCCCATCTTCACATCTGAACTGGTCTGGCCTGCAGGTCCAGGAAGGGCAGTTAATTTCATCACTTCCATCCTTACAATAAGGATCTCTGTCACATCGCCACTTCTTGTAGATACATTCTTGTAGATACAAGTCACATTGTCAGGCGAAGGTGAGCAGCAGGCAGAGCGCTCCGCACCGTCACCTGTGTCACTTATACTACTCCTATTACCCATGCTGTTAGTGCAGTGGCATCCTCCTTTTCTTTTTGCCACTGACCATTCACCACAAATGGATGAGACACATGATTACTAGTTAGGAAAGAGAGTGTAACGTCTGCTATACGGCTGCAGGCAGTGGCCAGCTGCAACCTTAGGTTTGTGAAAGAGCCTGCCGGTGGTCATTTGGCAGTGTAATCTGCGTCTCTGCATTCCTGCCCTGCAATAGAGCTAAGTCGTCATTAGTAATGGTTATAACACCAATCTGGGGACTAATAGTCCTTTTTGCATTGCAAGATAAACCTTTTATAAAAGAATGCTAGAGTGAAGCAGCACAGCCGCTGCTGCCGCTGCCTCCATGGTTACGTCAGACAGGCTGCAGGGTCCTGATGTCCGCCCCTCTGCTCTGCGCCGACTCGCCTCACGGTGAGAGTCGACTGCCGGTGTCCACTGACGCCTCTGATCTCCGTAGCAACTCGATCTCGGATGTTCCGCAATTACTTCAATTTCCCCGCGTTTTGCAGCTTCTGTCAGGTCTATTCTTTGTCTCTCAGAGCCGTCCGTGGCTCTGCAGCGTCCCAGGGCTCTCCTTCCGTCCAGCGGTAGTCCCTCCGTAGTTTCTCTGGTCTCCTAGCGCTGCTCCGGTCTCGCCTGTTCAGGTCTCAGTGAGTCCAGGTCTCGGCCTGTCGGGCCTCATATGTTGCAGGAAGCACAGCCGAAAGCACCAGTAGAGTCAGATCATGCTCCTGCCTTTTTCTTGTCACAGTCAAAACCTTTAAGAGCAAAAATAGGATACACGAGATACACAAGATACACCGGGCCCATATATTAGGCACCACCACTTCAAACTTGGATAAAACAGCACTTCTTTTCAGTCTGTCAAGCACTTCGTTCATCTCTGCCCACTCCCCTTGCAGAGAGTACAGAACCACGGATCGGAACTCTGCACTCGCTTTGCAGCAACGCTGCGTTCTCACTCACACAGCACAATCGCACACGGAGGCCTCCAGCACATCTCATTCATACCACAGGAATATAACAGAATGATAACCAACCAAATAAGTATTGTCTCTGACTGTGTTCTTCGTGAAGTGACTTGTAACACTTTGTTTCAAACCCTTCCACTTACACAAATACTTTCAACACAAAATACGTACAATATGCAAATATTACAATATACAAAATTTTCAACACAAAATACAACACAAAATACATACATAAAAACACATACAATTATTAACACTCCAGTTAGTATCCCTCCAGCAGCCGAAAACATACCGTTTGTCTGCAGTTTCAGGAGATCTTTGCTCCTGCGGTGAGCAGCCGAGTGTGGAGTCCCCTCCGAGCAAAACGCTCAGGGTGCACCTAGGGGCAGTCCGCGCTGCAGCTGATTCCCGCAGCCGAGCAGAGTGTCTCCTGCATTGGCTCTCCAAAATGACTCACAGAAAGCTGACTCACCCATCAGTAAGATTGTAAAGTAGGTATGTTTACTCAGTTCCATGCAGCACGGGGGCGGGTAGTCCCACCAAAGTCGTACACGCCGAACATGGCAAATTGCTTTAGTAAAGAGTTACATATACATAAACATTCCTATACATATACATATTCCTAACCTGTCCCTTTGTGAACAGTCCTCCTTATCTCAGACCCCTTGATTAAAATCTGAACCATGAGGTTGTTTTTGATCTGGTTCTCGGTGTCCGAGAGGCTCCTGTTATCTGGTGGTATAAGTGCAGCACAGGCACAAATGCAGCACATATTCATTCTTAATCAATTGCTCTCTAATTTCTAATTCCATTGTTTCAGCTTGCTCTTTTCCGGATCCACAGGTATTCTACTATTAATGTTTAAAGCCTGACAGACCCCGTCCTCCGTGGATCAAAATACATGGGGTCTTAAGGGTTCTTTTGGTCATTCTATCATATAATACTGGATCATTTTCAATTTACCTCTTAATTTTCTGGGGCCCCTATTGTTCCAATTTCTAATCATTATTCATAATGGACTTTTGGTCATGTATCTGGTAATTTGCTCCCTTTCTGGTCCTTGGTCTTCGATTTTATCTGACCCATCCGGGAATTTTACTAGTGGCAATTCCCACAGCCCTTGGTTGCCCCCAGTGAGAGTGTCCTTGCAGGGGGTTTAGGACCTATCACCCACCCACGTATCACTCCATTCACCAGCCCAGCCCCCCCCGACAGGAGATTAGAACCGGTGAGAAAACAAAAAGACCTCCACACTGACTTTAGAAGTCTCAGTTACACTCTCACACACAAACACAGGCAACCGTACCTTTACCCAACCGGACGGTATCTTACGAATCAGTCGTGTTCGTCCAGAGTCCAACCGGACGGTATCCACAAGCGTCTTCATCTGGGATCGAACCAGACGGTATCCAAACGACTGTCGTCTTCATCCGGTTCGATTCCGGACACTGGAACCCAACCGAACGGTATCCAAACGACCCTGTCGTCTTCCGTCCGGATCTTCGCGCGCAGAATTACGGGCAAAAAACAGCCGGCAAGGGAGCTCAAAAAAAACCAAATTCTTTGCTTACCTTATTCAGGTTCAGGATGGCATTAGTCCTGATCTGACTCAAACAGGAGCCACCAAATGGTGGGGCGCCTCTCCTAGATTAAATCAGAATTCAGGAACTATAGCCCTCCCGGACGAGCCCCCAAATTGTTATAAAATGGCTCAGGATTCAAATTAGGATTAAAATAAAAAATAGGATTTATTGAAAGAATATAAAGGAATAGAGGTAGCAAACAGCGCTGGGTGCACCGGGAGTCTCCGCTCCACCAGGACGCACACCAGTTACATCAAGCAGCTGATTTTTATGCTCCTAGACTAATACATATTCATTACTACTTCTAAAAAAAAATAGATTATTAAAATTAGCTTCCGGGGTGCAGTCCTCCTACTGGAGCATGCGCAGTCTCCTCTGGGGTCTCTTCTGGGGGTCTCTAGGGGTCCTTTCATGCTGAAGGCTCATAGTCTTTCCTCTCCACCTTTGTACTTACTGGGCACCATACCAAGTTTACGGAACATCTTCTTCAAGTCTTGTCTCCCAGCCGCCCTTCAGCTTCTTTCTCCGTCCTCTTTATCTCTTGGCCCCCCCTAACCAGATACCAAGATCCACATAGTATCCCATAACAGTCACTAGTTGTTATCAGTTGTTCTGAAACTCCCAGACACACGAGTAATTAAAACATTCTTCCCCAGCCATTCACAGACACATCTATAGCAGTGTTAGAAATAGAAGTCCGGAATAACAAAAGCAAACAGGTTCATAAATTTAAGAAGTGATAAATTGACTAGAATGAGGGGGAGACTGGGACACACTGCATCTGTGGTTCAAGAATTAAATTGCCAGTGCAGGGCCCAGAGGCAGACAGGATTCAAACAGAATTGTTCTTATGGACACGAATTGTTAAAACATTCCCTCACACTACTAAAAGGGGCAGCTCTTTTTCTGATAATGTTTCATACAGATTCATGTCTTGTGCTTGTGGTAGGCAACCCAGTGGGGTTCACCTTATGGTGACTACTCTGCATGATCAGGTTCCTTGTCTGGGAAAGTTAACACAGAATTATATGGGAGAGCTCATATAAAGAACAGGGAATCATCTAGAGCATTGTGTAGGCTTGACTTTTGGCCCAGCAAGACCAGTCCTTGGCTGATCACCTAACTCCTTGCAGTATCTTGTATAATGTCCCATACATATACATGTCCCATGTTTTTGTTTTTCATTTGCGTTAAGGAATATACTCTTTTTCACTCTCTCTGACAATTTGATGTAGGAAATAAATGAGTCTGCTAGTTTTAGCATACAGAAACATGAATTCAATGTACTAGGTGATTTAAAGGGGATGCATACTTACTTGCAAAAGATAAAAGAAAAACACATAGCCTCACATATGTAAGAATGTATTATGATCTTGTCTTGGGTTTATATGGCAAGGATTTGGAAGCAGGGGGCTGCAGGGGTGGCCTCTGTGAGAAGAGCCCCATTTTAGATGAAAACCAGTTGCAAAAGGGACCCACTGCTGGCCAGAGCCAATCCAGTAAGTGATGGTCATGCCTCTGTGAAAACATATTTGAGAAAGGGAAAAAAGCTTCTGGGAAGGCAGGAAGTGAGAATCAACCCTGCAGACACCAAGGTCAGTGAAGTATGAGAAGGTACCCTGGACTCCAGAACTTTGATATCCTGGAATTTGGGAGAGTAGACTTTGCCCTCTTCGGGATCTGCTTGGTAGAGTACCATGGGACAAAGCACTGGAGGGAAGAGGGGCCCAAGAAACCTGATTAACATTCAAGGATCATTTTCTCCAAACTCAGGAGCAATGCATTCCAACAAAGCGGAAGTCAGGCAAAAACATCAGGAGGCCTTCATGGATGAACAAGGACCTTCTAGCCAAACTCAAACTGAAAAAGGAGGCCTACAGAGAATGGAAGCAAGGACAGATAGTGTGGGAGGGATACAGAGACAATGTCATAGCTGCCAGGGATCAGGTTAGGAAAGCCAAAGCCCTTTTAGAAACTAAAGAAATTGTGGAGTTGTTTTTAGTTTGCTTTTTGTTTCTCATTGTTATAGTCTGATAGTGATAGGCAATAAATTATATTAATATCCCTGTAGCGAGTCTGCTTTGCCTGACGATAATTGTTGAGTGATCTCCCTGTCCTTATCTCAGTCCTTTAGCCCTTTTCATCATATTTTCTCCCCTTTTTTTCCTTAAGGAGGGGGAGTGAGAAAGGAGTTTTGGTGGAGTTCAGCTGTGTAGCATGGTAAAAACACCACAGATCTTAAAATGGAACATCCTGAAAATCAGTTGTTTATTTTAAACGGTATACTTGTTTATGAACTAAACAACCTTTGTGAAAATGACAAAAAGCAGTAAATATAATTTCAAGCAAAGTTCCTTGTTATCATTAGCTACTTATTTTTAAACTGTCATTAAAACTGCCTAAATGGATAATCACAGTTTGTGAAGAATATAGGTCTTTCTGTAGCTGTTAGTCACCAATTCTAACCTTATTCATTTGCAACCACGGGCAAGAGAACTGAGGAAGGTTAAAAATTTGATTATATTCTAAGAACTCAAAAGGTCACGAAGCATAATTAGCTCTAAGAAACAGTAGACATCGATATGAAGCTACTTGACAAAGAGAATATTGATCAATAACATTCTTGAAGACACAGCATTTGTATTTTCTGTGACTAAATACTATCTGCATCGTACAAAAATGTGATTACATACAACAATAGAAATTTCTGGAAAATCACTTTTCACATGGTACAAATGGAAGTAACCCCCTCTGTACAAGTTCAGAAAACTTCTTACCTGTTTACTGGTTTATTAAATCAGTGTGACTCCTTTGGTGTTAGAAGAGGTAGTTCTAAGTATAGTAAATAAAATTAGAGTTTGCTTTATATTTGAGATTAAATATAGTTTGTACCACCAGGAAAGAGAATAATAATAACCCTTTTTAAAATGCCTAGGGAGTGTAATCATGACCTTGTTGAAGCAAACAAGGATTGGTGCGTAGAAGTCCTCTGTCTTCAGCTGTTGTCTAGGCAGTGAGTACTGCCATTATCTCCTACTGCTGAGCTAAAATGCAGCTTTACTGTGGTTTTGGGCCAATTACTATTTGGTGGAGATTGTCTGTGTAGCAACTAACAGCAGCAATTAAGATGAGATCACATGGGCTTTTGGTTAGGATGCACAAGCTTTCTCCCAAGAACCTGTATTACTAACTTAAAACATAGCTTCTTTACTACTACCATCACTTTTGCTAGCTACTTCCAAAATGAGAATAGTTGCCTGTACTGTTGCCTGTATATAGTAGAATGAGATTTAACTGTAAAAAGAGATAAGTAAAATTTCTTAGATAGTGGAAATGCCTCTGCTCTTCAAGTGTTAGAGCAGAGAGTTTTACTGATCAGTAATTTTCAAAGTATGAGAGCCAAAGCCTGTATATTTGCTTTTTAATTTAATCACACATCACAGAGATCACACAAATTGAGAATGAAAAACATTAGCGCAATTACAAATACCTGTACTAAGTTCTCTGACCAACTATTAAATACATTCAAAATTCATGAAAGAACTAAATGCCTGTTCAAAAGATAGACTATTTTTTCCCGATGACTGTTTGACAAAAGCCTCTAATATGTTTTGTTATTTTTTTTTCCCCTCAAAACTCGATTCCATTTTTTCTGTAATGTGAATGTCTTACCAACTAACATTAAGAATCATCGTCTTTCTGGTCCTGTGATTGAAGGGTTTGCTGCTTCATTGTTGTGTTATCTCCAGCTAGTTGGATGGAGGGTGTTCAATGAAGTTATTGCTGATTAGCCTTACAATGAAGACTTTGTCCCTTGCAGCGAGTGTTTGGACATCACAAGCATTGATTCTGAGTCTTCCCATTCCTAAATATCTGCTCAGATTACTAGGTTATTTTTGATACTTACTCTGATGTCAACACTCCTCTTTTCCTCATCCTTCACTGATTTAAAATCCATCTGTCACTATAGCTTCTTCTATTAATAAAAACGCATCTTGATGTGGGGTGGCAAAGTACATTCTCTTTAAAAAATAAGCTGTTCAAACTACTTCATATTTCTTATGGCACAAACATGTGCACATGTGTAGTGCCACATTGCTAGTGAGAGGTGTAACTTCCAGTCATCTAAATACTTTAGAGAAATTCTAGGTGGTTCAATTTAAGACTTTGCTCAGATGTTATTTTACAGGTTTAAACCCATTGAATTATTATGATGCAAATTCCCTTGTCTGTTTGAAAGCCATTGATGGAAAATTAGTTTCTGCTGCTTTGAGTTGTTTCTCCCCAAGCCATCCTAAGAGGCATCTGCCATCTTACTCGTGTTATGACTTTATCAATCAACTGAGTCTCAATGGTCATGACTGTGAGGTCACTAAGGATCACCTATTAAATTACATACAGTTTTCTAAAATATAGACATTTGGAAGTAACCCCAATTGATTAATATAGTAGAGTCTATGGAAGTAAAAATGAAGGTGAGTGGGTGGAAATAAATGCAATGGTCTGGCTGTCAGTGCACTGGGGAAGCTTTCCGTTCAGTTTGAGGGCTCCCTCTGAAAATGGTGAAGCTTTTGTAGAGAATGAGCCCCTAGAATTGTTTGTACAGTTATGCAAACAAGTTCAATTATTGCTAATGAAAACTGTACTCCCACATGCTGACCTGAAATATTACCTGTTGTATGTGGAGTCTGTCTGAAAAGACACTTTGAGGTAGAAGTCAAACAGTAAGATAAACTCAATTAAGGTACAATAAAGTCCAGTATTTACTTTCTCTGATTGAAAGAGATGAACTTATCTAAATTCACTTAATTAGTTGTGAAAGGCCAAGGTCCTTACGTAGTCACTTTTTTTTTTTTTTTTTTCTAGTCAGGCAACTTGGCTACATCACTCAACATGAGCTATGTATTTATGTAATTTAGCTGTTGAACTTAGCTATAATATTTGTTAACCTCAGAATGATTATAATTGACAGTAGATTTAAAAGGGGAAAGGGGAATGTGTTTAATTTACCATCTTAAAGGAACTTTCAGGTCAATATTAATTTGTATGTTGTCTTTGCATATGTGAACAAAATATGACAAAAATATGGCAATTCCTTACCAACTGTTTTGGTTTGTTTTACGGTACTCTGTAAATGAAAAATTGCCAAAACCATTTCTTCATTTTGTGGATTTAGTGTAATTGTACTGTTTGAAAGAAGTCCTGGGGTATGTGTTTGGGGAAGACTTGTTTGGTTTTTTTTTTTTTTTTTTTTTTTTTTTTGTTTTGTTTTGTTTTGTTTGTTTTTTTTTTTTGTTTGTTTCCCCTCTAGTTTATATCAGATGAGAATCTGTTTCTTGATTCAAACTTTCTACCCACAAATACAGCTGGTAGAAATTTACTTCAGATCATGCTTCTCTGTACCTTCAGAGGTAATTATTCAGTGTCGATCAAAATGCTTTTGCTTCTGGACAAATACTTTGTCTCCTGTCCTCTTTCAGAAACAGGAAAATAGTTCCCCTTGAAAGTATTCAGGGTAATGAAAACTGTATTTAATGAAAGCAGAGAACAACAACAAATGACAGATAGGGGACTTGTACTTTATGGCTATTATGTCCTCCATTTGGTGGAAGATAAGTGACTAACTGATAAGTTATGGAGTTCTATATGTTGTACTTGAAAAGCTTGACACACCCCTGTCCCCAGGACTCTTTATTTTGAATGTGTAGTTTCTTGAAGCTCGCTGGCTCATCAGCCACCTATGGTATGGAACACCTTTTTATGGCCAGAACTACCTCACACACTTCTGTTTTTTCTTTAAAAAACAAAACAAAACAAAAAAAAAAACCTTCTATGGAAAGTGAGTTAATAGATCTATCTTTCTGCAGTTGGATTGCTCAAGATCTATGAGAGATTCCAGCCTCACCTTGTATTTCATATCCAATCCAGATGTGTATTTCACATCTGCTTCTACTTTTTTTTTTTTGCTTCTTTTTCCTTTCCCTCAAACTCCCTCACCATAGCATGCAGACAAGTCTCTTGTTCAAGAGAAAAACTGCTCTTGAATTAGCATTGGTTTTAGTCTTATGGAAACGTATGTACATGGACATCCCAAAATGATGTACTGGTAGAACCTAGTTAAACAACGGCATGACTGTAAAAACATATTGGCTTTTACAAGATTAAGATATATACTTACATCTTGTCATTTACTGCAGAAGTATGAAACCACTGGCTCAACACTAGCTCAGCTGCAGATAGTGGCACTTTGCAATTTAAGGTATATAAGGTATTCTTTAAGGATGTAATTACCAAACTTGGAATTTGGCCTGGACACTGAGTTAACTCTGAATTTTTCATGAGAAGTGCCAGAAAACCATGCATGAGTATAAACAGCCATGACTTCTGATTCTGATAGTTCTTTGCTCTTGCCAAAAATCTTTATTAATAAAAAAGTTTTCAGAAATGGGTTGTGGTTCAAATTAATACAAATAAGTTGTATTTCTGTTGCTTTAATAGGTGAGAGAATGGAATCTTTTTTTGATCAGATTTTTTTGATCAAAAGAACAGAGCTGATCTTTTCTGTTATTGAATTCATATGTATAGGTATTAATACTCTAATTATACTGGTGAGCAATTTTTTTTTGGGGGGGGGGGCTGAGGGGGGTTTGTTTTTGTTTGATTTGTTTCTGTAGCAGGCATTTTTTTTTCAAAATTTTCATCCCTGATTTTTTTTGTTCATTCATCTCTATGCATTTTTTCTCTCTCCATATTAATTTATACAGATTTCTATTTATCTGGCTACCTGAAGATGCACATATTATTTTTTCATGTTCATCTGTATCATTTTAATCAATATTTTAACAACCAAAATCAGGTTATTTCTTAGCTATTTCTCTGTGCACCTTGATATAAAAACGAAGTATATAAACTTACATTACTATACAAACATTTGTAAAGTAATTATGTCAGAGGTGTACAGTGCATGAAGAGTTTCAGAAAGGGAAAAAAATATTTGCAACCTTTGATAGCCAAATTTTGTAAAACACTGAACTGGTGATAGTGAATGGACCATTTATATTAACCCTATTTATAATATATATTTATATTATATTTATGCATAATTCCATTACAGTTAATAGGATTTTATATTCACATAGAGGTCAGCCTGCACAGAACATAACTCAAATAGCGTCAAGGTGGTAGCATTTTTGAAAAGGAGGATGATAAAAGAATGCATTTGTATATAGGTGCTTTCTCATGCAAAAAAACTCTTGCCAAAATCCTGCTGTAAAAAATTAAGCAGATTAAGCACCACTATTTTTTTTTCTCCCCATCTAGCTAATTAAATAAATAAATTAAATTTTGTGCGTCTCTGCGTGTGTTTAACTTTCACTGGATGCTTGCCCTCATTGTTAGGTTGTTTTCTTTAGGCTAGGAATCTTTAGGACAAGCCTTTGTCTTAGCTATTTTAGTTAATTGGAACATTTCTATGACTGTGAGATAACTATTAGCTGGACAGTATTGGCAGATATTTCTTGCAACACATAAGCCTTTAACTTTTTCATTAAAGCAGTCTTGAAGCTGAGCTTCTGATTCTGTGATATGAAGTCTATTGGGCCTCCCAATGCCTGCTTCTGTTTCTCATATCACAGCATATGGCTTGCTTAGTTATGATATAGGATCTGTTTGTAGAGCAGTCATTTGGGGGTGGGAAAAAGGGTTGACCTGTGCTTGAAGATTTCTGCCAGAAGAATAAATATTTTCTACTAGACTTAGTTCAAGGCTTGTCCCTACAAGCACTTGTCGGACCAACTGATTGATTGAATTTCTTGCTGGTTTAGTAAGGGAAAAATGTACCTCACTTCACTGCTACTTTAAAAATTCTGCCCTTTACTTTTGCTCTTTATCCAAACTGACCTTGTCAGCCAATCTCACTTGTGTTATTTTGACCAGTGAGAACACTCTTGAGAACCTTGAGCATAGCTGGGCAATGATTTCCATCCCAAAATTAATTTAAGTGAGACCCATTTTAAAGACAATCATAAGAAGAGATTGAAATAGGAACACACAAAAAGGTCACACTAAAATGAATCTCTATCCCTCTTGTATGGAAGACATGTAAAAACTGGCTCTACCTGCAATATACTTATTGGTGGCTGCACAAAAACATGCTAGCTATGTAGTTTGAAATAGTTTTTCTATTTATTTATTTATTTTATCATACATACTACAAATGGCTTAGGTTGTCTTCTAAGTATTTCTTCCGTAATAAATAATGTACAATCAATATAATCATTTTTTTTTGTTTTGTTTTCTCCTTTTCCCTCCTTCTCTTCTCCTTTGAACTGAACTTCTGAACTTATTTGACATTTTCAACTAAAATGACAGTGGCAGAAATGTCAATATCTGTTTTTACTGTGTCATGTGAATAAGTATTGAGGAACAAGGTATAAGCTTCTATTAGCTACTGAAGAAATCACTCTGATATAAATTTAGTATATGGGTAGAGATTAAGAATGTATGTGAAACATCAGTTGAAGCTTTTATGGCATCACCTCAAACATCTCCTCTTGTGTGAGTTCTTTCATGTCTTATAGTGGGCGAGTTCACGCTAAGGTCTTGCTATGATTCTTTTAAAATTGAATAAAAATCTGATGGAAAAGTGCTTTTTGTTCATGCTGCTTGTGGAAGTACTTGTTTAATAGAATGCTTCCCTGCATGATTAGTTTAATACTCTCATAAAACCTTTATACTGTATGTCTGTTTTGGAAGTTTAAGGGCTTTAACATCCTATCCCATTCTGGAGGCTACAGTCAGGCACAGAATTTCTAAGGGTTCATCTGGGATAGAGCCCTCATACACACTTCTGTTTCTGCAACATTTGCAAAGGTGCAGTTGTGGAACATTGCCTTTAGGCTTCTTTCTGACTTGCTCTGAGAATTGTTATCTAAATTGCACTTACAGTTCTCGTATAATGACTGCACTGATGCCATGGGGAGTTCTGTGAATGGCATGAGTGCAAAGGAAAATATTATCTATGAACAGGACAACTATAATTGAAATAATAGAAACTCTTCCAATACATATTAACTGTACAGGCAACTGTGGACTTTTTATATTCACGCTTATTGGTACATCTTTTCCTTTCTTTATTAGACAGGGCCGTTAGCTATTCTTTCTGCCATATTTTCACAGAAGAATTTCAAAGAAAGGGGGAAACAACTAACAGTGTTTTTGATCAGTAAATTAAGATCTAGGAAAGAAGACTGGGAAGAGATCTTCTGAGCTGGAAAATTGATGTTTATTCCATAATAGCAGTTAGGTTATATAACCTGTCCTTAAATGTGACTTTCAAAAAGTAGTTTGGTTTGTTCCTACCATTAATATATTGGAACTTAAAAATAAATCTCCTGAGGTTCAAAACAAAAGCTTCAAAAACAAACCTCAGAAGTTCCTTGTCAGAAGATTCATTTCTTCAAGTTCTTCAGTTGGTTCTGTAATCCTGTAGGCTTATTGGAAGCAAACCTCTCATTTCCTAGTGAAAGGCAAACTGGACATTTGTGAAGTAACTTCTTCATAATGTGCACATTCATTACTCTGATTATCCTTCTAGCCTGTTTCCTTATTTTTTTGTAAGTCTTCTTCCTTATTTTCTACTTTGTGTAAGGAATAGTTAAATAATTCTACCAAACTTTTTGAAATATTCACAAGAAAAAGTATTTGATGGCTAAGAATGAGGAGACTATGTTACGAAGACCTCAATTATCGATATGGAGGAATGACAGGTTTTAGTTCTACCAAAGTGCAATTATCCTTATGTTTTTGCAAATCAAAAGATTTGATTTGCCATTCCTGGGACAAGCATATATGCTGGTGTATATTTTTGACAATTACATAACCCGTCTCCTTGTTAGTATAATGTGAGTGCTTTACAAGCTTCCTGTAATTCCTTATCTGAAAAAAATAATAAAACCCATTTACAAATACATGTACTAACAATTAGGAGAATAAAGCCACATTTTTTATCTGCAAAGCATAGAATAAGGAAAATCAGAAAATTAGCAGTTAGAATCTACTACCTTAATAAAAATAGAATGATTTAAACTTTGTCAGCTACAACTCTTTCTTTTGCAATTTGGTAATTATCTTCACTTTGTATCTTCTTGCTCTCAGCTTCTTTCATACACTCAGGAGAAAGATGCCTCAGTTTCCCACCTTAGTCTCCCTCAACGATTGTATTTGGTACAGATGAAAGCTGAGTGAAAAAAGAAAGTGAGAGATCACAGAAAACTTAAAGAACAGCAGCAAAGCCCACCATTAAGATAAACAGAAACATTTTAAAAATCCAGAACAGCTGTAGTTTTTTCATTAGAGAGTTGAACATCTAGATACCTTCTTGTGACTTTCTCTGCATCCACAGAGAAATTACAATCAGTAATGTATTATAAGGAGTTTTCAAGGTGGGCCCAGGTAAACATTCCTGTTGAATCACTTGAATGGAAATATGCCCAGTATTACCACTCTTGTAACAGGAGTGGTGAACTGGAACACGTGCTGCTACCTCCACTGGAGTAAAATCCTATTGGTTGATGCTGTAGGTCTTGCTGTAATCTTTGGACTCCTGCAATTAGCAAAACAGGAGATCCTGAACATAAGCTCACCACACTCTTCTGGCCATATATAGGTATAACCTTATTTTATTCCAAGGCTGCAGAGCCTATTCTTTGCAAGCTACCTTGCAAGCCCATGGAACTGTGCTTGTTTCAATGAATCATTACATTTCTAACATCAGTATTTATGTCTAAATAAGTAATGTAGAACTGTCCATCTTATTTATTTACTTATTTAGTATCTGGGATTTCTCTACTGTGTTTCACTTTCTTGTTGCTACCTGAAGACTTCGTGAGACCAAGGACTTTTTATTCTTTACTATTTGCGGAAAAATTTTCACAGTAGTTTTAAGCATTCAGAAACTCCAGAGAGAGAAGAATATGAAACTAAACTGGTATAGAATCTCTGAGTACATCATGAATAGCGTCTTGATAGAAATTCTCTAATGTGTGAGGGTAAAGGGTACATAAAATTTTACTGAGGAAAGCTTTCATTGCTCAGGGAACTATGAAATCTTATTTACTACTCTTGTGTTGTAGTGAGGTTGCTTCTGTACCCTGTGGCTTTCCAGTTTGCTTGGGTAGGCTCTAAAGCATGAAATCTATTAAAATATTAAAAATTATGAATTATGAATTGAGGTTCATTACAATAAGATAAAAGAACTTTCTGCTCCTTTTCTACATTAAGATGCAATCGAAGCTTAAAACTTTTCAATGCTTTGTTGTCATTTAAAACTGAAATAAGTCCCATTTGTCAAAGAAGTCACAATGTCCATGACTTTTGGGAAATGTAATATTTTGCTATGATTGCTAATCTTAGTTTGGCAGTTTATAGCTGTCTCTGAGAAAAGTATTCAAGCACCCTTTCTGCATATCAAGCAGCACAAAGCCTTTACACTGAAGTGCCAATCAGCTCATTGCTCTTGGGCCTGCATAAGTTTGAATGGAAAGTGGATGAATTGTTTTATTTTATATATTTGTTAGTTTAATGTGAAATGAAATAATCAACAATACCTGGCATGCTTTAATGCAAGTAGCCAACTTTTGAAATCATTTTAAAAGTAGCAAATATTGCTCTGGAAAGATGTTATTGTTTTTTGTTTGTTTGTTTGATTTTTTTTTTCTCCCTTTATATAGGGGTATAAAGCTTAATGTCATATTTTCTGGTATGTACCACAGTGTTGCTTTTAAACTGACATTTCACACCTTTGCTTATTTTTGACTGCTGTGAATATTTTCAGGGTTGAAGATGGAGGAGTTTCTTGATGGCACCTCAGATATATATTACAGGAGTACAGTAATGTTATTTGACTTTTCAAAGAAAAAAAAAGCACCAATTTTTCTTTTCATTTCACATACGCCACTGCAGCTGTATCTTTAGCCTGTATTATTCTGTCAAATATCTTTCAAGCTATCGTCAGTTTAACAAGAGATATGAATGAAGGACAGTTTGTTTTCACCCTTACCTGCTACAATTATATATATATGTGTGTGTGTGTATAAGTATATATATGTGTATATATAAGTATATATATATTTGTGGTACTTCCTGGTCCTTCCATACTTAATTCAAAGAATTATCAAAAAGAAAAAAAAAAACACTGTCCAGGGAAATGCCATGTGATATCATTAAATTTAAGAAATAAAATTTGCTTGTTTTTGGCTGTACATCCATTTTAACTCAAATATATTTTATAGTTTGCCCTGTGAAGACCACTGTTGCTTAAATACTTTGTTGTGTTCTGAATTCTCAAATATTTGAGTGCAAAACAATAGCAGTTAAATGATAGCAAATAAGTTAAATGAAATGTAATATATCTTAAATATAAAGTAAGTTCTGCAGAAGAGATCCATGCTAGTCACTGAGTTTCTTCAAATACTTGCTGCACTACTTTATGTAATATATTTCAAATAGGTATGAGTGCTGAGCAGACAAACCAACATTATAGCTAGTGTAACAAAGCTGAATCAGAAAGGAAGGTTGCATTTGTTTCTTTTAAACAGAAATGTTTTCATTCACTCATAGCTATTCTTGCATAGAGTTGTAATCACATATTCTTACACTTTCATACTAATTTATTCATGCTTTCATTTAACACCATGTTTTTCTAATAGTCTGGGCAGGATTACCAGTGATAAAATAGAGGACAAGAACCACCAGCTGTGGAGGATCTCATAGTGTCACTTCAGATATTTTCATTTAGCTTGTTTTCTTGGATGTGTCTTTTGTACCTTCAAGTATATGACATTAATTGTGATATTTTTTACTTTTAATCCTGTCCTTCCTTCTTGAATGACTTTAGAAAGATCTGCCCATCTACTCTAATGCCTTGTTTACATCTTGGGGTGTAGTCTGCCTTTTATCTTACTGCCTAGAGTGTCTTGAAATTTTATGTAGATGTGTGTTATGATGTCTGATGACCTGACGATTTAGGTGCCATTGACAACTACCATTTCTTTATTCTTTATTCTTTATTCTTTATTCTTTATTCTTTATTCTTTATTCTTTATTCTTTATTCTTTATTCTTTATTCTTTATTCTTTATTCTTTATTCAATTCATATCATTTCTTGTAGTGCCATCATGCACTAGATCTCCAGTTATACATAACTTATGTCTTTCTTAATTTTTTTTTCTCACAATCTCACAAAGAAATGCATTTTTCTGCTTAGAAAATCTAGATGTGAAAAATATTGACTTAATTGATCTCAGTATAGCTGTTCTTATGCTATGCAGCTTATTTATACATTTTGAGACAGGTACACTATGGGATATATAAGTGAGTAAAGATTAATGATTTTCAATACTTCCTCTGTGATAGCTGTGGATACAAAATGATGCCTCTCAAAACCTTCTTTGTTTGCTTAATTTCACGTAGCAGTGTCAAATATGGCTGTTCATGGAATTAAAGCTGATGGTTGTAATGACTTTCAATAGGATTGCTTTCACTTTCTAAGTTGTAGGCTCTATCAAAGGCTGCTGTAGAAAAATTCAAAGACTGACTAGGGTCTAACAGTTCATTCTGTATGATTTTTTCAGTTGTTGACAGATCATTTTATTGCTGTGGATAGCAGCCCACAAAGTTATGGTATTTTGTCAGCCAAATTCCATGTAGGATCACTTATTTTTATGAAAACAGATTTTAAATGGTCATTGTTAAAAAGTTGATGCTGATTGGCAGGATTCAAAGCCATTTCAGGGATGACAGAATTTGGCAAAAAGCTAGAACAGAATGCCCATTAATGGCAGCAGCACATTATTGGTGTTTGTCAGTAGGCCATTCTGGGTACAAGAGGTTAGAGAGAATAAATCTGTTGTGCTTTTCATTCTAATATCTGGATAATATTAATCAGCAGTGGAAGTTAATCTGGTGGCATTTAGCACCTGTGATCAACTGAAGTTCAATTTCATGGATGATAGTAGTTGTGGGCTCAGAAAGCCTTTTCATATTTTCCAAAATGATGGAAAATATATAAAAAAAAAAAAAAAAACAAAAACAAACAAACAAACAAAAAAAAACATGCTAGAATTATCATCAAAGATGTGCAAGAGTATGAATGACTGAATACGAGTTAGTCACCATCTCTTTTGACTTTCACATGGCAAATAGGCAGCAACAGAATGTCATGATGAGGAAAAGCAGAAAGTATTCAAGCAGAAACATTGTCCAAGACTAAGTGACCTACAACAATAGTGACTTAACTCAGATACTGAGAAATGCTTTATGTTTTGCATCAAGAGGTGTTTATCATGCTTCTGCCTGTGTAATCATCACACCTATCAAATCTGACTGATCCATTTTTGTTCTGAAATTGCCATCTCTTTTGATGGGTGAATCAAAAGAGCCATAATCTGGACACATGCAAAAATCACACCAATAGTAAGGCTGGGTGAATGTGCTTCAGGCTCTGTGCAAAGGCCTATTCATGTATTCTATTTGGTAGCTTGATGTGGCTAAACACAATAACTGTATTTATTTCCTTTTTAAACTCTTACCTAAATGGGTAAACCATTCTATTGTGGTGGTTCTAGTGGAGTCTTTAAGTTAACTCTAACATCTGTGGAAGAAGTGTAACATCCTCTTCATCCTTGTGACTCTTAGTGCAGCCAGACTAGCATTCTGATTTGCAAACTGCACAAGAGAAGTAAGAATTTCATGCTAGGGACTTGTGTCCCCTTTTCTTTAAGTGCTGGACAAGCCTAACTATTTTTTCCTAAAGACAAAGGGGATCCTTTCCTAATCTATGAAAGCACTAAGGTAACGACTTGCTTTAGAGCTCATCACTAACCTTCTCAGTATGTGCATAAGAATCAATTCCACTGCTTGCAATATTTAATGCAAATATGAAATTCAACAAAGACAAGTGCAGAGTCCTGCCCTTGCATAGGAAGAACCCCTGTTTGATGACTGACTGGCAGTGGGAATAGCTCTGTAGGAGCTCTGGGTCAACAACAAGCTCAGCAGGAGCCTAGAGTGTGTGCTGGCAGCAAGTGAGACCAAGAGCATCTTGGGCTTTGTTAACAGGAGCACAATCAGTTTTGTGTGAGAAATAATTATTCCCCTTTAGTCTGCACACATTGGTCTGCATCTAGAACACACCATCCAATTCTCCCTCCCCAGTAAAGGAATATATATATGTAGACAAACCAGAACTAGATTAGTGGAAGTCATTCAAGCTGGAGCACTTGCCCTGTGAAGAGAGGTGGAAGGAACTGAGCTTGTTCAGTCTGGATCAAGACACAATAGCTTCCCTCCTGTACCAACAAGTAGGTTATCAAGAAGATGGAGTTGGCTTTTCACAGCAGCACATGGTAGGAAAATGAGAGGCAATAGGCTTAAACTGAAAGAAAATTTCAGTCTGGGTGCAAGGAAACCTTCTACTTATGTCCAGAGAGGTTTTACAGTCTCTGTCCTTGGAGTATTTTAGGACTAGACAAGATAAACCCTGGGAAACTGTATCTGATCTCAGAGCTGACTATGCTTTGATCTGGAGGCTGGATCTATGGTCCTTTCCATTCTGAATTATACTATGACCCTTCCAATTCAACAAAACATTTAATGAATGAATTACCCACTTCCTCATACAGTTCTGATGTGTTTTATGCAATTCCTTTGGGAAATTTATTTCCACTTCTGCCATTTTAACTTCTATATTAAACTAAAGGAATGTTCCAACATGGATAAATCTTTCTCATTTTGCCAGCTTTAATGACAAACCTTCTGTGAAATGGCAAAAAGAGAAGGGAATTTAGACAAGTTGCACCACAGTTTTGGCACATTTTAGCATGGTGAAATAGAATTGGATCTTTTCAGTGAAGCAGGTGGCATGGAGGATCTGACTTCATTCTAGACTAATTTCAGGGATTTTAATTTGGACCAGCTTTAGTATGACCCTGTGGACTGAATGCCCTCCAGAGGTTTTGGCATATTTGATGAGCTTCTGGCACAGTTTCACCTGAAAGGAATCCAGTTTGTGCATTCAGACAGTACACTGCAATGTGAACAGAAATGTTGTAAGGACTCATAGTTTTCTTTACCAGTTGCACTGGCAGGTAAATGGGGAATATGTTTTGATCACTCAGATCAGTAGATAGTAAAATAGATTAATGATACTCCTTCAGAAATACCTTGTCAGAAACTGGTATTTCAAGTGTAAAACAATCAAGTAACATTGATACTGGGAATGGTAATATGAAAAAGTTTTGATGTCCTGGTTGATTACATTAATATTGTAATCTTAAGAGGTACAGCAAGCTTCTTAAAGGAATAGTACAATAGATACTACAAAGAACAAACAGATTTCTTGCATCCTTGTTCTGGAATTCCAGCATAACTCACAAAACCAGACCTCTTAGGATTTATGCTAGCTTCTGCCAACATAAACTTTGATGCAAACTATGTTACAGTAAATCTGCTGGTAAGGATAGGCTCAGTGGGTTACCTTTACTCCTTGAAGTTAAATTTCTTCAAACAGTAAGGAATTGCATTGTTAACTAGCACTTCTCTGAGTAATAGTAGTGAATGTCCATCCTGCTAGTGAGCTACACTTGTAACACAGTGTAGATAGATGAGGTCAAATGTTATGCCCAGTCATATTAATAGAAACCTCTCACACAAATATCAGAGGGTGGAACATGAGGTACAAACCTTCTTTTGGGACCTAATGAAGAATAGCCAATAGTTTTGATACAAAAAGGAAAGAGTATATTCACTGCAATGAATGCCATACATACCATACTGGGTTTGTAAACTCTTATAAGATTAAAAAATTTAAAAAGGAATTCCCCTTCCAGGATGAAGTCTCCTTTTATTTAGTCAATGTAATAACTGTCAAAGAAACCCAAATGAAAAGAAATTCCTAAGCACTATAGAGCAATTACAGCTTAGTTTTGAATGATCAATGCAAATTTCTGCATGTTGACATTCAGCTTTAATCAGAGCATAGTCATATAAAAATGCTAATTAGAATGTAGATTTCTACTCAACCTTGCTTAGAAGGAGAAATGCATCAATAAAAATAGTGGCATGGATAAATGAACAGGTTGATGGAAAAAAACATTATCATTTGTTTGAATGATGAGTATTCCTGTTCTGAAAGCATCTTTGCTGAAGGCAAAGATTTTAATATATTTAAATTTACCTTCCAAGCACAGAGGAAAACTACTCTCTGGAGAAAATGAAGCTGTCTGAAACATATTTAGCTGTGATGAAATAAACATATTGGACCTATTGCAGTGTGTAAGAGCTTCCGATGATGTGCATCTAATCTAAGATACTTTGGTATGGCGAAAATATTCATGACATGATGGAAAGTGACATGGGATTCTGATTTCAGTGGATTTATACGAAGTAAGGATCAGGCCCAGATGGTAGCACACAGCAAATACCTTTAATAAACTTGATACTGGAAGCAGCTAAGAAGACAACATAGGAAACTACTTCATTTATATGATGATCACAGTTCCTACACTGTGACACTGTGAGCCCGTGGATTTATCTTGTGCTTGGCTGCCACACTGGGTTAAAGTTGTTTTTCCTCCACTTCTTGCTTGTGCACCCCTTTGGCACATCTGTTGTGCTGATACAACTGCTTGTGGTATAAATCAGATTAAGGGACAGATTGTGCTGAAAATAAAGAAGAAAGTAGGCTTTTTTTTTTTTTTTTTTTTTTTTAAATCTCTTGGCTCTTGCTAATCCCAGTGGAACACAGAAGTAGTTGGAGGAAGGATGGAAGGGTTGTGGAGCATTGTAGTGTCTCAAACCAGAAACTCCAAAGAATTCTTGAAAATGTTGAATATCACCTTCAGACTAATCTCTGATTTTTTCCCTCCCCTTGACAATATTTTAATGAATAATTTCTTCTATTATTGTAATGTACATATGAGCACACTAAAACTGCAGTTGTTTTACCAAGGTAACTTAAGTGGTACCAGATCCTTGGCAACTTGCACCTGGGAAAAATTACCTTTGATGGCATTCTGCTTGAATAAGAATAGTTACGTACTGTTGGTCACATATTCCATAGATTTGTGTTGGCCATAAACTAATAGTTCAGGAAGTTGATTGCACTCTGGGTTGTTTATTTTTGAATAACTTGTCTCTTTCTCAAACCATATGACTATTTTACTCATTGAATTCTTCAAAATATTTTTGTTACTGTCAACTGATAAACAACATTTGTTCAAGAGACGCTGGGAGGAGTATGGGCATGCGTCTGAGAAAAGGAATATGAGTATGTATTGTTAGTTACTTTTGTCATCATTTCTATCGCAGGGATGACTCTCTTGTGATTTCCCAACCTCTTGTGGTTCATTGTCTTGGAACTTCTAAATAATTCAAAGTTAAGTGCTGAAACTGCCATTCTGTTAAAGCACTGGGGCAAACAAAGTAATTGATTTTAAGCTTGATATATTTCTAAAAAGAGATACATGACTTGGTTGCCTGCCAGAGCATATGACTTGTTCCAAGTACTGGAGAAATCTTTTCCAGTTCTGTGAACTGAGGGAGAACCTTGTGAAGCTTTCATGTACCTGATTTCAGGAAGACAGTGCTATGGGCTCTGTAGGCTAGTCACCTCTTCTTAGGTACAGAGTGACCAGGTTGCGCACTGGAACAGGCTCTCCAGGGATGTAGTCACAGCACCAAACCTGTCGGAGTTTAAGAAGTGTTTGGACTGTGCTCTTAGTCATATGCTCTGAATTTTTGGGTAGACCTGTGTGGTTCCAGGAGTTGGACTTGATGATCCTTGTGGATCCTCCCTCTTCAGGATATTCTATGATTCTATGATGTCAGATAGGCATTAAGAGGCGTTAAGCATGTTATTGAAATAGGTAACCCATCCAGATATGGTTTATCTATTACTGAAGATAATAAAAATACAACTGGACACAGTCCCTGGTTCTAGGCAGCCCTGCTTGAGCAGGGGGTTGGACTAGATGATCTCAAGAGGTCTCGTCCCACCTCAGCCACTCTGTGATTCTGTGATTATTGTTAACAAAATTGTTGTTTCTGGTAGTCCCAGCTTCTGGCATCTGAGAACTAAATGTGCTTTCCTTCGACTGTGGGATGTTTATATAATATATGGTTTGCTGGATAAATCCTCGTGTATATTTCTTTGCAATCTGTCATTTCAGTCTTTTACTGTGTTTGAGTTTCTGTTCCCAGACAGATATGTCAAAGATTAATGACACTCTTATTCAAAATCAAGGACTCATTTATAAAGGAATTAAGATGTAGACGATGTGGCAGTGAAGGGGTTTTTCTTTCAAATCTGAGAAAACTATGGCCTTAAGTGATCATAAAAAAGAGGTGAGCTATATTTGTGGTCTGTCCATTCTCTACAGCAGAATTCTGGTGCACATGCACCAGAAGACACGGTTGGCCTTTTTGACTGGGCACACTGTTGACTCATATTCAACTTGCCAACAGCCAGGACCCCCAGATCCCTTTCCATAGGATTGCTTTCCAGCGTCCCACCCCCCAGTTTCTATGTATATCCAGGGTTACTGCTTCCCAGGTGCAGAATCTGGCACTTTCTTTTGTTAATCATATTGTTGGTGATTGCCCAGCTATCTAATTTGTCAAAATTTGGTAAATTTCTCTTGAAGTCTAGTATTTTATATTTTTTTGCTAGAATAATGTGTCATACTGTGTCCAATGTGACTTCAAAGCAGCATGTATCGTAAAAAAAATAATAAAATACATATGGTCTTTATAAAAAAGTGAGATTATTATTATTGAGAAAGAAGAGTGAAATGCCAAACTTCATATACTAGAGAATCAGATTAATCTTGTAAAATTTCATTATAAAGTATGGCTAAAAAAATAGATTTTACCACAGTTCTTACCCAGTTACATACTTTGTAAGGTGGGTTGTTGAACCGTGTAATATATCGGACATAGAATCACAGAATCACAGAATTTTCTAGGTTGGAAGAGACCTCAAGGTCATCGAGTCCAACCTCCAACCTAACGCTAACAGCCCTCCACTAAACCATATCCCTAAGCTCTACATCTAAACGTCTTTTGAAGACTTCCAGGGATGGTGACTCCACCACTTCCCTGGGCAGCCTGTTCCAGTGCCTCACAACCCTTTCAGTGAAGAAGTTCTTCCTAACATCTAACCTAAAACTCCCCTGGCTCAACTTAAGCCCATTCCCCCTCGTCCTGTCACCAGGCACGTGGGAGAACAGGCCAACCCCCACCTCGCTACAGCCTCCCTTGAGGTACCTAAAAAGAGCGATAAGGTCACCCCTGAGCCTCCTCTTCTCCAGAAAGACACTCATCTCACACTCATTTGCATTGCCTTGGTAAGAATGAGTCATTGACACGATTATGAAGCACAATTGCTTCAAAATCATCGCTATCTCATGAATTAGTCTGCAAAGATAATGAAAGAAGTAGTGAAGAGGTTTTCCATTCAAGTGGTTAAACTCAACAGTTTTGAATGTAGCCTGAGGTATAGGGTGGTTCTACTGGCTGATGGATCTTAGCATCAGTATCTTTCAGGTAAATTTTGGGATCGTACTGTAACTTAAAGCTAGAGTAAGATCATATGATTACTTCATCCAGCAACTGGTAAGTAAATAAACTTACAATTTATTTATTTATTTATTTGTTTTTAATATTGTGGCTTACATCAATGAATTATGAAAACTTGTTAATTATATCGAAAATACAAACAATTTCAGTTTTCACACTAGTCACCTAACCTTGTGATGATTTTGGTCTAGAGGTGGAGCACATGCCAGCATGCTGTTAAGACATCCTCAAGTGAATTAAGTTAAAAGAGGCTGTCACATCCTCAGCTTAATGGGCAATAAGAAGGGAGCAGGGACAAGGGGAGAAGTGGCTTGAGAGTCTTTACAGTGCAGAAAACCGTAAGTCAAATAAAATGGATGTATTTAAAAGGAGGTGCTGTACTGAAGCAGTACAAAATTCCCTCATACTTTTAGACCTGCAGCATTATAAGAAGCTTATAATCTCTGTTATTTGAATCTATATGGTTTTAAAATGGGTATCTCACAAATGCATGCCATATTGTCAAGCCAGTCAAGATCTTTCTGAGGACAAAACCATGGCTGAAGTCTCATTTATGCATCTACCTCCTCCTAGTAAATCAATGCTGACTGTTCTTCAGTGGGGAAGGAGGGGTTGGTAAGGTCAAAGTAGCTATATGGAAGTACATTGTGACCAATGTACTTTCCAGTCCATATTACTTTATATTGACATTTTTGCTGGTTCAGTTATCCTACCTTTTTTTCTTCACACCTTAAACTAGTTTTATAGGCTCTAAGCCACTGCTGCCAATGCTCTCACACCCCTCCCATGGAAAAGAATAAAAATGGAGTAAATTGCATCCAAGGACTGTAACTCTTCACATTTAGCTGCATGTTTATGATGTGTGTATCAGTGTATCATGTAAGCAGCTATCTAGACGGGATGATACAGCTAGTATTATTAGAAATCCAGTTAGCATGACGTCTAGACTTATACTCTGTTTCAATAAGAGCAAATTTGTATTATGACTTATTTAATGAACTGGCCAATTTCAAAGTTTCTTAAAGTCTACATTTGAGTATAACAATAACAAATATCTTGTTGGTCATATTACATTAACAGTTACACAGAAGGCAGAACAGACTGCTGTGTTAAGCCCTGAAGTGCATCCAGAATGTTGCTAACATTACCCAATAGATGTTTATGCAAATATTGAAGCAGTTTAGGTGTAAACAACCCCAAGTACTCACTTTCTCAGGGAGAATATATCATGATTTCAGCATGATGGAAATTTATGATGTTTAATGTTCTTGATTTGCATTTTTACTAATATAATGGGAATATATAAAGACAGGTGTCATTTATGATTTCTTTTATGAGAGCTAATAATTTGGTTGAGCAGTTGCATATTGTCTACTTATTGTGAAACTAGAATGGGCTGTATTATGTATCAAAGGCAAAACAAAACAAAATCATGGAAGAACAGTTGACTGAGGATATGATATGCCATGTGAAATAAAGGTGGTTTATGTTGAGTGTAACTTACACTTTGACAAGTGCAGATACAGAATTCAAGTACCTAACAAGAGTTATGCTTTTCTGTTATAGATCACTCTCCGCATATGTACGTACACAGAGCAAACATACATGCACAACATACATACTTTCTATCTTCATATGTTAAGGACAACCCTAAATCAAGTCAAGCTTAGAGCAATACCTTTTCAGCTATTGGCTTAGTGTATTGAAATACTAAGAAAATTAGTTTAGATGCATAAATTAAAAAAAAAATAATATATTTTTTCCCATATGTGGTTGGAAGAAGATAAAAAAAATGCATCATTCCCAGTTACAGCTTTCCCCTAGGAGTTTCTCCTTTCTAGGTTAAGACTGACCATGAATATCTGACTAAAAAGCAGGTGTCTGGCAATATCACCAGTGGCAGCAAAAACTGAGTTACAATTGAGAAAAAGTTATCTTGCAATAACAAATGTCTTAATAATATGCATGTTGATACACAGGTTTTATGTTACTGTTGTCTTCTCTATGAAGAGTTCAGTAACACATTGAAGTAAAAGTAAAAAGTAAAAGAAAACTTTTTTTCCTACTCTTTCTAAGCAACTTAAATATTGTATTAATAATCAAGAGGAAGGAGGAAATCAGGAGGAAAAGCCTTTAAGAGTGTGCACACAAAAATGAAATTAAACAAGGAGTAGCACAGAAAAACAGTATTGCAAGTTTGGCATGTAAATTTGTACCACTGAATGTTGGAAGGTTTATATTACAGCTCATTCCTCTAGTAAAGAAGAATCAAAATGCTCTTTTCTGCTTCTGTTTTTAAGGCTGGAAATATCTGCACATTGCTTCTACAATAATGCAGAGACAATTCTACATTTTTTTTTTCTCTGAGATTGCTGTTTCTCTCTGCATTCAAGCTATACTCTAGGAATAAAATGTTACAGTACAGCCAAAGTGTTTCTTTTGTATTTTTGACAAATAAGCCTGAAGTCTTCTGTTTTTAGTTATTGTGTTATTTAGAAAACTACTTGCTCTTAGCATGCCCTTAAAACGCATTTTTTGTGACCTGGTGAGAATTCCCTTGCTGCTTTCTTCAGAATGAGTAATGCCTACTTCAGTAAATGTAAAATTGAGTGATTTGATTTTTTTTTTCTTTATTTTCCCAAAAGCCATTTCTACATGATCTGTACTAGCTCAAATGTCTGTGACCAAGACGTTTGTAGTGGCATAGGAACTGAAGGCTATGCTAAAGTGGCCTGACTTCATCCAAATACATTTGTCTTTGAATAAAAATTCATAAAGTGCATAACAGGAGTTGGCTCAGTGTCAGCAAACAGGCACTGGGTGATGTTTTGACTATTTGACTGTTACCTCAAATCTTGTACCCAATGATAAATGGATAAATGGGTTGGTTTTATTTTTTTTTTCATAGGAGAGAAACCTCCTCACCATTTTTGCCTTGTAGTAGCTTTCAGTCATAACTCTTTCAAACTTGATACTAAATATTACCAGTTTACCTGAAATGTGAGACTGTATGCTTATTTATGCTTATTTTTATTTTATTTTATTTTATTTTATTTTATTTTATTTTATTTTATTTTATTTTATTATTTTTTTTTCCTCCTCAGTATGGCAGGTAGTGCCTTTTACTTAATCAAAGCAAGCAAGCAAAATAGAAAAAAATAGTTTTATTTTTATTTTTTTTAACTGAATTTATTTTCATTTGAAAAGTCTCTAGACAAATTCACTTACACTTTTCAAATTTGTTTATCAAACAAATTGTCAAAAGACACTGCCTAAGTCTGTATTATGCAATTCAGTGCTGTCTATAAATACCTAAGCTCTAACAACTGCATAAAATACCAGAACACTTCTATTACTAATGATGTTTAAAGAAAGATAGAAATTGAAGTTCAGAAAATGTATTTATAAAACCCTTGAGATCTTATCTATAGCTTGCCCAAGGTTGTCTGCACTGTGATTTATATTTATGCTTGTAATAGATCCCATGTTGGCAAATCTGTTTGCCAGAACTTTTAATTCTTTAGGACAGCATGCACAAGCTGAGCTTATATATTTGCTCTCTGGGATGGAAGCTGTTCACAAAGACTTTTTTTAACGTCCAAAATGCATATGTGCACAAAACTAATTTTTGATCACCAGGTAGGTAAAGGAATTATGTGGTTTACTTTACTTATTCTAAGGATTCAGAATTCCTCGGGGAAAACAAGTGGAAAATCTGTCTTGCACCTCATTGCACCTGAGTTTTATTATTGTACATTCAAGAATTGAGGAGTTGTCTATCTGCCTCTTCCTCCTGCACTCCCACCCTAACCTGTCTCAATATTGTATCTGTTTTAAGAAGAAATTAGACAAATCAGGAGAAAGACCAATTCTTCATAGGCACATTAAAAAGTATTTTTTAAGAGAGCAGACCTTTGTGAATAGACAGATAAGAATACACTCCCAAGAGGAAGCTTAGAACAGCAAAATTAGGTACTTAAACATCAGTTGTAAGGGTTCTCTTGGCTCATACAGTTCTGTCTTTTCATAAGCCATGTTATCAAATCTACTCTCTATATACTATAAATTTCCCTGAAAGGGGAGTCAGGGAGTCCCAGCTAGTCTCAGTGGAACAACCACCACAACTGGAGTGCTATAATAACAAATGTCAAAGTGAATATTTTCCAACTGATCTTCTGCTTCAGCTTAAAGCATTTGGTCCCAGTGTCCATTCAGGCTCTTTGGTTGGATTTTTTTTTTCCTGTTTTGTACATTATGGAAAATCTTGTTATCCATTCTAAGACTACATTTTGTTAGATTAAATGAGGCAAGATCTTTTTGTCTGCTCTTGGATCAAACCACTGTGATACTTCAGTGTTCATTTTTCCTATTTAAATAACTCACAGAATACAGTTTTTATGTTGGTTCTTCAGGAAATTATATATATATGTATATTTAAAATTACTTTATACATGACACAACTGATGTATTTATTTGCAGATGTTCAGAAAAAGTTTTGATTCAGAGGTAAAGAGCATTGTTTATTTTACATCAAAGCACTAAGAACAATGGTGATACATTATTATTATTATTATTTTTTTTTTTCCCAGAGGTTACTATTTTTAAAGGTTTTTGCACTGGTTGAGTCTTGGCAGAAGAGAATCAAAACTGAAACGTGTGAATACATTGTGCTATGTCCCAAAGCATTGATTTCATTCTTCTTGATCTCTTCACAGTCTATTGTCTATGGCAATAAATGATACAGCTGAATTACATGATTAAATTATTTTTGTGGGAAGGATTGTTTTGGTACACATTTACCATATAATGGGGGCTTATGTCTGTATGTATTGCATCTTCACTGGTCTTATTGTCCCCTTTTTTCATAATGAGGAAGCTGTTGAGAGTTTTGGAGAAATTAATAATAAATAAAAATAAAATATAAAAAATAATTAATGATCTGTTTCTTAAAACAAAAATTGCACTTTCTGGTCTACTTTGATGGGTAGACTTTCTACTTTGTAATACTGTTATTGTGGATAGTTTTTCTCCTTCCTGAAAACCGAGGTTTCCTTGACAGCCCTGAGGATCTTTAAACCTGTCATTTTGAAATATATTGCCATCTATTTCAGCTGTGCATCTGGCAGATTGTCAGAACAGACGGGGTCACATTTTGAAGGGAAAAGTCTTAAAAGACTCAGCCTTGTAAATCAAACCTTTATTTTGAGAGTTGAATAACAAAAGATATAGCATCCCCTTTTCCTCAGTATATTACTCCCAATAGTCAACCCTCTTTTCAAGGCAGAATCTTTCTTCTGAAAGACACTATGAGGAGGATCCTACACTGAGAGCAGCTAAGTCCCCAAAACACATTTGGAAGCAAGTAGCTCACTTGGAGGTACAGTTGCACTCTGAAAAGGATTCTGGCATTATGGAATCATGAAATTGTGCTTGTGTGCAAGACAGGTGGAAAAAGGAATTTCCCTTGCTACCTCTCTCTTCCTGATTCCCAAGTCAAATGGTAGATGAATGAAAAAGATGGTTTGACTAACTGGCTGTTCTGCTTATGTATTTATTTTCTCTTTGTTTTCCACTATAAGTAGTGTGAAAGCTAGTAAAATCTCTTCTTCTGTTTGTGAGAGTAGAGCAATCATAAAAAGCTGCAGAGCATCGCTAAGTATTGGATCATAATGTCCTGGACCTCATGTCACAATATTACTCAAACAGACATGTAGCAATAATGTAACAAATAAGCAAACAAAAAGAAGCCAAACCACACATTCGTCTTTCTTTCCTCAAATCCTCAATTGTTGATGAATGCAATTTTCATGTCTTCAGTCATGCCTGACTGCAAAAAAAGAGGGAAAATAAGAGAACACTTGATCTTGTCCTTCATCTCTCAGTTACTTTGTAAATACATTGGTATCAAAATAATTCTAAGAAAAAAATAAGAAAAACATTAGAAAAAATATTTTTCGTAAAAAAAAAAAAAAAAAAAAGAAAAAAAGAAATGGGTATCAACAGCTCTTATAATAATGTTTAGCCTTCTCCTTCCTCACACCTGTTAGCTTTCTCCTCTGGCTGGTACCTTTTTTTTTTTTTTTTTTTTTTTTTTCCTCCTGGAGAGAATGAGGAGAATGTCAACAAGAATGATGCAAACCATGTTTAGAGAGCTGATTTGCAAAGAGAAAGGTACAAACACTCAGTGTTGATAATCTCAAAATTTAAAGCTCATAATGCCTGACAGAAACTCAAAAATGATCAAGTTAAAATAGAAGAAAAATGATTTTGGTTTGTGTCTGCTTATGTGTGCATCACCTTCTGAAACATGCTGTCATGCAACAGCAATGTTGCCATACATTCTGTTTAATAACTTTTTTTTTTTTTTATGCCTATTCAACACTTGCAAAACATAATCTTCAATTGTCCAACACTATGGCTTCAGATTCTTCTGATTACTGAAAAATGAATACATTAATTGTCCTCATTCATTACATTTGCCCATTTTTGAACCCAGCAAAAGATTATGCTTTTCTCATTTTCCAATACCACTGCTGTCAGGCTAGCTGTCTATGTGCCCTTTAACTAACATTTTCTGTTCTCTAAGTTCCCTAAGTGACCTGACTATTGGAGTTCCATACACTCTTCTTATGCTTACTGTTTCTTGGGTACTGTTTCTTGGGTACAAGGAGAGGAACAGAGAGAAGATCCTCCATTTTTCCCAAACTGGAAAGAAGAGCAGAGATCAAAATATACTTCTGTGTGGAATGTCTTAGGAAGCAGAGATAGGCTAATGTAGCAGCAACTTTTGTAAACAGCTCTGTATGATCTTGGTTGATCCTGAGCTCAAGACAAGAAGACTGACATAGGAATGAAGAAAAGACATGCTTCCTTCTGAGGGAGAAACAGAGAACTCTGTAATATTTCAGAGCATTGCTATAAACCAGGATATCAGTTTTCCAAGGTTTTTTTTTTTTTTTTTTCCCTCAAAAGAGAGATGCTTTGGTATACACTTTTACTATTACTATTACTATTACTATTACTAAACTTGTAGATTAGACTAATTTGTAGAGGTAGACTGTACCACTTGACAGTATTGCATTTTTCCTAAGCTTTCTCTGAATGGAAAAGAGTAGTTGATAAAGTTGACAGCGTTTGTTTTTCAAGCCTAGAAATTACCTGTAAAGCAGCATATAAGGTTTATTATTATTTGTTTATTTATTCATTGCAAAAATTTGGTTTCTAGAAAGGCTAATGAGACTTAACACTTATTTCAGCAGAGTAATACATATTTTTAAATAAGCTGACACAGTTTCTTTCAAAAATATAATAAGTAGTTAACATGAAAAAGTCAATTTTTGATTTTCAGTCGATATATAATGTTTGGGATGTAGCTCAATATACTTCATCCCATGAATTTCTGAATAGCTTGGAGTCCAATTATCAATCTTAACTAAGCAGAACAACTGCTCTAGTGACTTTCCACATAGCAATTTATGTTAATTTATAGATACACATGCTATAAGACTAAACCTTTACACACGAGGTATTGTAACTCATAATGATGCATGCAATACAGAGCTGCATTCATTTCAGTCCCAAAGAAAAAGAGTAACAGATTGATATTTTAGAACTGAAGGGGAAGTAAGCTTATTTTTATAAAAATAAATTAACTCACACATACCTTCATACCATTAAAATTTCCCATTATTTAAAATTATAGGTTATGTTTCTATCTCACTCACTTAGGAAGGGACATACTGTGCCTGGTGTGGATCACAGCTTTTTCTGTTTTGAATGCTAACTACACTGAGTAAATAGATAAAGCAAATATATAGTGGCTGGAGTGTAGAGGTCCCTACTCTCTTATTTTCCTGTTAGCAGACTTGTTGGGTATACATTTCTGACATCTGTGGCCAGAAGAGTATCAGCAAAGAAACTGCCTTCTTGAGTGACAGTTGCTGGTTACTTAGGAATCCACCCGTCCACAGAATCTAGTTCATCTAGGAAGCAAGCCTGCTGAAGGAAATATAACTACCATTATCTTACAAGTGTACCACCTCAGGAAAGCAAGCTGCATTTTTCTATTCAGAAGGACAGTACATCAATCATCTTTTGTTTTACCTCTCAGTGCTAAAGCAGTGTTTCAGTACTGCACAAAATGGAATCTAAAAGCAGTATAAAAATATCCACTAAGAATCAGTAATCTAGAAAAAGGAGATCTGTAGTCTAGAGAAAGAACAAGTAGGGAGGTCACTGCTTGTTTCTGTGTATCACCGTCTTATTCAGTGACAAAGAATCCCACCAATGTTTTATTTTAAATCTAGAGGTAGCATTGATTAGCACTAAAGAACGTATTTGCTTTGCTATTTAGTATTTCTTTTACCCCAGGGTACAAGATCTCTCCTTTTCACACATCTTTCCATGCCAGAAGTAAATACTGCATCTCTTTGTCTATTTGGAAAGGATGAAGGTTGGCACACCTTTTTACTATGGGCAAAGGAGAGAAAAAGAGGCAATGAGGTGGGATTGGATAAGAGAGAGAGGGACATTCACTTGCAGTAGCTCATGGTATTAGTTGCTGTTCTGGGATGGCCAAACTAGGTATCCTCTGGCACAGCTAAATCTGTCAGCTTGCTGTTCTCAGTGGCTGCCCCTTTCTTCAGCTTTCTCTACCTTTCTCCCTGTCTTCTGGCATCCCAGCATATTATCTCTCTGCTTTCAGAGTGCCAGATAAGTAAATTTTCATGAGAACACTTACGAATTTTATGCATTTTGCAAAGCACTTGTATTTTACAGAATCAAAAGCTTATTTCTTTGGAAAGATCCTGATCAAAAATAGTTGTTTTAATCATGAGAACAACAGAGGTTTTCTTCAACAAAATTTTGAATCTGGCTTTGACCAAAGGTTCTCTATAACAAAGCCAACAGTGGGGGAGATCCTTGGATCTTGTTCCTTGTGTTTCTTTATTATCTCACCTGAAGCAGATTTAATAGACTTTACTATACTATACTATATTAGACCATTTATGTTCAAAAGAAGTAAACATTTTACTCTCTTAACAAAATCAGTAGCATGACCACTTTCCCCAGGAAAGTGATCACAGCACCAAGCCTGACGGAGATCAAGAAAAATTTCGACAACACTCTTAGGCATGTTGTCTAATTTTTTTGGTGGTCCTTTGGGGACCCAGGAGTTGGACTTAATGATCCTTGTGGGTCCCTTCCAAATCTATGGAACATTCTATGTTCTATGGCGCTATGACATTCCCTTAGATTAAGCACATTCAATGTGCAGCACTCCTAGAGCTAAATTGTTCTGAATTGTGCCTTTTCACACTGCAGAACAAGTGATAATATTCAGCATGAGCAAAAGTAGCAGAATCTGGTGGTAAGGTGTAAATTGAGCTGAAAGGACTGACAAAAAGACAAGCTTTTATTAAATTTTATTAAATTACGTTACACAAGAAGAGAAGGCTAAGGAGAGATCTTATTACTATCAACAGCTACCTAAAGGGAGGATGTAGAGATGAGGCCAGGATTTTCCCAGTAGTTACAGCAGAAGATGAGCATCAATGGGCGAAAGTTGGAACATGGGAAGTTCCAACTCAATACAAGAAAAACAATCACCATGAAGCTGGTCAAACATGGCCTTAGGTTGTCCTGAGTGTTTGAGGAATCTCTAACCATGGAAACAGACAAAGCTCATCTGGATGAAGACGTAATCTCACTGGATATTATGTCTCACAGAGACATAATCTCACTGGTGATCTCTTCTACCCTGTGAGTCTGTGATAGACCACCATTGCGTGCTAAGTGGTCCAGATAACACTGCAAGTTGCAATGAGGTTACTTTTAAAATCATAATTAGATGTTAAATACATGACCAGAGTGCTCTATCCAGTAGGTTTTTCAGTTAAAATTGTGACTTTCATTAACTTTCATTACCTAGTGAAAATATCTTGTCATTTTGTAAGTTATAGGATAGTCTTTATGAGTAAGTGAATTTTGTCAATTCTTTTCCCCGTGTTGAGCTTTCCATTTTTTTAAGGCTTTCTTCAGGTGAGCAGACAGGCAACTTCACTGTAGTGACCAAACTAGATTTTCCTTCCTATCTGATTTACATATTACTTCCTGAAAAATACACTTTTATGTTTTTACTGTGAATAATTAATCATAGGCCTTTAAAAATAATTTTTAAATACTAGAAGATGGTTGCCTCATCCACATCTTCTTTTTAGTCTTCTTTTTGCTAAATGAGACAAACCACACTCCTCTGGTGTTCTCTTACAAGTTGTCTCTCTCTTTTGGTATTTAAACCATTATGCTCTACAACATCTGAGGCTTCATTTGCACTAAGTTGAGATGAATAGCTTTTTTGTATCTCTTACACATATTGTTCTTGAGAATATAACAGAATTGCTCTGACATTTTTGCAGCTTGTAATTGTGATCCACAATCCTCCCAGATCCTTTTCTGTATAGTCAATCATTTCCTATTTGTCCATATTATTTTCCCTTCTGAAATCTATGGTCTCCACTTGGATTTTTATATTGCTTCTTGTTTGATCTTTCTTTTTTTCTTCTCCCCACTTTGTCATGATCATTCTTAATCTGTATATTCTCTTAAAAATATTTGCAGTCTTGCCTAGACTGTTACTGTCTATCAATTTTGTGATATGCATTTTCTGTTTTCTTATAAGGTTATTCCATTTTTCAAGAGCAACTGAGTAGAACAGATTCCAGAGTGGGTATCTATTGGAAAAAATTAAAATGCCCTGACAATGTAACAATTTTATAAACTTATCGACTTGTTTTGAAACTTTATGTTTTGTTTCTTACTTGTTTGTTGATTTATAGAGCTTCTGTAATTTGTGAGGCTACTGTGTGTAGAAGACATCACAATCTTTGTAAAGATATATACTGTTAACTTGACCATATGCTTTAATAAAGAAGAAAACAACTGGTTTGACATTTTTTCCCTTGGCAAATTAGGGTTAACTTATCTTCTAGATACTAATGAACTAATTTCAGTCATCATCTTTTCTCTTGTTGAAAATAGACTGATTTCTGTCTTTTTCCTTTTAGTAATAGATGATGTAAAATAGATGTTCTTTGATCTCCCTTATTCTTTGATACTTATTTCAAGGTAACTATTGTCTAGAAAAGAAGGGGGAATAGACTAAATTTAGATACATAAGTGTTCCCAAACATTTGTGAAAAGCGGTAGGAATAACAAAAAAAGAAAATACCAGCTTACAACGTATGTTCTATTTCTTTTTTTTTTTTTTTTCTGTTTTTGTTGTTGTTGTTGTTATTATTGCTTGTTACATCTTTATTTTCTTCTTTTATTTTTCTTCTATCATATTTGTCAAATATTTTCTTGTTGCTTTATATCCCTTGAAAATTTTAATTAGTTTGTGTGTTTGTCTTGCTGATTTTATTCTGTATTTGTGCTATCTCTTTAAACTCATGTTTAATCATGTCTTCATTCATGATTTTCCTGCTTATCTTTCAGGGTTTTTAACACCTTTTGTGCAGTCCACCTTTGCTCTTACCGGTTCTTAGGTTCTTATTTTCCCTCCACACTGTACTAAGCTTTTCACTTAGTACTGTGTTTTCTAGTAACCACTAATATATATATATATTTTTTTCCCCATGTCTTAGATTCTCTGCTCAAGTTCTACCTGCCACTTCTCTAAATATTATAAAATATATATAAATAAAGGCTTGGGGCATTTTAAAGTCCATTATTCTTATTAAGTCATGCATAAGCTTTGGAATAGTCCTTTGCACAGGAATATTTATATTCTGAGATTGTGGTATTACTAATATGACTTCTTTTACAGTCTAGTAATTGCTAATAGTGTTTTATTTTTCTAAGAAAAGCATGTTACAGCAAAAAAATATTAGAATTTTAGTCTGAAAATTGGAGGCATTCCTGCAAAAAATGAAAAGTCATAAAATAATATACTCTGGTTCTAATCATTATCTTCTTTCCTCCTATGAATATTTCAATGAAATAATAAATGCTGAGAAAGTCAGGAAAATGTTCACTGTACACCCCATTATCACTACAGAAAAATGTCCTTACAGAAATATATTGCTTTTATTTCAGCTTTCTGTCTACCCCTAGGCATAAGGTAGGCATACTTTGAAGTTTTATCAAAAGTACATTTCAAACTGTATTTGCAAGCCTGCATTTTAAAATGACCAACCAAAGGAAGAATGTACAAAGACTCCTGCTGTGAGATAGGAAGCTACGGGCAAATCTGGTAGCATTCAAAACAAATATTCCAATTGTGTGAGGTGAAGAGAGTCCCATGATTGGTGAATCATGTCACTAAAGATGCCTAATTGTCTTTAGCTGTAAGTAAAGTTAAAGATTTGTATCATCAAGGAATAATACAAAATCTTTAGTAAATAGCTCAGATTTGAACCTGGGCTATTTCAATAAGACAATGAAGAAATTTTTTTTGCTCTTAATGTCAAATCTAAACTTGTGTTTTTACTTATGAGCTCCAATCAGTCAAAGGATATAGCTGATAATTTAATTTAAAGGCCTAATCTAGCATATTTTGACATCCTGTCTGTGATTCCATATTGCAAGTAAGTTCTTTAAGTATTATACAAAGACAATACTAACTGCAAATGCAGTTTGTTTTTTGGAAAGAGAGCTTTTATTTCCGACACTAACGACAAACAAACCAACAAGTAAACATAGCATACTGAAACTGTTACAGATTTTTTTTTGTTTGTTTATGTTTAGTTAAATTGTTACATTTGTTCCCAAGGTGGTATTTTGGGTGTATCCCCCAAAGAGATTTAGACTTTTCCATTCCACTTGAACTACATAATTCCCAATGCTCTCCCAACTGTAGCCTGTAATTTTAATTTTTAGAAAGAAACTTTGCCTCTTGGGTCTAATTTTGTTTGTTTTTTCCATCCTTTTGTATTTGATTTAAAATGCAATTCCTGAAAATGCAAAATGCTAATTCATATTTAGATTTGCAATGCCAGGCTCCTTATTAAGATAAAAGAATACCTATGAGATTTAGTCACACTGAGGGAACTCACTTCATAAGTCGATTGTCCTCTACAATTTTGTAAACGCTGCTGATCAATGTCAACCTTAAGAGAAGTTTTAACTGGCAAAACTAGAGGGAAAAAGTAATTGCTTACATGACAGTTCAGTTTTTCATGGAAAGACTGAGGCTCATGACAAATGTTCCAAATAACTGATTGATTTTCATATTCTTTACATCATTGCTGCTTTTTGAAGTAATAATTATTTAGAAGGCAACCTGAAGCAATGAAATGTCTTGAATGGAGCGCTTTCTTGTACAATGATATCCGTCAACTAGCTTAAAAATGTTCTGTGTTGATTATATTTTTTGAATGATGAAGGACAAGTTTGTTTCACGTTGATGTTTCTGACCATAAGTCACCAAAAGTACCATTGAATTCAAGGCTTGGGAATGAGGCTTCACCTTGCTAAATCAATGACAAACATCAAATTGTGTTAATGGAATGGAACTCCACCTTAGTACAGTCTGACTCTGTACTGCTTTATTAACACAGAAAGTTTATTCAACCAAGTTGCGCATCAATGATAAAATCAGTTTTTATTTTTGGTTTGTTTGCTTCAGTGTGTTCCTAAATCCTATATACTTGCATTCACATAGACAATTTATCACACCTCTCCAAAGACAAAGTTGCCATTTCTTACCTTATAAAATTTTGCTGATTATGTCATACAAGCAGACTGCCCAGAATATTAATATTAAATGAATCTTGAAGTCTGGTAGTTCTGAGTTAAATCAGTTTTGGTTTTGACACCATGTTTTCCTTTATCCATACCTGACAGACCCTGAAGGAGTTCAGTCAATGCAAGATTGAAAGCTGAGAGCAAGTATAGTCAATATAGCTGGAAAAATAGACCTACAATAATTATACACTTAGCCTGATTTCTAGAGTATTACTCTTTAAACTCAGAAAATAATTAATTAATACTTTTAATATATATCTTATTATTTTATTTCATTTTATTTTATTTCATTTTATTTATTTATTTAATTTTAAGGGGGAGGATAGTAGTGTAGTTCAGCATGGAAATTAAGTATGTAAAGGGCAACCATCTCACTTTATTATATGAAGTGAGACTAAAGCTGAGATTAGTAAAACATAGAATTTGTCTCATAGAAAATTCTGATATTTTTTCATACTGATTCAGAATGAAAATGTGTTTTTGATATAATTACACACTAGCACCTTTTGCATTGCTGAAATGAGCTTAAACTATTAATTTTCAGATCATTTTCAGCTCCCGTTTATAATTTATTGTTCATGCAGTTGTGCCTGCTACTCTGATATGATTCTGTAGGTCATGCTAGTGAGGCAACATCAGCAAAGATAAGTTTACTCTGTGTACTCTACTGTTTAAAGAGGAATTTGCTGTTAGAGATGAAGGAATAGATTTATCTTAAAATGGAACAACAAAACACTCTGCAAAAAATTTAAATCCTTAGTACATCAAACTTTGTGAAGAATTAGAACATAATTCTTTTTATTCGGGTCCTCAGATGAGGAAGAGGAGAGAGGGAATATCAAGCAAGACATTTCAGTTGAGATATTTATAAACAACAGTAAAAATAGCCTATCTTTTGCAATGTTGGTGTGATTTTATAATCATGACTCAGGATTATTTTAAGGAAGGCTCAAGTGTGAGCCTTCCTTAACATTTATAGAGGTCATCTTCCATGCAGGTAGTTTTGAAGAGTAAATGGAAAACAAACAAACAAATAAACAAACAAACAAAATAAATTCAAACCAATAAAAGTTTCAGCCTTTCTAGAATGACTCTCTTCTGGGTCAGAGAGAAATTCAAAGAAAAGTTGTGGAATAAGTTCTGTCCTTAAAGATGAAAAATTACACAGGAGGCAGCACATGCTCCCTAAGTCCCAGCTTTTCTCTCTTGCCTCGCAGAAATAGTATGTTAGGAAAAAATACTGTATGGCATTGCCTGTTGTCTTGCATGTTAAGCCAGTAAATGAAATGGCAGCTGTACTCGTCAGTACTACCACTATTAGATTGCCATGCCCTATGCTTGTTTCTCAAAGCTCTGATGTTTTCATCTTGAACTAGTTATTAGTTAATTATTGGTTGCAAGAATGTGGTTGTTTAGTGAAGAATTCTATTGTACAGGGAGAAAAAGGAGCAAAGCAAAACAATATAGTCAGATGTTTAGTTCTTGCTTGTACTTTCAGTATGATAAAGTGAGGTATTTATCTAGTCTGTTGTTTTTGTTGTGTTCCCTGAGCCCCCATCCCTGGTGTGCACTTATATGCACATTAAGGTAAACAAAATGCCTTTGGGTTGAAAGCTTCACTGTCTCAACTAAGAGATGATGACTTTTTTTGTTACATTTTTCCATGTCTTTTTCCATCTCAGCCTTTCTAACATCAACAAAAATTTCCATCTTTGTGTGCATCTGCTTTCTTCATGTCACTGTTATTTTTTTCTTTCTCCCTGATTCTGATGTTGCTAGACCTCCTTGTATTGCTGATCTGCAGTTCACAGAGGTCACTGATGTTAGATATCTATACATAGAAGCTTTTTCTGTGGAAGTTTTGAGTTTTCAAAATGCTTCTCCTTATCCAGCTAATATGATGAAAAAAAATAAATAAATAGGAAGGTGAACAGCAATGTTCATTACACTTCCCCACTCCCAGAATATCCCGTAGGTTTTGTTATTGAGTGCAGTGCGGACATCAGGGACCCTTGTGCGACCTACAAAGCTTCAGATTTCTGGTGCCTAATCTGTAGCAGGGGATTTGAACCACTATGCCTCACATTCTGAATTCACACCCTAGGTAAATAGCCGTTCTAAAATGATTTTATTTTATTTTATTTTATTTTATTTTATTTTATTTTATTTTATTTTATTTTATTTTATTTTATTTTATTTTATTTTATTTTATTTTGAGACAGAGAGAAAGAGAAAGAGAGCAAGACTGTAAGGAAGAGCTCTTCTACTTCATGTAGAAGAATGATTACCTTACTCAAAGGTAATCATTCCTTGAATGAAAGAAGTAAAAAAAAAATGTGTGGGACTTGGACATGGAAAGTTGGATTTAAGTTCTAACTTTCAATTCACACACAAAGTCCCATTTTGTGTGGAAAAAATTCAGTGCCTGTTGTAGGTATTCAGTTACTGGCTTATCTGTAGCATGGAGGGGATGTCATCAACATTTTATTAGTATTTTCTAATAAAAAGATTTCATCAGAATATTTTATCATCTGAAATTCTTAACATGTAGGAAACTATCAGTTTACTTGAACGTGCTTTTAGTCATACATTATAAATCTATAAGATTTATAATTGATATGTCAGCATCCCAGGCTTCTAACTTGGGGTAAGAATGTAACCTCTAAGAATGTATCTTGCAGTGTTTGAGATTCTGTACATTGTCTTTAATATTGAGAAGAATATGTCAGAAACATGTCACAGAAAGGTCTTTTTCAGTCAGATTGAGCAACACCTATAAATTTACTGAACCTGCCCTATTAACAGGGCATAGAAGTTCATTCAACAATACCCCCAGGAAGCCCAAACTCATATACCTTAAATACATACATTTCTCTAGGAATTTTTAAGACACCACAGCTTCCCAAAGGAGTCTCAAACCCACAAGACGTAAGTATTTATTTACCAGTTTTGTTGTATGAAAGTATAAATCAGCTGTGGTTCAGGATGTTTAGAATGCACCGGTAAGTTTGAATAACTGGAAGAGTAGAAACTGCAATAGCCATCCTTTTGTTGTTTGTGCCTCTGTGAGAACAGATTTAAGAAAGGGAAGAAAGCCCTTTTTTCCCTTTCCCACAACAGCAGCTGGGAGAGCAAAAAGTGAGAACTAGCTCTGCAGACCCCAAGGTGAGTGCAGCAGGAGGGCAGGAGGTGCTCCAGGCACACAACAGCAGTTCCCTTGCAACCTGTGTAGGGAGAGGCCCCTGGTGGAGCAGGCTGTCCCCCTGCAGCCCGTGGGACCCACATGGAGCAGATCTCCATGCTGCAGCCCTCCCCCCCACGCCCCGTGGAGGAGTCCCCGGTGGAGCAGGTGGATGTGGCCTGGAGGAGGCTGCGGCCCATGGAGAGCCCCCGCAGGAGCAGGCTCCGGGCCGGAGCTGCAGCCCATGGAGAGGAGCCCATGCAGGAGCAGGGGGTCTGGGGGGAGCTGCCGCCCGTGGGGGACCCGTGCTGGAGCAGTTTGCTCCTGGGGGATGGACCCCGTGGTACAGAGCCTGGGAGCAGTTCTTGGAGAGATGCAGTCTGTGGGCAGCCCCTGCAGGCTCAGTTCGGGAAGGACGGCATCCCGTGGGAGGGACCCCACGGGGAGCAGGGGCAAGGAGTAGTGGAGATGAAGCGTTGGGGACTGACCGCAGCCCCCATTCTCTGTTACCCTGTGCTGCTCAGGGGGGAGGAGGTAGAAGAGGGTGGATGGGGGGAAGGTGTTTTAAGTTTGTTTTATGTTTCTTACTTTAGCTTGTTAGTAATGGGCAATAAATTTCTCAAATCTCTCTGCACAGAGTCTGTTCTGCCCATGATGATAACTGTTTATTCATCTTCCTGCCCTTACCTTAACCCTTGAGTCCTTTTCATTGTTTTTTCTCCCCTTTTCCTTTTGAGGGAGGGGAGTGAGAGGACGGTTGTCATGGAGGTTGGCTGCCCACCTGAGTAGAACCACCACTATATGTAGATCTAAAAAGTATATTGTGGGAAGAAAATGTCACCAGGCACACATTTTAGTGGAAAAGGAGAGTCTTTTTCTAAAATACTTATTAAGCAAGTCCAGTATAACATATTGCATTCTTATGATGTTAACGTAGTTATCTACATGTATATCTGCTGCAGTTGCAGCAGAAGATGGCAGTCTTTATTCAGTATAGATCACCTAGGATAAATATTTTGATTTCAAAGGAGCAGCAAGCATTCTCATCTATTAAGGATGCCTATATACAAATAGTAATATAGTAAATCTTTTGTAAGCATGTCATTTCTGAATTAACAGCTATGTAATAAAACAGAAACCATGTTTTGCATTATTAAAGCACCAAATGAATGAGATTATGAAGCAGTAATGACTACATCACTGAACTAAGTTGTCTTTTGTTTTCTACTATATATATATATATATATTGTTGACAGAAAGATATTTAGAGGGTAAAAAGTTTACAGTCCAGTAAAAATTAATTGTCCTTCCAATCCAGAAATGCTGAAACCTCCTTATGGTATGGTATTTTTTGTGTGTGCAAAGTTAGTTGATCAAAACATCAGATCAGGAGATATCCTTCTTAAACAAAAGATAAACAAACAAGAACAGCTCCAGGTGTTCTACACAATTTAAATATATCTACAAGTGGAAGACCTAAGTCATTCTTAAAAGTTGGACCAAATACTTGAAGGATTGTTGTTCAGAGTCTTTTCCATGCATACTTTTATTGGAGGTAATGATTAGGCATTTGTCTAACACAAATTCTTCTCTGTGCTCCCTCATTTTGTCTTTTATTTTTTTGAACCATATTAATCATAACTCCTATTAAAGTGTTTTTTATCACTAATCCAGACAGAGCACTCATATACTGTCAAGTATCTTTCACTGGATGAGGTCTTTTGCCTTCTAAGATAGACCTTCTAATTATCTCTTGCAAATAGATCTGAGTGTGACAAGCAAGAGCTTCCTGTATTTGCTTCCTTTGTCCTCAACAGAAACTATGGTAGGTTAGGGTCAGAATGAATAGAGAGATACAAGACCCATCACTTGCCTAAAGTAATTCTGTCTCTTGACATTGCATGAAAATACAGGTATTACATTTTTTTTTTTTTTTGTATCGGTCCGATTCGAATGGTCATAAATGATTATGCACTTATTTTCAACCGCCAAAATCACTAAGGCTCATTGAAGTCCCATTTTGAAAGAGTTTGGTCAGTTCCAGAAAATCCACTGCAGTGGATTTTTTCACTTTTGAACTAGAATATGCATCATCCCTTAATCTTCTGTGATGTTTTTTTTTTTTTTTTTTTTTTTTTTCCTGAAAATGTTATCACATCTCTGTTGCCACGTTATCTTTTTCCCCACAAATAACAACCCTTCAAAAAGTATTTATTTATTTATTTTAACTAGAACTCTCAGTCTCCGCTAACACCTGTTGCAGATTAAGGAACCCATAAGGAACAGTCTTTCACAGTTGAGAGAAACCAACCAGTTTTATTGCAGCAAAGAAAGATTTGTCACTTCAGGACACCACAGCTGTGACATAGATACCACTCAGTGTGCTGGAACACAATTGGATGAAAAACTACTTTTCATCTCATAAAAGTTTAAGACTAACATTTTTCTCATTTCATTTCAGGTAAAAGCCAAACTGCCATTTTCAAAATATTTTCAAAGCATTTTCAAAACATTTAAGTAATTTTACTCATTTGAGAATGGTGTGGTTCAAAATTTTTGTCTCCTTCAGTCATTGTCCAAACTTCCCAGTACATTCCCAATGAGAAATACGTTTTTGTGTAGTCAAAGTTTTGTTCTGAAAACTGAATTTTTTGATATATGTAAAACTGATACTGCATGGTTTTGGGCAAATTGAAGCACTGGAAAAATTTCTTTATGTTATTTATGACTAACATGTTAACTACCAGAAAAGAATCCTACTATTGTATGCTAAATATGTATTTTTCAGTTCTGCCAAGCCTCAAAACAAGTCAGATTACAATAATCATTTTGTAGTATTTTAAATATAACCATAATATGTTTTTCCTTCTTTCCTCCTTGTCTTTTTATTTCTCTCTAATAATTCTGTCTGAAAACCTGTTGGGGTATTTAAATGGAAAATTGTTAACCTACCTATTTGATGTGAAATGACAAAGCTCATTTTGATAGAATTCCAAAACAAAAGTCTGGGTGTATGTCAGATGCTACTAAGGCCTTAGGTAGGTGGAATTTGATGAAGGTATATTGACATATTGAAATAATGGGAAATATCTTGGGGCTTCATCTTTTCATTTTTGACAGTCAGATTTTAACCAGTATGATTACCCTTTAAGAGAATAACTACAGTTTTTAAGTAGGTTTTGTTAGGAATTTTTTTCCTTCATTACCCTGTTTTCCTCTTTTATCAAAAGATTTCCTCTTTTATTTTATTAAAAAGGAGAGAACAAGGTCTCAGTAACATAGCAGAGCTGGGGAAAGTTTTTATTCTATCCAGACAGTGAGCATTTCCTCACCAACCCACTCTGCTTTCCTTTGTTGCATGTTTGTTTTGGGAGAGTCTTAAAAGAGGCCAGTAGTATTAAAAATATTTTTAGAGCTGGATAGGTAAAGATAATGCATTCCTTATGAGGATTTTTTTGTTTGTTTGTTTTTTGTTTTCCACAGCGTAAACCCTTCAGGTATGGCAGAGTATCTTTCAGTTAACTCTGGTTGAAGCTGTATTGGTCTACATAAGTGCACTTAGTTCAACAGAAAGATTTAAAATTCCTATCAATCAGAGATGATTATGTGTCACCCAGGAAATGAAAGGTCAGCTTTAACTCCGGTGCAGAGAGCTCAGAAAAAAAAAAAGAGGTAATGAAAAGGTTTTTTTTTATTATTTTATTAGAACTTCTCTACAGAATTTGACTGTCATCTCAGATTTTAGAAAAGGCCCAGGCTGTATTTGATTTTCAGCTTTTTAATAGGGGTACCATTAGGCTTGTGTCTATACTCTCACAGCCACCTGCTGAGGATGTTGGAATCCCCAGTTTCCTAGCCCTCGTATGAAAGATACAGGTTCTTGTACTTTGACAAGTAGGAATACTGAGATTTTGGGAAGGTCAAAATAGCAGAAATTTAGGTATATATTGAAACGATTGTTTGCCCACCCCCAAAAAATCACGAAAATGATTTCATTTCATATTGAGTCTTGCATTTTGGTCTGGTATCCTTTACTATGACTGCACTGTGGATGTTAAATTAGTGCTACACAGACTACCGTAGGACTGAAAGGGCCATATGCGTGAAAAAGCAAAGTGACTCAATGATAGCATGACCCTGGAAGAAAAACAGCTGTATTTGCATTGTGGCAGGAGAGAAAGTTCTGTAATCCCTTGACTCACTAGTGAAGCAGCACTAGCCTGGCAATTTCTGAACTTCAGTATGTGCTATAAATACATCATTGCAAAACTAATTGGCTCTACTGTGAGAAAACCATATAGGTAAAACATGTTCAGTCAAGCAAGCGATATGCTTGACTGATCATTCATGAATGCTGTAATTTTATTTTGGGACATGTCATTTTCTCTGGGATATCAGAAGAACTACATTTGCCAAGTTCATAATCACCATTATGATGAACACTGAATTACATGAAGCAGGAATTGAGCAGTAAAAGGAACTGTCTGACAACCTTGTTTGAGCTGAGCAGCAATCACAGTTAAGGTCACTCAGATGTCTAAATTCCCTGATCTAAAGGTACAATTAGCAGTTTTCTTTGTAATTCAGGAGCTCCCAACCTCTTCTGTTCTACTGTCTTTCATTCCATACAGAAACTTCTTGACATACTGGAAATCCTCCAATAGCACAAATATATACAAAACAGTGATACTATTGTAGATATGTTACTAAATTATAATTTAACGTTAAGCTAAATTAATTATCTTCTGCTTGCCATGGCTCTCCAGATCGCCCTTTTACTCATGGACAATTTTTATTTGTGATATAAAGCATTACAAGATCAGATAATCTGCTACTTCAAACCAGAATGTCTTACCAGCATTCCTAGGCTTTTTCCCATTTAAGCTTATAGCAGCAGTAGTAGCTAATGTATATTTACTGTTGTCTGATTGAGTGGTTTTCTCTCTTTTCAGTTTTAATGTTCTTAGGATTCCAGTAAATCCTAGTTTATATTTTGGAAGCTAAGATGATTTAGTCAAACTTATTTTTCTTTATGAAATTACACTTCAGTTTCATTAATTAAATTTACTTAGCTCCTTTCTTTGTTGCTTTTAGGCACATTTGAAGTTTGGCTGGCCATAGTATCAAAGGAAAAAGGAGGTAGGAAGAACTTTTATTTTCTATAGAAAATAATTAATTAGTAATTCTGTTGATACTGGTTCCAGGCAGGCAGGAGATAAATAAGGCTACTTTACTTCCATTGCTGGTACACCAACTGTATCTGGGGGTCAAAGGACACCACTGCCACACAGTTTAGAACACAGCACTAACTGTATTCCATTTCTGGATTTGACTGTATAGACTGTATAACATTGTGCTGTCTTTCAGCTCTCCTACAACACATCTCAGCTATTTGCCTTTGATTTCAAGACATAATTTATTCACTTCTCTTCAGTTTCTGGACTGCTTATCATCCAGAGACTCCATGATCAGTTCATTAATTTTCAAACAAACATTTCTGTATTATCCTCCTGCCTGCCTCTATTGGTGGAAAAGAGCTTTCCAAAATGGTGTGTGAAATCACAACTATAGTTTTTGAGTTTAGTCTTCAAGTTTTCTATATCTGTAATTCATTACACACAAATCTCTCCCAACTGCATGACCAATGCTGTATCACTGTTCATTTTTATTGCTTTTTGTCATATCTCTTTATCAGTCTGTCTCTTACTTTGAGCTTTGGAAAAACAGAGTGCCTTCTTATTTTATTCTTGTATCATCTCTGAACTAGAAAAGATGTTATGTACTATCTTCACTTGTATTGTTGTATATAGCAAGCACTTTAAAGTAATTAGTGGGGCTACAACAGCTTCAGATAAAATGTTGGGGGAGAATGTTCATTTCAGAAATTAATTTTCTGAAAAATGTATGCAGTTGTCAACATCAGGTGAAGGTCAGGGTTCTGTTTCTTTTGAATATTAAAACTTTGCAAAAATTTATTTCCTTCATGTACTTTAGCAGGATATCAGTATTTTGCAGAACAAAATATCCATAATATTTTATCTGGAAACAGTAAAATGTCTAGATGATATCAAAATTATAATTAAGTAAAATAAGAAATAGATGAAAAGAAAGAAAACACTAAAAGACAACATTATCATTACTTCAAAAAAAAATCAAATGCATTCAATTCTTTCTGTTGAAGATTTAATTCAGAGCATTTCAGTGCTGTCACATTGTGGATTTTGATGAAGAGGGACTTTTCTCAAAGAGAACTGCACTTTTTATTAATTTCTGCAAATTAAGTAACCCTAGCTGTGTTACAATTAATTAGTGGAAATGAATAACAATGTACCTGAACTATCCTATACTTTTAATACTCAGTGTGGCAAAAGTTTTATTATATTCCTTTCACACACCAGGATTGTTTTTCTATCTTGTATTGCCAAGTATCAGTGATGCTTAAGCATTCTTGACATTTGTGAAGCTCCCCTGAATGACTGTTGACATAAAAGCTTTGCAATACATGTTAAAAGAATACTCAGGGGAACTAGCAGAATACTATAAATCCCATTCAAGCCTATCCAGAATGTTTTGAGTATTTACAGCTTTGGACATTTACATTATCCAGTGGGCTGTGGCATTTCGTTTTCAATGTAGCATCTTGTTTCCACCTACAGTCTGTTAAAAAACAAACAAACAAAAAACAAAACACCTATTCTTGTCATTTTGTCACTAATGCAAACTTTTATGTTTTTACTTTACACTGTTTACTTGTTAGTTAGAGAGAAGATTTGTAGACAAATGTAATTTTACAGTCTTTAAAGTCTCAGAGATTTCCTACGTAGATGCCTGATTAAATTGATGGATGCCATCAGATTGATTTATTGCCTTGTCCAAATTTCTGTTGATGGGCATTGAAGTTGCAAGAAAATGCTTGGCACTATGCATTGCTGTACAGACAATATATCTTTGTGGAAAGGCTAGGCTCCACAAAGGCATTTTGACATCTGATTTTGATAGATGCTTATCAAAGTGTAGTGTGGGGCACTTTAACACTGTCCGGCCTAATTTCAGAGGGGCAGCTCAAAGTCCTTTATTCAACAAGAGAAATCCCAAGGAGAGGCAACAGTGTCCAGTCCCAAAATTATAGATGTCAGGATGAGTGCTAACAGCATGTAGTAAAAATGTATTAAATGCTAGGGTATTTTTCAGCTGTCCTCAGTCAGGGAAGTCTCATTTAGCTTTTTAGTTGTTTGTCTCTGCTCTATTTCTGGAATTTAGTAGCATTTATGAAGACAGTCTTCACCACAGAACATAAGCAAATCTGTATGTGTGAAAAATGCAGAGAAAAGAGTGAAGACCATGCTCTGACTGGAACTGGGAATAATGTTGTCATTATTTCAATAAAAGATGAAATTTACAGAAAGAATACCAACTTCAAGAAGAGACCTTTTATGACATTATGCTGTGCCCTAAAAAGTTACTTACATAGCAGAGCTGTGAATTAAACACTGATATTACACTTACAATGTTGGGCTATTGAAAGACATTTTGTGGTAGTGATTATTTCAAAACCTTTGTTGCAGATAAATGTTTCTGATTAAGCAGAATACCTTGGCTACATCTTCACTGTACAAAATTTACATACTTGGATATCTGACTATGCTTGTTTACAAAATGGGAAAGAAAGATGTGAACTGATTTTGAACCCTTTCACAGTCTAATATCTTTTTTTTTTTTTCATACCTCCTGAAGAGTTAAAATTAATATTTAGCAGTTGATTTTCTAATCTGGTTTATTATTTAATTTCTTATGTTGGTTCAAAGGCAGCCTGAAATATCTGTTCAAAATGCAGCCATCTGTACAAAACCACTATTTTAATTTCTTGTGATTAAACACAAACTTCCCGAACCTAATGTGACTAGTTCAATCAATCAATTAGGTAGCTGTGTATCAGGCAGCTACTTGTGCTTCTAATGTATGTACAAAATTTCTCATGTGGGTAGATATCTGTTTATGAGTTCTATAAGAACTATACTTTTTGGCAGTTTATTTTCAGTAGCATTCATGTTTTGGCACTTGCAAAGGAATAGTTCCTGACCTAGGAGCTGGCAGTCTAAGCACAGATGTAAAACAACCTAGAGGCTGACAGTTTAAGGACAGAATAAAACAGCAGATTTTTGCTTGTTCATACTGGTCAACATGATTTATAAGCAGCATGGTAGAAGTCTACATTCAAGAGGGACTTAAATGGGACATGTAGAACCTTATGTTTTAACTTGGTCTTGCTCAGACAGATTGTTAAGCAAAATACAAACTGAATCAAGCAAGTATGGGAATATCACTTGTGTGAAGGTGGATGAGCAAAGAAAAATAGCTCTGGAGCTTGCTGGAGTTGACCCTTAGTGAAGATTTAAATAGCAGTGGTGATGAGAGTGAGATGTGTCATGTAAGTGGGTCAGTGAGGTCATGGAAGAGGTCTCATAGGAAGGCGATGGAAGATGGAGCAGTGTTATTGGCAGCAAAAGCAAAGACTTTCACCTGTTATATGATGGCAAAGTGGTGCAAATGAAAATGTGAGTATGCCTATGTATCTAGGGTTGAGTCTCAGGAAAAATGGCAGCATGAAAAGAGACAGGATATTATGAGGGGTATGTGTGAAGATGAGCTGGCTGTGGAGAAGGGGATAAAAAGTAATTTCTTTGAAATACATAAAAGGTTTGCTTTGGTTAAGAACTGGGCAGATGGACAGCTAAGTAAGCAGCAGCTGGTAGTCTGGACAGGACTGTACATACCCTGAGAAGTTATTCTAGGCACTAGGAAACAGATTACAGGCTAAAACACGTTTGCACCAAGCCTTTTTAGAAATATTTGAATTGAATAAACATTTCTAAGTAGCAAAATACATATAAACATATACTTAATCAGAAGGTTGGGAAAGAGGAAAAATATCCGCTTTGGTTTGAGGAGGCAACAGATCCTTGAAGACCCAACTTATAAAATCATTTTGACCTTTACATGTTATTTGAAATCATTTTTCAGAAGCTATGTCAAGACAGTCAAAATCCCATTTTTGATGCAGTTTTACCATCTCAGCATCCTGGTGTTTCCCATAGTTTACTTTTCATTGAGGCCCTTTCCTCTGCTTGTTTGAAAATGCCTGGGGCTCTATTTCTCAAAGGAAGGGGTGTTAAATGTTTCAAATCTCATTCTATACCAATATGCAGGTTTATGAGGTTTCTATGCTTTCTTTCAGCACAAAAGAGAGTCCATGGTACGTGCAGATATTTCATTAACCTAGAGAGGAGACCTAAAAGGTAGATATACTGTAACTTGCATGTATGGTCCTTAATTTTAACTCTTTGCAGCTAAGCGTATGAGGAGATAAGACAGAAGTGAAGAAAAAGATCATGGTATGCTGTCTGCTCTTCTCAAGAATGTTAAGCACCAATTAAAATCTGCTACAACAAATACAGTCCTAGTAACATTAACAACCATTTGGATCTTTGGATCACTGAGGAGCATAGTCTTTTGTAACCAAATGCTCTCCAGGAGAAGGCTGTGGGCTGACCAACTGGAATATAATTAACAGAACCTGACTCTCAGAGGTCATTAGCTTGCCTGACAGAAAGCCTGAGTCAGCTTCACGTTTGGTCTGTGACAGTCAAGTGAGAGGAAGATAAAGGGAGCTGCTTTCTTCAGAGGATGATTGAATCTTGATATTTAACTTCCTCACTTGCTTCTCTGGTACGTGACCATAGTCTTATGTTTTCAGAGAGGCTCATTACAATATCAACAGCAAAAATTATATAAATCTCAGTCTAGAGGAAACAGATTTGGAGACATGTAATTCTGATCCCAGTGTCAAAGGGAGAAAAATGAAAAAGAAATAAGTGAATTTGAACATGAGAGAGTTTTCTTTATTTCTAGAAAAAATAGAAATGTATATTAAAGTACTGTATAAGCATAAATTATGGTGAAAATACCTGACCTTTTCCAACTCTTTAAGTACTTTACATTTCTAAAATCTACACGTTATTGTTTCTTAGCTGGGCACCTTGTGTCTTTCTTTTATACTCTATCACTTCATGTCTGGTTTTCATTAACTATAATCCTAAAAGTTTTTTGTTATCCAGCAAGGAAAAGAGTAAATTATTAAAGCATTTCAGTCGCAGACAATAATACTCCATGATGTAGAGAGTCTATGCAGGAGTCTCACACACCTTACGCTATCATGTAAGACACAAAGCATAAGGCAATTAAGAATGGCTGGAGTTCCTCTTCAAAGGGGGAGAAGGAATGAAAAAGTCACTGTGATGAGTACATGAGAAAAATACATTAACACCTGTATGAATCAGGAGTGACAGACATGATTGTATTAATGTTGTCAATATATTGTGGGTCAGTTTTCTGTCAGGGCTGCAGTAAAAAGCTAGAAAGCATCATACAAGATTTCTACTTTTAGTACATGTCATTTCCATAAAATCTGTCTGTTAGTAACGCAACATCTCTCTAAATGTAATGTGAAGAAGAAATAATGGAGGGATATAATTATTATAATGGAAATACAGCTTGGTAATAGGAAATATACTTGGGGAATTTTGTTGTGATTTTTTTACTTTATTCTTGACTTCAAAATGTGAACTCCCTCTGGATGGACTAATAATAAAACATGAGTGCCCTTGGTTTCTATCACATATACTTCAGTTTTGAAGACATTCTTGATAATTTTTATAGGACTGTATTTTTCAGGTAATGTAAAGCCAAATTCTGACCCTAAGCTTATCTTTCAGAGGAAATTGTGAAAGACAGTGAAAAGGGCTCATTAATGTTATAATAATCAAGAGCAGAATTTGAACCAGAAAGAATGAATGGCTTACCAGAAATGTAATCATACTGACTAGTTAAAATGGTTTCCAAAGTTGAGTAACTCACGTACCAGTAACTTAAGGGATGTTTTAGATTGTTTTCATCTGTATCAGTCTATATATGTAACTATGAATGATATTCTGCTTACATTTTTTCCCCATATGTATGAAATATTTTTGAGAGACTATGTAAGCTGAGACTAGGTCAAGACATTTAAGGACTAGGTCTTTAAATAATGGCAGGAGGTGTAGTAATCTAGAGCAGAGTATATCCTTTATTTAGTTCTCAAAAAAAAAAAAAAAAAAAAAGAGAGAGAGAGAACTGTGGACCTAAGTAGTATGTGTAATGAGAAGACAAGGCACAAAATTAAGTTGTTTGGATCAAGTACCATTTATTTGTTTTATAGCACACTGCAGTCTTGATCCAGGCCAGGCCTGAAGCAGCTAGATATTGTCACAGCACAGAAGTAATGAATCAGTAGTCATTTAGCACTCAAGTTACTGGCTCAACCTTAGACATATTAGGCTAAACCACAAATGTAGGATAAATAGGGCTCCACAATAATTCAATACTTCACAGACTATTTTTTTTTTAAAGAAAAATTCTGGTTTGCTACTAAGTATTTCTTTTAAATTGTGAGGTGTGTAACTATAGCTTTTTTTCTTGTGATTTAAAAATAATTTATGGGGCATAGAGAAAAAGAGCTATAGTTACTAGGAGTGGTTAGATGAATCTTGATCATCTGGATGATCATATGGGTGCTTGTGTTTGGGGACTTGGAGTCTGTTGAAAATGTACAAAAATACCTCAGCATGTATTCTTTCCATCTAAATTTAATAATGATAGTAGATTTATATAGTTATTCAGCTATGGATTATTACCCACTATTGCAATTAAATATATTTTATTATAATGGCTTGCATTAATTGCTTAAAAACAGTAAGTATTTTTTTATACTGTTTCTGTGTTGTTTTTGACCATTACGCTTTATATTGTTGCTTTAAAAAATTAACTTCTGAAAAAAAGAAAAGTATGTGTCAAATTATGTATCATAATGTATCATAAGAAAATAATTATCCTTAGTCATTGTTAGAATACGTACACAAATACAGCATCTTCAGAATTTATGACAGGATATTAGGAAATTCACTGAAAAATAATACAGGAATTACATTCATTTTTTTTAAAGTCCCAATTCAGCACAGCACTAAAACACATACTTAAATACATCCCTTGTCATGAGATCATGAAAGCGCATGCTAATTCACTTTTGGGAAAGTATGGACAGCTGGAACAGAGCCTAAGGATTTATGCCAGAACAAACTGAGGTCAATGGAGCAAATATTATTGTTTTCAATTGGCTTCATGTTAGGTACTAAGTACATCTGATTTTTTTTTTTTGGTTAAATGAGCCCCATTTCTGATTAGGAGCTGCTTCTTGGATTCATGGAATTTGCAAGAATCAAGTGCATTTAACTTGTCAAAAGACTCTGGCTGGAATAGTTGTATTGTAATAGAATTCTCATCAGGAATCGTAGGGTTGCTTTTCATTAGAAAAAAAATGTGTTTTTTACACACTAATCCTTAATCCCCAGGCCCATCCCTTAGCTGCAGTTATATAGGCAAGATTGCTAAACCTAATGTGTACAGGTTTACATGTGCAGTATGTTTGAAAAAATGTTTAATTTCAGAAATGTGCAAGCACTGTGAAGATAGTTTATTGGATTTCTTTATCCAATTAAACCTCATAGTGGGCAAACCAATAGAAGAGAAATTTCTAGGAAGTTACTTACAAGGTAGAAATCATATTTCATTCAGGCAGCCCCAGAACTAAAACAAGGTTGGAGGCTGGAAGAATGTTGAAGAGAGGTGTCATATGTATCTCCTCCTGCCCTTGCACTTCTCTAGCCATTGGTGGTGTTTCCCAAAACAAATCTGGTGTTGGAGACAGTAGAGAGGGCTGGATGTACACATGATGGTACATATGATAGCTGTTCTTATGTTCCTAATCAAACCAAGAACGAATATGTTTGCAAATTTTTTATTATAACTGTATTTTTAAATATAAGCATATAATAGCAGTCTTCCCAATACTCAATTTAAAACTGTCAGAAGATAATATATGCCTTTGAGAAGAGTTAAAGCTTAGATAAAACAATAAGATATTTGATAGTTTAATAAAGAGCAGATAGGTTACAAGAAATCTGGATTTGAAACAAAATAGGGATAACCTATTTTAAATACTAAATTGAACTTCACTTTTACAATGTAAGAAGTTAAGATGCAAAATGTCAAGTATCATCTTGACCCTATCTATAGCTGAAGTGGTACTTGTTGACACTGAAACAATTTGCTTTACAAGCATTTTCCTTTATTTTAATTGTTCTTAGAATGATTTCTGTGCTAGAGAGATTTGATTTCCCAAATGTAATTCTTTGTTTAATATTGCTACAGGTTGTATGGCTATAGGAAGATCTGATAAAGCCTACATGAAAATGGTTTCCTAATGGAATTTTACCATTCTCTAAAATCTAAACACTAAATGACATGCTGCTTCAGACACTTTTTTTATCCATGAAAATTTAAAGCAATTAGACCTATGCTGGTGCTGTTAATGTCAGCTTTATTCCTTTATCCTTGCATGGAGACAGTATGCCATACTTCTTTTGATAGTATAGAACATGACATATTTCAGTAAAATCATTTTTTTAAATAGTTTTTTCATTTGTGTTCAGAAGTTCTGAACTTTTCCTCAGCATGATGTCATATCAAATTTCAAAATGTCAGAATGTAGTCCCAAAGCATCTATGGACAAGCAGAATTTTAATGGAAAATAATGTTATTTTGTCATCTATCTCAATGGCTTTTTTTTTTCCTTTTTTTTTTCCCATTAATGCATTACTTATGAAAAAAATATACATAAATTCATTGCAATCTTACTATAGCTGGCATTACTATGAGGTATGTTGTCATCATATGTTGTAGTGTAGTATCATTAACAGGGTAAGCTCCTTTTGTTGACATACATGCATGCATTAAGGCTGGTATGCAAGAACCTCTCCCTCTAATAATTGCTAAACAAGCCAAATAACTACTCCAGAAATTCACATTTTATCTCCTATGTTTTAGATAGGGATGGCTGTATACACTTTTCAAAATTGCTTAAAAACAATGGAAATGAGATTCTAAAAATATTAAAAATGCCATAGTACATTTCTATATACCTCTTGTCTGAAATTTTGTTGAAGTGGATGACAATGTAATCTCTGTGAATACATGAGGTAAGGTAATTCAGTTATGGAAAAGTATTCTGCAACTTTTTCTGAAGGGGTATTCTCTGAAAATATAATTATAACCGAATATCAGGTGCTGGTTAGATCACTGGTTGAAATACATAAAACAGGCCTTTGACTTGTTTTCAGGCATTCCTATGCTAATCCCAGTAGCCCAATGTCTAATTAAGTATCTTTTGGGGAAGTATCTTTTGTTTTGTTTTGTTTTGTTTTGGCTGTAGAAATTAAGATTCCTTCACTTTCTTCATCCTTAGAAAACCACCTTTTGCAAATAAAAATGTCTGCTTTTGAGGGTTTAAATCTTTTAGCTGAAAATTTATTTTTCTCTTCTTGAGATTTATTTTTTTATTTGAAGAAAAGTCTATGAAAAAGAACATACATGCATACTTTTCACCGGTAATTCTCTAATTCAGATAAAGGCATGATCCTGTTCCAAATATGTCAAATATTTGTCCCAGATGTAGAACAATAATATGGTTAGCAATATGTTCTTTCCTTCAAAAACAAAGCATGTCATTGCTTCATTCTTGCATCTGCCACTAAGAACTAGAAAAATTCCTTCAGGAACCTTCATACTTGCAGGAAATTTTTGTTTCTCTTCTGTTTTGCTTAAAAAGACAAGTTACAATAATAAAAAAGACAGCTTGTAAGTACTTTGTGATGATGTAGAAAATGCCTGGAGAAGCGACAGTTCTGAGGAACAAGGTTGTATGAAAGGCTGTTAAATTCTTAAGAAGGAAGAAGATTCAGGCTGTAGTCAAGCCTAAAAGTATTTTACAGAAAAGCAATGCTTTAAAATTAACCAAGATTTCAGGTTAGAAATATTTGGTTTCATCTTCATACTGTCTTTCAAATGAATATATTAAGTACAGTCTCTCTAAATATCTTATTAAGCACTGTGTAACATGTGCTTAAACCTTGTTATACATTTACAGATATAATACCTTTACCATTGCCAGATGTTCTATAAAGATGCACTCTAAAACACAGAAGCCTTTGTAATAGATATACCTGACAAGTCACTGCAGATGTAAGCTGACAGAATCTGGACTAAGTCAGACAAGACACTGAAATTTTGATTTATTTAATTTCCCCACTCACATCTATCCTGAAAACAGTCAATTCTTCACAATTTATCTGTTGACTGGTGAACATATCTATCACACTCATCTTGTTATGAATATGATAGCACTAGAAATGTTGCTCAGAAAGCTTCTGTTTGAATTCAGGATGTACCTACCATGCTCCCCAAGACTTGGTTTTATACTACCTACCCTTTAACTGGTCAAATTTTAAAAATATGCTACTTGTCCAGTCTGTGTCTCAAGAGTTATTGGAGGGATATAGATAATTCCAGAATGTAGTTTTTTGTTTGTTTGTTTGTTTGTTCTTTTTTTTTTTCTTTTTCTGAGATTGTCTCTGAATTCATATGCTTGCAAAAGCAGTTGTTTTAGTTTTTAATAAAATACTTATGTATATGGAGTTACATAATATCAATAATTCAGCATATTAACAGATCTTTATTATTGGAAGTGAGCATTTCCCATTTACTTTAATCCTGTTGGTGTGGATAACAATTACAGAGAAGCTAAAGTGGTTGTGACTTCACTTTGAGTATTTTAAGTCCATAAGACAATGTTTGGATTAATAAAAGCATGCATCCATTTAAGAGAATTTTATTACCATTCATTCAAGAAGAAATTACCTTATAAGCACAATTGCTCTCTATTGCTCTGGATTCAGCCTTTGGCCTTAACAAAAATGTTTGTGAGGAATGTTTATTAACCATGACAGTATTTCTTTTCTAACAAAGAAAGAAGAAATGTACTATATTAAATATTTTCTCGCTGTAATTTGCTGAAATGTATATATTTCAGTTTATCGAGTTTTTCAAAGTTTTATAAATTTCTCTGGAGAAAAAAAATAAACTATTTCTACCACATCCCATTTACATAATGGCTGTAAAACACCAATTTTCAGTGCAGAAAAAAAAAAAAGTTTTGAAATCTAATTTACATGATACATGCAAATGTAGTAGTTCTGCACTGTTAGACTGTCTCAGCAAAATACTTACTTTGGAATATCAACATTTGAAATCAACAATTCCAAGCACTTAAAAAGAAAGCTTGTAGGTTTGTAATATTCATTGTCACCATTTAGATCTTTTTCTCTACTAGTGTTCATTGCTGGGTTAAACAGTCCTTTTTTCTTAGGGTGTTTATAAAAGATGAATGACGTTTTAAATAAAAACATCAGTGAGCTATGAGATACTTATCCTCCATGTTTACCTCAGATTGAAAATAGTTCCCTTTAATTATAGTACATTGTAAAGCCATTATTGCTATCAGTTTATTATAAAGTCTAACCTAAGGGAAAGTTTCTCTCCTTCTACCTCTTTGTGAGTTCCTGACCCAACAGTGTGCAAGCCTGATCAACAGTCAGCAGTAGGTTTTGATGCCTATCAGCACAATGGGCTGATAGGCATCTCTTGACGAGGTGGGCTTTCACGTTGTTGAAGAAGAAAATTGGTTTCACAGAATCACAGAATTGCCTAGGTTGGAAGAGACCTCAAGATCATCGAGTCCAACCTCTGACCTAACACTAACAAGTCCTCCACTAAACCATATCACTAAGTTCAACATCTAAACGTCTTTTAAAGACCTCCAGGGATGGTGACTCAACCATTCCAATGCCTCACAACCCTCTTGGTAAAGAAGTCTTCCTAATATCCAACCTAAAACACCCCTGGTGCAACTTTAGCCCGTTCCTCCTCATCCTGTCACCAGGCAGGTGGGAGAATAGACCAACCCCCACCTCTCTACAGCCTCCTTTAATGTACTCATAAAGAGCGATAAGGTCGCCCCTGAGCCTCCTTTTCTCCAGACTGAACAAGCCCAGCTCCGTCAGCCACTCCTCGTAGGACTTGTTCTCTAGACCCCTCACCAGCTTCGTCGCCCTTCTCTGGACTCTTTCGAGCACCTCGATGTCCTTCTTGTAGCAAGGGGCCCAAAACTGAACACAGTACTAGAGGTGTGGCCTCACCAGAGCCGAGTACAGGGGGAGGATCACTTTCCTAGACCTGGTGGCCACACTGCTGCTTGTGCAAGCCAGGATGCTGTTGACCTTCTTGGCCATCTGAGCACACTGCTGGCTCATATTCAGACAACTATCCACCAATACTCCCAGGTTCTTCTCTTCCTGGCAGCTTTCCAACCACTCATCTCCCAGCCTGTAGCTCTGCTTGGGGTTATTGCACCCCAGGACCCAGCACTTGGCCTTGTTGAACTTCATGCAGTTGACCTCAGCCCATCGGTCCAGTCTATCCAGATCCTCCTGCAGAGCCTTTCTACCCTCGAGCAGATCAACACACGCACCTAACTTGGTGTCATCTGTGAAGGAAAGCCTGTGGATGTGGTCTACCTTGACTTCAGCAAGGCTTTTGACACCATTTCCCACAGCATTCTCCTCAAGAAACTGGCTGCTCATGGCTTGGACTGGCATACGCTTCGTTGGGTTAAAAACTAGCCAGGCCCAAAGATTCGTGGTGAATGGAGTCAAATCCAGCTGGAGGCCGGTCACTAGTGGCGTTCCCCAGGGCTCGGTACTGGGGCTGGTCCTCTTTAATATCTTTATCGATGATATGGATGAGGGCATTGAGTGCACCCTCAGTAAGTTCGCAGATGACACCAAATTAGTTGCGTGTCTCGAAAGGAGGCTGTAGAGAGGTGGGGGTTGGTCTATTCTCCCACCTGCCTGGTGACAGGATGAGGAGGAACAGGCTAAAGTTGCACCAGGGGTGTTTTAGGTTGGATATTAGGAAGACTTTACCGAGAGGGTTGTGAGGCATTGGAATGGGCTGCCCAGGGGAGTGGTTGAGTCACCATCCCTGGAGGTCTTTAAAAGACGTTTAGATGTTGAACTTAGTGATATGGTTTAGTGGAGGACTTGTTAGTGTTAGGTCAGAGGTTGGACTCGATGATCTTGAGGTCTCTTCCAACCTAGACAACTCTGTGATTCTGTGATTACTGAGGGTGCACTCAATCCCCTCATCCAGATCACTGATAAAGGTATTAAAGAGGACTGGCCCCAGTACCGAGCCCTGGGGAACACCACTAGTGACCGGCCTCCAGCTGGATTTGACTCCATTCACCACAACTCTTTGGGCCTGGCTATCCAGCCAGTTTTTAACCCAACGAAGCGTGTGCCAGTCCAAGCCACGAGCAGCCAGTTTCTTGAGGAGAATGCTGTGGGAAATGGTGTCAAAAGCCTTGCTGAAGTCAAGGTAGACCACATCCACAGCCTTTCCCTCATCCACCAAGCGTGTCACTTTGTCATAGAAGGAGATCAGGTTCGTGAAGCAGGAACTGCCTTTCATAAACCCATGCTGACTGGGCCTGATCACCTGGTTGCCCTGCAAGTGCTGCGTGATGACTCTCAGGAGGATCTGCTCCATGAGCTTCCCTGACACTGAGGTCAAACTGACAGGCCTGTAGTTTCCCGGGTCTGCCCTCCGGCCCTTCTTGTAGATGGGCGTCACGTTTGCTTGCTGCCAGTCAACTGGGACCTCCCCTGATAGCCAGGACTGCTGATAGATGATGGATAGTGGCTTGGCCAGCTCCTCTGCCAGTTCACTCAGTACCCTTGGGTGGATCCCATCCGGCCCCATCGACTTGTGTACATACAAGTGCCGTAGCAGGTCACCAACCATTTCCTCGTGGATAGTGAGGGCCACATTCTGCTCCCCGTCCCCTTCCACCAGTTCAGGGTACTGGGTATCCAGAAAGCAACTGGTTTTGCTACTAAAGACTGAGGCAAAGAAGGCATTAAGCACCTCCGCCTTTTCCTTGATAGGAGTGATAGGAGTGTTTGATAGGAGTTTGATCCTTGACAGGAGTTTGATAGGAATGTTTGTCCCATGCATCCTATATATTTTAAGTATTGCTAAAAGTTCCAACTTTTTCTGTCCGTTATGGAAAATAAGAAATCTTTCCTGCTGTTATTTTTCCATCCAGAATTCAGAAGGAACAAAGTGAAACTATAGTGATCTGCTTCCTAGGACAGAGGGCGGTTTACAGCATACATTTTGTAAGACAGTGCTACATTTTGATGTACAGTTACACCCAGATGAACAGAGGTGCTCATATGCACACTTTTGTTCCTCTGGCTATGAAAAGTCTTTCATTTCTATTTTATGAAATTACATGCAGATGAAAAAAAAATCAGAAAGTAATGTGTAATATATGAAAACAATACTGCTTTCATTACAGATTTTGCAATGAGATACATTTTTGAATATATGACTGTTACTTGAACATGCAGTTAGTCTGAAGTATTCTCAAATAAAAAATATCATTACTATTCCTAAACAACAAGAATAACAAACCCAACACATTTTATGTAAATGGAAAAAATGTTTCTAATAGAAAAGTGGAAAAAATGCTAATTAGCACTATCGTATCCTTCTTGCCTTCTATGTCACAGGCCCTGTTTGACAACTACATGATACAAACCACATGGTGCAATTTCAGTATAGTGCTGCACAAAGCTGCTACCACGGATTTAACTATAAAGACTGCTAATAACTGAATCTATGTAGGTCTTCTAAGCATTACAGTGAAATCATAATTTTAGAATAAAGCCAGAAATGATGAGTTCACTTATTTTATTCTGGGAATGTTAGTATAGTAGAGAATAAGAATGCAACCTACATGGATACTTTGCATATAGACCATGTATGAACATCAAGATAGTGTGCTTTATTCCAGTCTAACTGTGAAGATTGAAGGCACATGCTTGTCCTCCTTTGTGTATTGGGGAAGAAAGTATCTCTGATGATCTGATCTTCATCAGATTAACAAGATCACCATTAAATATGATACTTGATTTTCACATCCCAGGGAGAGTTTCTGAATTGTGGCAAATTCCCAGAGGATGTAGTCTCCTCAGATGCTGCTCATCCAAATACTTGTTTATATGTTAAGTGCATGTTGGGTGGTTTAATTTAAAGCTTCTTGCAGCAAATCAACAATGATAATGTGATGGTCTTTGTCTTAATAAGATCATGCTGGAGCTTGAACAGTCTTGTTACAAGTAGTTGATCATCCTGTCTATTATATATACATGTATATATATATATATATATTTTTTTTTTTTTTTCTGATCCTTTCCACCTGTTTTATACGGGATTTTTTTTTTTTTTTTTTTTTTTTTTTTTTTTTTTTTTTTTGTGGAGATTTAGAGTAAGGTGTACCTTACCTCTTATCTGTACCTCTTCAGGCCATTTCAGCATCTATGTTTTCCTACCATACCACCTACCAGGTCCATATAAATTCAATTCTCCATGTCCATCACTTCTCACAAGTCATTCCTATTCTTATGGAGCCTAAAGAAAGGAATAGGAAATGGTTGTTGGAGTTTGGATCTGTTGGTGATATGCTGATGGGTAATTCGTCTTTTTATGGTTAGTTTGCTTCTACAACTTTCAGCCATTCAACTGTCAACTGTAGGTCAGTGGAAACCTAATATTGGAACTTGAAGATAAGTTTGAGCTTTCAAAGACATTTGCTGAGAACAAAAACAAATGTCAAATGGGTAAGAAAGCTGATTCCAGCTGCTGATTCAAAAAGGTTGCCATTGAGAACAGTCTTGCTATGGTAAAATGATGCAAACTTATTTTTAAGAATATGGACAGTTGGCAGCCAGAGCTGCAGGATCTCTTGTTTCAATGAGATAATAATTCAGAAGCTTCTCAGTTATCCAGTGTCTATATGTCATATTTTAAACTTGAAGTTTTGTAAAATACAACCCCTTTAGAGATATATAATATGTTTTGCAGTGCGTGTGTTTAAAGAACCACCTATGACACTGTGGTGGAAGACAGGCAAGCATATTTTTCGTCTATGACTGCTGAAGTTCTTCAGACTACCTGGTGCACTGATTCTTGTTAACCTGGTTAAATGAAGCTGAGAGACCTTCTATTTTGAATATGTGATTTCACTGAAAGAAGGAAAAATTTGTGTTATTTTTGGTCTTGGAAAAGATTTTATTCCTGTACTGATGCTTGATTCAGCTATCTCCTCTTGCAACTTCATAGCTTGGAATAGAGCTTGGAATAGAAGCAAGTGCTGTGACTTAAGACCTGTTTATTATTCTATAATCAATCACATATTTTTGCCTTCAGGCATTTATTTGAGAAAGCAGTTTAATTTAATAAGCTGCTTGAAGTCATTAAAATATACAAGAGGGACTTTTCATGGCTAGAATAATAACATTCTAAAATTGCAGTATCAGAATTGTAGATGTGTACTTGTCTGAGAGGTACTGCAGGTGCAATATCATCATATCAAGTCTTTTGCAGAGTACCTTTTTATGATGTTTTTGTGGGTCAGCACTAATTCAGAAAGATCCCAAGTACGTAATTTTTTGCATACTTTCACATTTCAGAAGTTTCATGAATCCTTAGCATAGGGTGGTACTTAATTACAGTTAATGAGAATTTATGTGGTGGGTTGGTGGGATTAGTTCTTTTTTTCTGCTAGAGGTAGAACAGCTCTGTGAGAAACAAAATTATTGAGAGTTTTCTCACACTCAGTATGGTGACAAATAACTAAAACTTGTAGGGTTTTGAGACTTTTTTATGGGAGATTAAATACATGTAGACTATAATGAAAATTGCATTAGCTGAACTCCAATAACTTTATAAAAAATATATGAAAGATAAGTTTTCATCTAGTGGAAAGGATGAACTGATGAAGACTGAAAAGGTGTCTCCAATTTTATTTTACACATTTCTGGATATTTGAGAATTTCTAGCTTGAATATCTAAAGTTAGTATACTTAATAAAAAGTATGTTTAAGTCAGTATACAAATACATACTTGCATGCTTTACTAGGCGATGCTTTTCTATATCAATATGTTAGTGCTTTTCGATATCAAATTGGTTGCTTACTGTAGTAATGCAAACAATATGGAGCTCAAATTAAAATGAAAGCTAAGAATAGCATATTGCATGTGTTGTGTTAATGAGCAAATATAATAAAACAGGGCAAAGGGAAAGAATTTTCCATTTGATTTCATGGTAATTTAGCACTGAATCATTTTTTCCCCGTCTGATTGTTTCCCTTCCATCCCCACAAGTGGTAGATATTTTTTCATCGATGCTGATCAGAAACTGTTATTTTGAGAAAAGGTTTTTTTTTTTTATAAATGGAAAATCACATTAAATGAAGTTCAAATAAAATATGTTATCTTTTTTTCTAAGTGACTGTAGTGGGTTTACGTGGCAAGGTTTTGGTAGCAGGGGGCCATAGGGGTGGTTTCTGTGAGAAGGATCTAGGAGCTGCCCCATGTTTGGTAAGGGCCCCACTGTTTTCCAGAACTGTGCCAATAAGCGATGTTGTTTTGTGCCTCCGTGAGAGCGTATTTAAGACAGGGAAGAAAAACGCTACACCACACACAGCAGCTGGGAGAGTGAGAGGAGTGAGGAACAGCCTTGCAGGTGCCAAGGTCAGTGAAGAAAGAGGGGGAGAGGTGCTCCAGGCGCCGGAGCAGAAGTCCCCTGCGGCCTGTGGTGAGGACCATGGTGAAGCAGGATGTCCCCCTGCAGCCCATGGAGTACCACGGTGGAGCAGGGTTCCACGCTGCAGCCCGTGGAGGAGACCACGGTGGAGCCCTGAACCAACGGAGCCTGTGGAAGACCCCTGCCGGAGCAGATTCCAGGCCAGACCTGTAGCCCGTGGAGAGGAGACCACGCAGGAGCAGGTGACCTGGCAGGAGCTGCTGCCCGTGGGGGAGCCAGGTTGGAGCAGTTTTCTCCTGAGGGATGGACCCCGTGGTACGGACCCATATCTGGAGCAGTTCTGGAAGAGCTGCTGCCTGTGGGAAGCCCACGCTGGATCAGTTCATCAAGGACTGTATCCTGTGGGTGGGACCCCACAGCACAGGGGACGAGAGTGACCGAGAAGGAGCGGCAGAGAAGAAGTGCTGTAGACTGACCATAACCCCCATTCCCCCGTTCCCCTGCACCGCTCGGGGGGAGGAGGTGGAAGAGGGTGGATGGGGGGGAAGGTGCTTTTGTTTTTTTTTTTTTCTTCCTTTGTTTTCTCACTTCTCTTGCTTGTTAGTAATAGGCAATAAATCTTACTATCTTCTTATGCCGAGTCTGTTTTGCCCGTTACAATAATTCCTGAGTGATTTTCTCATTCTTGTCTCAACCCTTGAGCCCTTTTCACATATTTTCTCCCCATTCCTCTTTGAGGAGGGGGAGTGAGAGAGCGGCTGTGGTGGAGCTCGGCTGCCCACTCGAGCGGAACCACGACAGTGACTTGTTTTGAAAAGCTGTTTTATGTTGCGATACAAAATCCAAAGGAAAAAAAAAAAAACAAAAAAAAAGAAAATTACTCTTTCCAATTCATACATTTTTTTTTATTATTATTTTTTTCCATTGATTTTGATTAAAAGGGAGGTTTCTGTGTAGTTTCTAAATTTTGAACTTTAATCATTTCTAGTATATGTATTATTAAACAAACAAACAAACAAAAAAATGTCATCTTTCTGAACTAGTTTTGTTTATTTGACATGCTGAATACCATTTACTGTAATTTGATAAGCTAAGATACCATGCTTTAACAGAAATTCTGTTATGGTAAATGTCTCAAGGTTACCAAGTGGATGTTTCCTTGCGTTAGAGCAAATCATCTCTTTAGTAAGATAGAAAGTCTCTTTGTGGTGTTGGTCTTGAGTAAGGCACGCTTTGTTGCAAAGGAAGCTTTAGGAGACAATTGGGACTGTTAGACTTTGTTGTCTACTTTGGTCTCTATGGAGAATCAATTTATGATACAGTGTTTTGTTTTTTTTTTCTAATGAGCACCTGTTTAACTAACATTTCTGAATGCAGGGGTTACTTCTAAGCTATTCTTTTAGGTGCATATGGGGAAATTAAAAAACAAACAGTAGTCTGAGTCTGTGGTTTTGATACACAGGGTTGGACTGGGGTTCAACTTACCAGGCTACAGATTTCCGTTATGAGAGATTCAGTGCTATACTCAGAAGAGGACAGTAACATTGGCATAAACAAATAAATAAATAAAGATAAAAAAGTAGCATTCTTTTGAATTGAAGCTTTAGCTGGATCATTGAGGCAGGTCTCAGTGTCTATGAGCCTGCAATCAAATTGAATCAGATGTGTATTCTGGTATACTGTGCAGGCAATACCAAAATGGCAATACCAAAGTTAGAATAATAAAAGAGGTGAGTTTTAAAAGAGGTTGTGGGTACACATGGGAAAATGTTTCTAAGAACAACACTCAGCTAGGAATAGTGTTCTCCTGCTCTTTGGGGGCTTTGCTCACCAGGTCACTCACTGTTGGTGTGCTTTGTTTTTTGAAATATTGTGGACCACATAACAGAGAACTTTGAATACCAATTTCAGAGGGTCTTTATGTGGAACTAACCCTAGATATTGGCTCAGTGTTTGGGGTGATAATGAAATATGCTCCAACCAGTACAGGGGAATGCTGAAGGGACAGGTATTCTTTAAGGAATGCTCTGAAGAAGAAAGAAAAGTATTTGAGGTATAAACCAGGGTTACTTTATGTAAGGAGAAAGATGTCAATTGACTTTCACATATTTTGGTGTGCATTTTGAGTATTTCTTTGTATGAAAGGTAGCACAGACAGGCAGTGATCATAAATGTGGAGGAAGTGCTGTAACTCTCTCTCTCTCAATGAATCTGTGCAACCAGAATGCTGTTTTTGAAGGTTTTTTGTTTGTTTGTTTGTTTGCTTTGTTACTTTAAAATACTGTAACGGATTGATAGAGGAAAGATTAGTTTTCATACTGAGGCTTCCAGGGTATCTGTTCTGTCATTTGCATTAGGCTTCTGCTTTCATTACTGCTCATAGAAGTAGGAGACTGACGCACAATAAAAATAGTTTGTCACAGTTCTCCATCTCACACTGAGCTGCTTCATGAATTTTAAACCTGCCAAAAGCTTTAAAGAACTTCAACAAAAAATGTTATCTGCTATATTAAAAATGTTATCTTTAAATTAAACCACATAGCCTTAATTTGACTCTTCTTCAACTGTGATCTATTTCTTCTCTACTATGTTTTCTGCAAGTTGAGGTAGAAGTATATATATATGACTTAATCAATGACAATTGCTATTTTTCTACCGTTTTCCTATATTGCAGTGGTTTCATTTTTTTATTTTCTATGTTATATAAAATACCAAGATTTTATAAATACAGTTAAAAGTTGTATTGAATTTGAAAGAAAAGATGAAAAAAAACACCACCTTTTCTTTAGGATTTATGAATCTTTATGAAGATTCATAAAGTGATATAATAAAGTAAAAGTGTCCTTTTTTTTTTTTTCTAAGGTTTACACTGGAAGTAGTGTATCTAAAAATCTATGTTCATATTCTTATTTGTATAAGTGTCTCTATATCTACACTTTGTTTGCTTGTTTGTTTATTTTTACTGGAGTTTTTCTAACTTGTTGATAATACTTCATAGGGCCTACAGCATTGTAGATCTGAAAATGTAAGTCTGGGCAATCAATACATTCTTGGTTTATGTAACAGACATCTAGTAACAAGAAGAAAGGCTTTGCCACAGAAATCAATAACTATGTACTGAAAAGCTTTTCCTGTGAAAAGTTTGTGCTGAGTTTATGACATACATGAGACCTCCTCAGAAGTTCATTTTAAACATATTTTTGAAGCAAATGCTTCAGGACACCTCTCCTGTGAATCTCACTCCCAGTTAGCTTTGTTAAAAGCAAAACTTTTCTGATGAAATGTCTAGAACAGGGAATATCATGGAGATTCAGCATTTGTAAGCTGTCGGATTCATGAGGCTATGGAGAACTACTTCTGTTGTGCGGTTTATATAAAGCGTGTTTTGCAGAAGACATATTCCAGCTGCTTTCTATTTTCACTGACAAAACTTTTGTTAGGTTTCCAAGTTTCAATGCAGGAGAAAGATATCCCCTTGGCTGTGAAACATGGAATAGACTTAACCATCACAGGGTCCACCTTCAGGCAGAATAATGTTTGACAGGGCTGGCCTGCAAAAGAAGTTGGGCCGGGGACAGGACAGAGGCACCCCTGAACTCTTACTCTCAGATGGGGAAGAACGTTATGGCCAGTGTCTGCTCTGTTGAAGAAGCTGAGTAGGTAGCACTGAGACAGAATGAATTCCTGTTTGTTATTAGAATTTTTTGTGTGAGACAAGTGACCTTTCCAGGATACAGATTGCCGTAACAGAAGATCACTGAGCCAAAAGATTCAGAAGAGGATAGAACAGTGAAAGAGATATGGCGCAATCCGTAGGAAAAAAGCTTTGAGATTCTTAAAATGAAGAAAAATTGCTAAAAGCTCCAAAAGTACAGAGATAAGGCTAATCCAAGTCTCACGGTACTGCTGAAAAAATGTATGTCTTTAGGGACTATGTTGTGTATGTAGAAAGGGATTTAGTAAAGTCAATAGGGCAGATCATATCTGACAAATCTGGTGGCCTTCTACGATGGGCCAGGATAGGGGAAGGGTCTGGATAGGGAATAGCAACTAACATCATCTACCTGGACTTGTACAAAGCATTTGACGCTGTCCTACATGTCTGTAAATTGGAGAGACATAGATTTGACAGGTGTACCATTCAGTGTGTAAGGAGTTGTCTGGATGGTTGCACTCAAAGTGTAGTGGTCAATGACTCAATGTCCAAGTGGATATCAGTAACAAGTGATGTTCCTCAGGGGTCTATATTGGAACCAGCACTGTTTAACATATTTCTTGGTGACATGGATAGTGAGACTGAGTGCACCTTCAGCAAGTTTGCTGGTGACAAAAAGCTGTGTGGTATGGTTGACATGATGGAGGGAAGGAATGCCACCCAGAGAGACCTGGACAAACTGGTCCTGTGAAAACCTCATGAAGTTCAACGAGACCAAGAGCAAGATCCTGCATCTGGGCTGGGGAAACCCTAAGCACAAATACAGGCTGGGCGGAGAGTGGATTGAAAGCAGCCCTGACTGGAAGGACCAAGGGGTGATTCAGATGAGACATTAGGAAAAAGTTATTTACTCAGAGGGTAGTGAGGCACTGGAACAGGTTGCCCAAAGAAACTGTGGATGCCCTATCCCTGGAAGTGTTTTTCTGAGGTGAGTGGTGAACTTTTGCCTATTGTCACTATCAATTACTAGGAAATATTAAGCCACAAGCAAATCCACCAGGCTCATTTACAGAGTCTATGCATAAACACAGGTGAGAAGAATTTGAATAAATGGGGTTTCAAACCACATTCATCACTCTGTAAATGATAATCTGTCACTAAAATTCTGTGTATTGTGAAACCTTACTTGTGAAAGGAAATGCCCAGAGAAGTTGTGGATGCCCTATTCCTGGAAGTGGCCAGGCTGGATGGGGCTTTGAGCAACCCGGTCTAGTGGGAGCTGTCCTTGCCCATGGCAGGGGGATTGGAACCAGGTGATCTTTAAAGTCCCTTCCAACCCAGATCATTCTATGATTTTGTGAGACCCATCTTACATTCCTTGTAATGTTTTTCATGTATCCTCTGAATGTTAACTGTACAGAAGTTATTTAAAATGATCTATTACATTATTCCAGTTTGTCATAGAAAGGTATTTTATTTTAACTGAAGACAAAATCTTGGTGTGTCTTTGAATAGTGATACGCATGTGTATGTGAAGCCAAGTTCCTTCTGATCACATAAATGAATACTATTTCTGGACTTAATTCATTAAGTCCAGATAAAGCTGTGTTGCAGCATTTCTTCTCAAAAATTTAAAAAATACTTAGTTCAGATGTGATAACTCTTGATAATGCTTGGCCCAGTATTGCAACCCTACAATAAAAGGATTGACATTGCCTTCTAAAATCGTCTCACATATGGTTCCATAACTAGAAATTGGCTGGAGAAATTCACTGGCAACCAGAATAAGCTTGGTGGAATATGTGAGGTTGCAAAGGCCCTGTACTGTGGCTAGAATTTTGTTGTTGTTGTTATTGTATATTTCAAAATGTTTTTTTTTTCTTTTTTTTCTTTTTTTTTTTTTTTTTTTTTCCGTGTCCTTCCCAATAAAGGAAAATATAGTAAGAAACTAGTTTTTCAAATGGTGGTAATGTTATCAGCTTGTTAGGTGAATGGCAAATCTAAAATAGTTGGAAATATTTGCTTTATGAGAAAGTGTTTTACAAATGGTTTTCAATTAACTTTTTATTTTTTATTTTTTTTCCCCCAGTGTCATTAGGAATTTGTTCTGGAATGATTAAGAGCAATATGTCCTCATTATATGCATATTAATTTTAATTATGTTTAGAAAAGCTGATTCTAAGGGTCAATTGCATAACACTGAAATATGTTTTTGTTGTTTAATGTTTTCTCACAAAAATAATTTGTGTGAAGCTACTATCTATAAATTATACGTCTATAAGCAAATCACAGTGTTGTTAAGAATGTTCTTCAGACTATATATCGTCACTGAACCAGGACCAAAACTAATATTTTATAGGTCAGTGTCAAGAGAAAAAAAGGCCTATTGTTTACTGACCTTCACACATCATATTTCTTCTAAAGACAAAATAGAGTGAAAACTTAAGAGATGGTAAAAATAAGCACCATTAAGTTTGTCTGTAGAAATGAATTTATGTTTTTAAGACTAAACCTTGATGGGGGAGGGGGGTTGTAATTTTGAAAGTTTTCAAGACACTTATGAAATAGAAAGGCTTTGTGAAAACAACTGTTTCTGTTATAGTGCGGAACATTTGCTCATTTTGTTTTCCAAACTTTTGCCATCTGTAGTAGTGATTCTGCACATTACTGCTTCCATTATCATTTTGAAGCATGAGTAAATGTCATGTTCTACTTCTAGATCAAGGACAAGTTATGCCCTTAAGATTGAACATGTGTTCTTGTTCATGCTTTGCAGTTTGTCACTTATACATCTGATTATCCCACTGCTAGAGAACAGGGTTGAGTTATTGTTGTCATCTATATTATATTTAAGAATTAGACTTGCACAGCTTCATTTATTTTTTATGATACTTTATCTTTCAATCTTGTACAAATAAATCATGGATTATCTTTTTCCAGCATAAGGTCACTGGAACTGATTTTTATCTTGGTTTTTAAATATTAAACAGCGTTAGTCTTCATCTTTTACTACAGCTTCTCTTCTGATCTCTTGACACAGCATACTGAAACATCTGTTGTTTAACGCTTTAAAGAGCAGTTGATAAGTGCTGGTTTGTTGAAATACATTATTTACTGAGAACTTTTACTGCTTGAGAATTTCTCTTACCCAAAGCTTACAAAAATGTCAGAAGCTTTAGATCAGGGCATTAATTCACCCCAAAAGATTCCTGGTTTCATTGGGATTGATACTACAGATGTGCTTAATTTTTCTTTTTACATGTGAACCCGCAAAATTGCCTATTCATTCACCCTTTCCATATAGGCTATACAGTTGTGTAACTCTGTTTTTCTGCTTGGTAAATTCAGCTGGTCCTAGATAGGAGCAGCTGAGTAGTTGAAAGTCATGGTGTGAGAGAAGCCATAGCCCTCCATCCAGGGAATCTCTTTCACAGGTATCTCCACTTAAAAGATCCAAACCAGTTCCCACACATAAAGCAAGCTGGCTCATCCCCTCCATGTCTCATCACCTGGAAAATTTGCACTGTGTGTGTAGAAGGCTTGGGAGGTCTCATGCCAAGGGCTGAGTTTTATTTTTTTCTTATTAGTATGACTGACTCCTAATTTTCTACATGTAAAAGCACAGCTGCACAGTATACTCAGGGGTATATGATACGTGTAGGAGTTGTTCTTGATTGACCAGTGTTTTTTGCTGTTCTCAGTGTTATAAATGAAGTCTCAACTCTGAATTTAGTAACATAAAATAATATTTATAAAAGGCAAGTAAACAGCGCTGGGTGCGCAGGGAGTCTATGCTCTACCAACACGCACACGCACCCGTCGAACTTTCCAAATATATATAGGACACTGCTGTTACATATTTACAAGAAACCCGAGTACGCCTATACATATGGATATCCTATCCCCGCTTCATATTATAATTTTCTTTGTGGTGGTCGTTGTGGGTGAAAGGCTCACGGTTTCCCCATCACCATTAGCAACCTTTTGTTCCAGACTGCAGGAGCGGCTTCGACTGTCTCCCTCTTCTTCTGCACATGCTCTGCCCACCACAAGGTTCCCGAAAGCAACAAAACATGATTGCTTTTCCCGCATTTCGTTAACCCTTGAAATCACACTAATAATATTATTATCATATAACATTAAACAATAAATTGACTCTAAATGAGGCTGGCGGGATTTGCTTGTGGCTTGATATTTCCTAGTAATTGACAGTGACAATAGGCTAAGTAAGTTCACTGCTCACCTCCCCTACTAGCTTCATTTCCATTCTTCTGCTGTTTTGTTACTTTTTAATCCTACTGCAGGAGCATTTGAGCTACATATATATCCGAGGTTCTTGTTTGTAGAGCTCTGTCTCTGAATGACTGTTTTTGCTTTCCTTTCCATGGTAAAATAAAGGTCTAAAGATAAACTGTACATTAAAAAGTGAATAGTGAGGGATATCATCTCCCTACGATATTTGAAAGGTCTCTTAAAGCCCATTAAGGGCAACTAACACCTTTTTAAATTGGATGCTAAAACAGTTCCTGCATACTTTAATTATTCGTTAACATAGGGCATTTACAAAGGGTCAAATGATTTCCGTATAAATTAAAGCAGAAAGTATTTATTCTGGTAAGAGAGGTAATCATAAAGCAATCTTATAAATTTGAGGAAAATAAAGGCTGATAGTGTGAAATCTGTTGCCTTGGGCTAATAGACATTTTTCACATTTTAAGCAATTATTGATTTGTTTCACCTATCAGTGGAAGCACAGCAGCAGACAACAGTTTGCTTCATTTGTGATCTGTGACACTGATAATTGTCAAACCAAGCTGCTGTCAGGTTCATAGAATATTACTGAGTTCTCTGTTTGAAAAATATTCAGTTTGAAGAGTAGAGGGAATGCCTGTTTGCAGAACCACATCTGTGACAGGGAGGGAATCAAACCCTAGGTTCTGTTGCAGGAAAGAATAACAGCATTTTCATGAAACTGTTTTGAAGCAATAGAGAAGCTTCCATGAAGTGCATTTTTACTAGCCAAAGATTAAAGTAAAATGTTATGAACAAAATGTTAGTTTATTACCTTGATTTTCTTGGTTAGAAACACCTTCTCTAGAGATACTTTATTACAACTCATTATATTCTTTTTATTTATCTATTTATTATTATTTTATTTTTTTAATGAAATCTAAAAGAATAGAAATTGCCTCTAGTAGATTCATAAATAAAGAGTTAACTGTTTACCTTACTGTTCCTGCAAAACATCTGTTGAATTAATTTGGCATAAGAATAGACTGGTACAGTCTAAGGAAGAGAATTCTTGCCAGCTGAGACTTTGCCTTTGTTTTTTTTTTTTGGGGGGGGGAGAAGAAATAAATAAATATGAATATTTGGATCATTGTTTTTGTAATCTGTAAAACAGCCAGATCATGAGTCCATTGAAGAGAAGAGCATTTTCAGAGTGGGCTCCTCATGGTCCTATCAGAAATGAAGGGACACATACAAAGAAATTAATCAGATAAAAATTGCAAAACAAAATATTGAGTCATGACAGTCTGAGTTTATGCCAGTTACTATATTTTTGGGAAGCAGATATGAATCACTTTATGTTCAGACCCAAGAGAAAACTCATCACAATCTGGGTTTGATGTGGAGTAATTCTTTCTACCTCTATTGACTTCAGTTGAATAACATTAACTATACATGCATTCATTTCTCACTTGTAATTGGTAAATCACGAGAAAGCTATAGATGAGTTCTACCATGCAAATTTTTGCTTGTAAGAGGAGCAAGTTTTGTTCCTGTGGAAAAATTCAGAGGAAATTCCCATAGTGGATATCTATGGTATTTCTCATCTCCTCTCTGGATTATCTTTCACTTATGAGAAATTATGTGGTTTAGATAAATAGATCACAAAGAATAAAGGCCTGAGTATCATTTGAGCTTCATGAAAGAGGTTATACAGGACTGTAAATTAATTTAAGAGAAAGGAAGTTTAAGAATATTGTGTTATGCTTGCACCTTTTAATTTACCCATGCTAAGAAATCTGTCTGTAAACTGAAACTAATAGTTTCTAGGGAATAGGAAGAGTCAAAAGACTCACTGTGTTTCTGGAGGTTTTTAAGACTTGTTAGTGTTATTCTGTAAACTTAAAAAAGAACACCAGGAGATAAGCAGGTCTTCACTCTTTTTAATGATTGCACTAATCATTGTGCAGTTGACACTGGGGATTGATCTCCCCTTATTGTAAAAGAATGGCCCAGTACCTAATGGGATACACCTGTACACTATTTACAGTTATTTTTAGAATCCAAGAGAATGAGAAATACCAGATACTGTGGAATCCTTAACAGGATTACATGAACTCACTAAATCCATCTCAAATATTGTGAATCACATGGTACATTGAATTACAAATTATCTTTATAACTCATCTCTCATGTAACTTCACTGATGTCAGTGAAATTGCAGTGCTCACAGAAGATATCACATTAACCCCTTTGCAATAATACTTTCAAAACATTGGGGTTCTGCTTTGTTTCTTAAGGATTCCTAACTAGGCTACTTACTGATCCTCAACATCAGGTAATGTGGTGGTTGACCTTGAAGCTTTGTTGAGGCATGGGACCAAAAACCAAGAGATGTCTTTATCATTGTTTTTTACTTTCTAAAGGCTTATCCCTTACACAATCTAAACATTTGCTTTCTCTAACCTGTATCCCAACAAGTCCCCAGGATTGCACCATCACTCTGGGCCTCCTTTCTTTATGAACTGGCCTCTTTCACACACTCTATTCCTTAGTGAAATTACATCTCATCCCTATCAGCATTTGACTGTTTATTTATTTTCAGAACAGTGCATATCAGCTAAAATGAGGTCAATAATTTAGTGATTTTTTTTTTTTGAGCTGTCAGAAACGAGAAGGGTAGATGATGGTATGCAGAGTTGTCTGACATTTTATCACAGATAAAATGATGGGCTATTTACAACAGTGTGATTGGTCTGTCAATGTTTCAATAAAATCTTTCCTGTAAATAAGTTGGATGATGATACAAGCTTTCCTTGTGCTCTTGTGTTTGTCTATAAGCTGCAGAACCAGCTGACAGCATCATGCTAGGGCTTCATGAAACTGTTAAAGGAGAATATAAAATGGTTGTTAATTGAAGATCATAACTAAAAGAGATGGTTCAAGTCATTCATAAAAGGGACAGATGAAACTGAGTGATTGCTGGAAAACATAGCTGTCTGAGCAGGAGTACATTGTAAGAACTGCCTGAAGATGGAAACTGGCTTTCATTTGATAACGTGGCATGTGTGTGGCAAACAAACAGAAACAACCAAATAATGGGCAAAGACAACAGAAGATAATTCATCTTGTCCTAGTTTTATGTACCCCTGTAGCCTGACACAGTCCAAAGCATCCTGGCTGTGGTGTTGCTTAGGAATCTCTTCTAGAAGCCTAAAGGGGCTGGGCTATTCTAGAGGAACCTGAGAAATGAGGCTATTTTACAGTTCATCTGGACCTTTCAGAGTTATTGTTTGGATATTTTAAACAATAACTGTTTCTGTTCTCATGCAAAAAAAAAATAAAAATCATGTAAATGGGATTTACGTATTTCTTGTCAAGTAGGCAAAATGATATTGGCAGCATACTCGGTCCAGTATAGAAATTTGCTGTTCAACTGCAGTTGTCCTACTGTTTAGGCAGGAAGATGGAATAAAACAAAACACTCAAAGAGTTGCTTTCAATGGCTTGATGTCCAAGTGGAGTACAGTAATTAGTGGTGTCCTACAGGAGTCTCTATTGGGACAGGCACTTTTTAACATCTTTGTCAGTGACATGGATAGTGGGATTGAGCGCACCTGTGGTGGGTGTGCTCTACTGCACTTGAGCCTTGCTCAGGCTTACGAGCCACAGAAGGCCTTGATGTGACTGTCCCTTGAACTCAACTGCTAATTCAGAGTGCCAGGTGGCTACTCAATGCCATGACCACGAACAAAGAGGGCTACTGCCTTAAAGCAGCTGCCCATTGGAATCCCTCATGGGGAAATGATAGATCATATTGGCATTCAAGAACATGGTAAGGAATCTGAGTTTGATTACAAGCCAATCACTTCACCTTATAACTATAGCAGCAGGAGAAAAGTCTCTTTGAATTCCTCTGGAATCACAGTGGGCTTTAACCCTTGATCTCTGTAGTGGAGTAGCTCTTTCCCCAACTAAAATATGGTTCAAGATTAGGTAATGTTACATTAGTCCTCCTGTCAATGGTCGACAGGCATAATGGGTGAGTATGAAGTCCCTCCCTGATGACATCTTGGAGCCTGCAGCATGGATGGTAGCCCAGCCTGAGGAGTACCAGAAGTGTACATTCTGGATGGTGCTGAAATGGCAGGGTTGGTATAAAAGACCAAAATTGCCTTATGTGAAACATAGCCAGGATGGAAGAGTGCTGACTAATAGTCAATTGCCTCAGCGTTCTATAAATAGTGGTCTTAAGCGATGAGCCTCTTGAGATCTCGAGGGATCACAGTGCGCTGTGACCCTTGATCTCACCCTGAGCTGGGGCACCTTTCCTGATGTGAGATGTCTCTTAGGGCTGACTCCTCAAGGATCAAGGCTCATCTGCGGACAAGTATAAATGAGGGAGAAAGGTGAATAATTCACCAAAAGGGGGGAAATCTAGTAAGTGCACGACTGAGTTTAGAGACCCCCCAATACCCTACAGTAAGTCTCTGGTGAACTGTGCCATTTTCAGAAATTTAACTAAGTCACTCTTTCTATTGTAACAAATACTATTGAAACCATTGTGTTAATTTGGCTGATAATTAAATGCTGATTAAGTGCTGTTGAGATTCGTACAAACTAATCTTGTGATTTACCACAAAATATCAAAACAGATCTTAAATTTCTGCCACGTTAAAGTTGTGTTAATTCTATTTGTGACAGCAGCCTCAGAAAGTTTGTGGATAACATCAAGCTGAGTGGTACAGTTAATGAACTGGAGGGAAAGGATATCATCCAGAGGGACCTTGACAGGTGTGAAGAGTGAGCCCCAAAAAACTCATGAAGTTCAACAAGGCCAAGTGCAAAGTCCTACACCTGGGTTGGGGCAGTCTCAAGCATGGTTACAGGCTGGGTGATGAGTGGATAGAGAGCAGTCCTGAGGAGAAGGAACTGGGGGTAGTGGTAGATGAAAAAATGAACTTGAGCCAGCAACAGGCTGAGATAGTGGGGGTTATCCAGCCTAGAGAAGAGGAGGCTCTGAGGAGACCTTATAGCAACTTTACAGTACTTAAAGTGGGGGCTACATGAAAACTGGGGAGGGACTCTATCAGAGAGTGTAGCGATGGGACAATGGGTAATGATTTTAAACGAAGAGTGTAGATTTAAATCAGATATAAGGAAGAAATTCTTTACTATGTGCATGGTGAGACTGGAACAGGTTGCCCAGTGAAGCTGTGGAAGTTTCATCCCTGGAAGTGTTCAAGGCCAGTCTGGATAGGGCTTTGGGCAACCTGGTCTGGTGGGAGGTGTCTCTGACTATGGAAGAGAGGTTGGAACTAGATGATCTTTAAGGTCCTTTCCAATGCAGGCCATTCTATGATTCTGTGAAACTGATCTCAAACACTTCAATGGTGTTGTCTGCTGGTTCTCCAATCATCAGAATCAGATTTTAGCACAGGACTCAAAGAAAGGCAGGATACTAGACAGGATGAAGGATCTGAATGTGTCTTTCACAGTAAGTGACTGTTCTTATTTTAGTATACAATGTGCCTTTAAAGAAGACCTGCCAAGACACAGGTAAAGGGAACATTATGAACTATAGTCATACTAAGATTTTATTTAAGTGGCAGCTTTCTAAAATGCAAGGTGCAAATACCAAAAAGTCTGTTTCCACTGCTCTGTGAATATAAACAGTAGCATCACGCATCTCTGTGATGACATTCCTCTATGCTGGAGAGGAAAGAGATGTGTCAACATAGAATTTATTCTGTCTTTCCTCAGGAACGAAGATAAATGTGATAACAGAGATCAGCAACCACGGATACAAAGGAAAACTAATGGGTTGGATGTGGATAGATGTTTTTATTTTCTTGAGTTATGGATGACCTTTAAGCAGGGTTATTAGTACTGTGGGAAACTTTTTTTTTTTTTTTTCAGCAGCAGTTCTGTTTACTTGGCATTTGTTGTAGGCTTTGAACTTCGTGCCAATTGTTATTTTATTATTACTTACTTTAAAGCATAATTTTCCTCAGTGAACCTAAGAAACCCATCAATTTTTCATTTAAGAATTTAACTGAATAGTATCAGGATTTTTAGTATTCACTGTGATATCAGCTGAGGAAATTGTTTCCATTTAAGAAAGGACATTTAAACACATGCATGCTGAAGTTCATAGTACATGACTGAAGTGCTCTTTGGATCTGTACTTCTAATAAGAACAAAGGAATATAAGAAATGATACAAAAGGAGAGAGAAAATTTAAGGCAAATGAATGCATTTGCAGGTCGGCACCTTGAAATTCTATGTAGCAGTGGTAAATTCCCCCCCTCCGCTCTCCTGCCCTCCATTATGATTTGTTCTTGTCCATGGTACTTGAATGTCTATAATAACTTGCAAGCCTCTGTACTATTTATGTAAATAAACTGTAATAAAATTTGTAGTTCCTTGCTATTATGGTTGAATAATAGTAAAACTTAGTTACTTAGTTTCTTTCCAGTATATTTTCATAAATTACATTTAAGGGAAGTAAAAAAAATATATCTTAAATTCAAGATAGACCTCTCAAAAGTCATTGTAAAAATATCCTGAATTTGTGTTAGTGAATAGAAATAGGTTCAGCTGTCAATCACACTTAATAAATGGGGGTCCCCTCAAATCAGTTGAAGTTTATTTAGCTTAATACAGTATCAGTCTAAGTTTTATTTTTTCCTGCTTAGGCATAAAGAAAGAAACTGGATCTGAATGAATATTAGAATGAAGCTTTTCCAAACAAAGAATACTTATCAAATTTTGAAGTACTCTAAACTGAATCTAAGAAAATACATTTTATATTGTGAGGGGGAAGGAAATTGGGACTTTGCTTCACAACAGAGCATCTATCCTGAGACAAAATGCTGCAGAATTTAACGAGCTCATCATGTGATTGTGAAAGGCCTTGTGATAATAAGCTTATTTTTGAAATGTGGGAGATGCTGACTGAGTTGAAGTTAAGTTTAAGAATGATTAAGAAGGTTTTTCTGGTGTTATAGGAATATACATTTTGCTCTTTGCTTAGTTTATAGCTATAAAAAAGATTAAAAGATATATCATCCCAGTAAACTCAAAGAAGGAAGGAAAACAACTTCATTTAAGGAGAAGAATAATTATACAGACCTATGTGTTCCTCAAATAAATGATAACAAGAACATAACATAAATTATTTTAATGCAGAAGAAGAGGAGAATGTGAGAAATCAATTTAAGTAAACCAAGAGCTCTATATCAGGTTTAGATGTAAGAAGAAAACGCCAGAAAACAGAAATCAGGTCAGATTACAAAGGATGAACATAAAGAATTAAAGAAAAAAATATGGAAACATAATATGAGAGCTCAAACTGAGAAGCAGCTAATACAAGACATCAATCGTGAATAAATGTTTATGTTAGCACCAATATCAGAATCAAGGAGTTAGTTTGCTACTTAGTATTAAGAGAAAGATTACACTAGCTGCTCTGAAATGTCTCATACATTTTGGATCAGTCCTTCTAAGAAAAAAAAAAAGAAAAAAAAAAGAAAAAAAAAAGAAAAGAGAATTCTATGAATTGTTGCTGTAAAGGATCACGTTCTCTCCCTGAAACAGGAGAAGATCAGGTGAGAGGTTGTACTGGATCTGCCTGGGATGGAGTTAACTTCCCCCACAGTGGTTCATATAGTGCTGTGCTCTGCACCTGTAGCTAGAACAGCCCTGGTATCACAACAAAAAGTCTTGTCTATTTCTGAGCAGTGCTGGCACTGTGTCCAGACTCTCTCCAAACCCTCACCTCTCCATCCCCTGCCCCCACCTTTCCCAGAGCCAGTAGGCTGGAGGTGGGCAAGAGGTAGGGAGGGGACATCGCCAGGGCAGCTGGTCTAAAGCAACCAAGGGATATTGCATAGGGAAGTAGATAATATATCCACAAGGGAAGTAGATAATAATACATGCCTGTGCTTGATTTGTCTTGTTTGTCTTTAATTAAATTGTCCTTGTTTCAACCCATGAGCTCTTCCCCCATCATATTCCACCCACCCACACTTCATTTGAGAAGGAGGAGTAAGAGGGAAGTTGTGGTGGAAATTAGCTGTCCATTATGGTAAAACCACCACAGAAATTAAATGTTTTCAGATTGACTGGGACTAGAAAAATTAATTCTAAGGTACTTAAAGAACTAATTGCTTCAGTTGGGAACAGCTATTAATTTGACACTGTAGAAAAGTGTGAGAGAGCAGAAGAAAAGAAAATGGAGTATGTAAAGTATATCTTTAAAAAGGGTCTTGGTGATACGGAGGAAATTAGACATCTTAGTTTGCATGCCAATTATTGGAAACATTCTATCCCGCCCTCAAAATTCTTATAAATAAAGTAATTATAGGTACTTCAAAGGTGATGAGAATATTTTTAATAAACGCATAGAAGGCTCTTAATAAATTCAAGTTTTCTTTCTGACAGGATAAGAACTAGTATATTTAGGAAAGAAACATCAGCTGTCAAGTATCTTTGCACTAGTAGGGATTTATTTTTTACTGTTTGAAATGTTACCTTCATAACTGAGGAAGGGAAATAGATGAAATTATCATGGCAAAACTGGTAGGAAAATCTTATTTTAGAGAGCAGTTATCAGTGACACATTACAGAAGAGAGTATTAAGTAGAGTTTCTTTTGCATTAAAGGGGACTTATCATAGTCAAATGTTTGCCTGTAAGACCTGCTAAGGACTGTCATTGAGTCAGTTTCACAAAGTTTAAAGTATTTAATAGGGTGACAGATATAACAGATTTGGAATTACTTTTGATAAATACACTTACTGCAGTAGTGCTAATATGTGATAATAGTTCTAGCAAAATGTTATCCTGGATATTCCTCACCAAAAGGTGAAGGCACATAGCTTACCAAGAACGTGTCCCTGTCTTGGTGGAGGAGAAAGGATCACAATCCCCCAGCTCCACTCCACTACTGCCCCTATCGTGTGTCCCTCCCCCCCGCCGCCTTTCTTTTTTTCTTTATATCTTAACCTTATCTGTTCCCTGTTTGGGGTGGCATTATTTGGTTGAGTTGAGAGTTGAGTATGTTTAGCATGTACTTCATTAAGCTCATTATCCTATTCAGGAGTATTAACTTTTATATTCATTTTATAAATAATCAAGCAAAAGTTTCACTCTGGGCACCATGGTCTTCAAGATTCTGCTGCCAAAACAGGGCTGTCCTCCCACTGCAAATCTCCCTCCTTCAACAGCCTCTCATACCAAAGCTGCAGATCCCCATCCACAAAATATGTATAAGAGAGAAGAAGCAGGAGCAAGCTGCTCAACTCCCTCTTGCCCAAGGCCAATGTTTATCAGACACTAACAAATCTGACTCTTGTTTATCAGACACTAACAAATCTGACTCTTCTCCAGTTTCTCAGAGGTCCATCTTGGGAGTGATTCTGCTTAGTATTTTCTGTAGCCACTTGCAAATTCTGTAAATGACTTAGAGATTTTCTGTAGAAATTACAGGAAAAAACAAACAAACAAACAAAAACAACAAAACATGGACAAATGCAACATTGTAGAATGTGAGTTAACTGTTTGATGATGTTCAAAAAAGACATGTACATGTCTTCTGGGACATATGAAATGTATGAAAAAGAGTTTGGACTGTGTACATGCAAATTAATCCTTCAGTTTGGAGATTCAGGTTTAAGCTCCTCACTTCTATAAAGATATATAGACAAACTGAAGAACATCCAGAGAAGAAAAGCAAGAATGAACGTAGTTACAGAAAATATGGACAATGAAGGTGGATAGGAAATTTCAAAGAGAAAGAAGAGGGCTGTTCTGTCACAGTCATTGCTTATATTTTTATTTTTATTTTTATTTTTATTTTTATTTTTATTTTTATTTTTATTTTTATTTTTATTTTTATTTTTATTTTTATTTTTATTTTTCAGTATTAGTGGGGGATAATAAAAGAAGTAGTGATTTTGAAAATCAACAAGAAAGTTTTAGGGACGACTAGATGACAAGCTTTCCAATGAAGTAGGTAATGAAATGCTGTACTAGGGAAAAGTTGCAAAGTCAGCCTCGCTCTCACACTTTAAAGACATTCCAAATAAGCATTTCAGGATTAACTAAAAAGTTATGACGTTTCTATGGCAAAGGGATGGATAAGATCATACTTGTGGGTCCACAAGTATGATCGAAAGGTTTTCGTTCTTTTCCATATCCAGAAATAAGGAGAGGAAGATTCACAGCAGCCTGTGTCAATCAAGTTTAGTAAGAAAAGAGGAGCAAAGGAACACCTCTCAAATATCATCCAGGTTGTCACTATATCTCAGTGCCAGATAATGCTGAATTAGATATTGTTCCATTGTTGGACTTTTGTTTGTGGAATTGCACAGATCAGATGAAGATGCATCAAAGTTATTTTGTATACTGTATTTCCTACTGTTCTTTCCATTGCAACATGTATCTATTGAAATAAAATACAATAAAAAAAAAAAAGAAGGGAAGGGAGAGGGAGAGGGAGAGGGAAGGGAGAGGCAAGACTTTGTCATGTAGTTAATGCTGTTTTAAAATCTAATAAGCATGGAAGATTGTTCCTCGTCCAAACCTCAGATATATCAGTGCTACAGCTGAGGTCTCCGATCTTTCAGCCAAAATGTAAATTATTAATCACCATCTCACACAATAAACAATCGAGTTCTGGTCTTCATTTGTCTTTTCTGACCTCTGCTTGAACTGAAATAATGGAGAACAATTTTATGCTCATAAGGCCTTGTTAAACTTGTTCACTTGATAGGTATTACCAACATTGGGTCTGCATCAGCACTATTCCTCTGATTTCATTAAGACTACCTATTTAAAGCAGAGTGAGTGTATAAAAATTATGCCATGTGGTGCTTCAGATAGTTTATCTTTTGCACAGGCAAATGAAAACTTTTCTGAGCCATTAAAAATTACTATTAAATACATTTTAGTAAATCAAAAAGTGATTAAGCATATTTGCATATTTGTTTACCATTTGAAAGTTAGCAAATACTTGTAATGATGTTTTCCAGATGAAGATTTAGCAATATTGGAATGTTCTGTTCACTTATTTATACTGAGGCTTGACTTTGTACACTTGCACTTTGGATTTTAAATCTGGAACATCATTCAGGCCCTGAAAATTTTCCTCTGTAATGTTCAGTAAACTTTATCACAATTTAAAGTTTCTGTGTATAAATCCTGTATTTATTTCATTCATATGTAAACTATATTCAAATATATAATTATCAGGATAGTCATATGGAAATTTTCAAAAGGATATCTAGTAATAAATTTCCAAATAGTTAAAGAGGATTTGATTGTTAAGCACACATCCTTAAATAACATTGTAATCTCCTTATTTTTAATACTTACATTTCAGATATAGAAAATAGGAAAAGGAAACAAATATTTATTTGTTTACTTTGAAAGCAGTATAGTGTTATTTTTCATGACACTGTTTACAGTCAGAAAAAGTGAAAACCCAATGAACACTGAACACTTTAAAATGAAGGGTCAAGAACAAAAACCAAACAAACAAAAAGCAACAAAACAATTTGGAAGCAAAGCAAAAGGTACATGGATTTGGAAACCTTTGACAAACCATTAAAATAGTGGGAAGATGTGAATAAGGTGACAGATAAAAAATTGTTTCCTTTTTTTTTTTTTTTTCTTTCTTTCTGCATTTTTAAAATTAATTGAATTCTTGATGATAGGAAAACTAAAAATAAAACTGTAGTTTACCATTGTTCATGGGGCAGGAGAAACTTTACTGTAATTATTTTATGACAAAAGAGCTGCCCTATGGCTCACTATCTGTTTACTTATCTTCAACTGCCAGAAGTTTTTCTTCTCATTAATTATCAATGTACTGAGAATATTGGCTATGATCACGTTGTGGTTTAACCCGACCAGCAGCTAAACACCACACAGCCGTTCGCTCACCCTCCCCCCTCTCTCTCTGGGATGGGGGAGAGAAACGGGAAAGCCTGTGAGTTGAGATAAAGACAGTTTATTAAGACAGAAAAATAATAATAACAACGTTGATACTACTACTACTAATAATAATGTGTACGAAACAAGTGATGTACAATGCAGTTGCGCTGACCAATGCCCAGCCTAACCCCAAGCAGTCCAGCCCTCCCCCCTGGCTAGCCACCCCTATATATTGTTTAGCGTGAGGTCAGATGGTATGGAATACCCTCTTTGGCCAGTTTGGGTCACCTGTCCTGGGTCTGTCCCCTCCCAGCTCTTGCTGCACCCCCAGCCTGCCCGTTGGCAGGACAGAGTGAGAAGCTGAAATGTCCTTGGCTTGGTGTAAGCACTGCTCTGCAACAATTAAAACATCAGCATGTTATCAGCACTCTTCTCATCCTAAGCCAAAACATAGCACCCTACCAGATCCTAGGAAGAAAATTAACTCTGTCCTAACTGAAACCAGGACAGATCAACAAAGCCTGTTAAATACAACTAAATGTATTGAATAGAAATGACATCCTACCCTTTTACTGGGTAAAGTTGTGTTTGACTTTAACTAGTGTCAGTAGTGGATTGGCATGTTTTGCAAACACACCTTATTTACTAACTTTTGGTTTTATGGAATACCCCGAAGACTGACCACTGAACAACTTCAAAATAAATTAAACCCCCAACTTATCTACAATTCTTGAAAATCTTCAATATTTCAGAAAGCAGAAGGCCATGCATGTGAAACCACCCTTCTCCATGTAATCACCCCTCCTCCCCGTGTTCCCCCACCAATCCCCCAAAGACAAAACCAAAAACAGTCTCTAAAAGTACTTCTGTCCCTGAATTAATTTGGCACAGAGTAAATAGAATTTGGTATTTTTAGTGGGATAAACTACAGGCATTTCTTGGAAGGCTTCTGTATGTCAGCTGAGAGTATTTCTTTGCACACATGCTGTCATTGCAGCAGATAATGCTGCTGATAGCACCAAATAATCATGACATGATTCCCGGATGTCGTGGTGCTTGCACTGCCACACAGGACTGTCGATGAGATTCAAATGCATGTTTTGTGCAGACGTCACTGTGCAACACTGAGGATGTTGCACATAACTATTATATAAAGGAAAGAAGAAAACAAGTCTCGAATTTTTAAAAATTAATCTGCAAAATAATGTATTGTGAGCAGTAGTTATTTCACACTTGTTTATGAATGTCTAGAGACTGAACTGTAGGAGATTTTTAGAGGCAAAGAACAATAATTTTAACATTCAGTCAAATGCCCTTTCTATCTTTGAAATGACACTTCATATCAGACCTGAATATGGTTCTTTTTATATCCCTATGAAAGAAAGTTGGAGGTAGCACATTATAAAAACATTTTTTCCCCCTTTCATCTTGCTTTCTTGACAACTCCAATTCCCCCCCCCCCCAACCCCTCTCCCCCAGGGAACAACTGAACAAGAAATGGAATTAAGTTGTTTCCTACTGTATACTCATGAGTTGATCTCAACAATAGCCACATATCCTGATATACTAGATCACTGGGGATGTTAAAAAATCAGAAGGAAATATACTACACATATTATGTACTTACTGCATATCTTATTAATACACTGTATTGCTTTCAGTATGGTAAGTGCTGGTGGGTCTAACATTTACCCGCATTCCATCTGTTGTTTTTTTTTCATGACAGCACTATTGGAAAAACAGTCCTTGCAAGAATGTTTCTCAAAGGCTTTTTATTTATTTATTTTTATTTACAGACACCACTATATATGACACTATATACAGACTATATATGACTATATACAGACACACCTACATGTCTGTAACCTAACCAGCAATATTTATATCTTTGTACACTTTTTTTTTTAAACAGTTGATAAGTGAATGTGATTACATCAATATGATACCCTTTTCTTCTACTTAAGGCTTGTAACATGCTCCAGAAATCCTTTTTTTTCATTGCATTGCATATCACATGAAAAGGCGTGAAGAAGTGTGACTGTAAATATTGATGAATATTCTGAAGTTAGCAGCTTCAAAAAATAAATGCATCACAAATAATCATGACATTATAAAGCATCCTTTTAATGTTTAGAACACTTTTATTTGCATGATCCAATGTTTCAGTGGAAAATGCAAATTCCAGAAAAAATTCCAAAATTTCTGTATTGAAATAGCACAACTATTACTGCCTGTTTTAGGAAACACTTGTTTATACATTCTTATGGGTGTGGTATACTACTGAAACTGGTCCATCACCTGCTGAGACATCTCTCTGTGAATATAATTTTAGTTTTTATACTAGTTACGCTAGCTTTATAGAAATAGTTCTTCCATCCTGTAAGCATATATTTGAGATTTCTGGAATATTCTTTAGGCTGTGATGAATGCTAGACACTTCAAAGCAAGAGAAAGAAGCTAGAAACCAAGATGAATGCTTTACAGAAATCAGCCATTTGCCTGATAGAGGAATCCTCCTGTTTTTCGTAAGTTATGCAAGATTAAGCTGCTTTTCTAACCTGGGAAATACAGAGTCTTGAGCTTTAATCTTTTAATCATCTGTTTAGTGGTTATTCTTAGGAAATTTTCTTTTCTTACTAGTTCAAAAAAAAAAAAAAAAAAAAGAGCACCAAAGACCAGATAAAACCTCTGATCTCTGTAATGTAAGCAGGAATTTTTGATTCTGAAAAGTCAACATTTACTAATGAAGAGGCTGTGGTAAAATTATTGTTAACCAGCCTGTGCATACTACTTCAACAAAGCTTCTGTCACTTTCTGCTACTTGTAAATTATTTTTTGGTTTTGGATGCTGAAGGGAACTACATCTGTTCTAGGAGTACTATGAACATTATAGTGCATTTTAAAAGTCATGGAAGAAACAACCTTTTAATTCAAAAAAGACACTAGAAAGTGAATCCAGGCATTTTTTATTGTTGTTGTTGTTTATGAAGATTTCCTTCATTCCATGGCTTCAAGAATTATCTTGAAATTATAGGACATATTTTAAAGGGTATTTCAGACTTGCAGAAGGTAGAAAAAAATGTTGAATGAAGCTATATGAGATAAACATACACTGCCCAAACAGTGTGTACATAAGTACAACTGTGAAGAAACAGTTCTTCGAAAAAGACCTACTAATATGATTCTGAAAACAATCTCTGGGATGCAGTAGAAGACTTCACTATTTGCTATTCACTATTTGTTCCTTATTTGCTGTCACACTGAAGAACTATACTTGGAATGGTGGGGAGTCCACCTCTCGAGTTGGCAAAAGATAAATATTCTCTAAAATAAAAGCTGCTTTACATTTTATGGAGACAACATGCTATAGATAATATACAAGTTCTGTGAAGTTGTCTGGAACTAAAAATAAATGTTTTGAAAATGTGAATAGCATGCAGAAGTAGTTTAATTAGACATTTCAGGCACAGGCACAGGCTGACTGTAAAACAACAACAACATCTGACCCCATTCCATTTTTTAAGTAAGAACTTTCCAAAAATTCTGATTCATTGCAGTTGTTATGGTGAAAGACATTGACGTAATGCGTTAATATCTTAATTCTTGTGGTAAAGGCTTGTCCTGGGTTGTGAAAAAGTTATTCAACTTGCTAATGCACAAACTTTCAGACAGACTTATATTGTAATGTCTTTACACTGAAATGCACTAAGTAGAACCTGAAAACAATGGCATTTGAAAATTGAGGTCAGTTGTCAGGGCTTCAAATGAAAATAAGAAATATAACTCCATTGTTTTCAGGTTTTTCAGCTGATTTTATGCTGTCTGAAAATTCAGTACCAGTTTCTTGTGTAGTAGGTACTAAGGCCTTCCATAGTTTTTTTCTTTCATTGCTAAAAAGCCAGAAAGTCATGAAATCAGCTCCTAAAAGACATTGTTTTCAGCAATTCGAATTACTTTCTTGATACACTTTCATTCAGTACAGGTTGACTAGCTTAGTCTTTAATGTATCTGAGAGTGGCTTATGGCATTTTGATTGACTGCTCAAAAACCTGAAAAATATGATTTTTTTAAATCTTGAAGTAGTAATCAGTGTTTTTGAAATAACTGGAAGAGAGCATAATTTGTTTGATCAAGACTTAACTGGTTTCAGAAAGTCCTAATTTCTTTTAATAGTCCTCCTTTCTTCTTAAGATATTTCCAAACTAAGCATTAATGAAAATTCTTGTACTTATTTTTCATCAAATGTAAAATACTGTCCTATTATCAGCTGATCATTGCTTCACTGTGCAGGTGACTAAAAAGGAAATTGTATAATATTAATTAAATAGTAACAAATTCCACATTTTTTTTTCCTCATCAAGGGATGTTTGAAATGATTAAGGGCATGCTGAGGTACACTTAATGGGCACTTAATAAAGCTTTTAATTGTATTTTTTTTTACTGTATTTTTATTAAATATAATATTTTTACACTGTATGTCTTTTATTTTTCTTTTATTTTAGTATTTTCTATACTATGTAGTATAAATACAGTTTACATTGTCCATGTATATTACATATACATAACATATATATCATATATATAATATGTATATATAGCATTTTTACATCGCTCTCTATATAAGTACAGTCTTTTTCAGTCTCCTTAAGTAAATGCAACAACTGCTGATACAAGAGTTTCATTCTTATGTGCTCATCTCTTTTGTCAGTGAATACAGTGTCCTATTCTGAACAGTGTGAAGAAGCTGTACAGCCAGGATTTTATCCTGTGATACTGACAGTGACAACCTAGCAGCTAGGGATGGCTGGCCCTCCCTAGGGGATGTTAACATCATCCCTAGTGATGTTAAGTTGTCCATTGAAGCTGGGAATGTGACTTGTCTCTTTAGAGAGTCATAATTAGACCTCATTGAAAAGCAGCATTTTTAACATTTTTTTTCTGGCAAAGGGATGAAACAGTTTGCTAAAGGGTCTAAAAAGCTCCTTTCAGACTGGATGTTAGGAAAAGGTTCTTCACTGAGAAGTTGGTCAGGCACTAGAACAGGCTGCCCAGGGCAATGGTGACAGCACTGAGCCTGACAGAGTTCAAGAAGCATTTGGACAATGCTTTCAAACATGGCTTGATGTTTTTGGGTGGTCCTGTGTGGAGCCAAAAGCTGGAATTGATGATCCTTGTGGGTCCCATCCAACTCACAATAGGTAAAAATGTCAGGGTTTTCTAGTGCAAATGCCATGGGAAAGTGTTGTTTTATCAAGTCTTGCTTTATCATTTACATGACTGTAGAAACTTCCTGTCCTCTTATTTCAATCACTCAGTTTCTGAGTCAGGATCTACTGTACAAGCTGGTCTCAGTGTGACTCAGGTGATTACACAAGTTGATGAGCTATCTCTAATGTATCTTACGTGTTATAGGAGGGGAGAGGGAAGATGCTTCTAAATGGACATTGAAAGGTAAAGAAGGATGTTTAGGGAGGTTGGTGGAATGTATATGACCTGCGTATGTTTTGAAAAGCTGCTCAACTTGTGTTTTATAACCATAGTTTCTGTAAATAAAGATGTAGGGATAATACTGATCATGTAAGAGCTTCTAATATGAACTATTTTTTAAGTCTTTTTGTAAGTTTCAATGTCTGATCAATTGTCATTTGATCTGCTTCATGTAAGTTGCTTGCATTTATTTTTTCCCTTAGTGTGAAGATGCATTGTAAATTATAGGTTATGTTAAATAGCTGATGTCCTGGTTTCAGTTAGCACAGAATTAATTTTCTTCCTAGTAGCTGGTGGAATGCTGTGTTTTGGCTTAGAATGAGAAGAGTGCTGATAACACCCCGATGCTTTAATTGTTGCAGAGCAGTGCTTATACTAAGCCAAGGACATCTCAGCCTTTGCTCTGTCCTGCCAACGGGCAGGCTGGGGGGTGCAGTAAGAGCTGGGAGGGGACAGACCCAGGACAGGTGACCCAAACTAGCCAAAGGGGTATTCCATACCATCTGACGTCATGCTAAACAATATATAGGGGTGGCTAGCCGGGGGGAGGGGGCCGGACTGCTCGGGGTTAGGCTGGGCATCGGTCAGCGGGTGGTGAGCAATTGCATTGTGCATCACTTGTTTGTACATACTATTATTACTTTCGTATTATCACCATTGTATCATCATTATTATTATTGTTATTATTATTTTGTTATTTTTTTTTTCCTGTCTTATTAAACTGTCTTTATCTCAACTCACGGGCTTCACTTTCCATTTCTCTCCCCCGTCCCAGAGAGGGAGGGGGGAGGGTGAGCGAACGGCTGCGTGGTGTTTAGCTGCCGGTCGGGTTAAACCACGACAAAGAATGCCATGTGCTGATGTTGTTTGCAGCCAGTTGAATGTGCAATGAATGCACATGGGATCTAAGCTGTTATTTCTAGCTGTTTGTTGATGCAAACACTGGTTTAAAACACTAGCTCAGATTTTATACTAATGCTGCTATGGAACTGGAGGCATAAACTATAAACTAAAACTACATGCAGCTCCTTTCAATTAGTTCTAGCCTATATCTTAAAATATTTGCAGACATATTTCCAACACTCCCTCAGCCTCCCCCCCTTCTTTTGGATAGAGTTAAGTTACTTGTTTTTCCTTAAGTCAGGTGCATACAATGTTTTGTAATTCTCAAATAGGAAAAAGGGGAAGCAAAGCTGCTTGAACATTTTCTGATACAATCTTTTCTCATTTAAAAATGAACAAAAAAATGTTTGCATTAAAGTTATTGCTTAAATTGGTAGCGACCTGACAAGGAAGCTTAAACACTCCCCCTCTTCCTCACCAGTTTTCTGCTTGACAGTCTATCCCAAGTCATGCTATAGATATCCAGGTATGTGGCTTTTGAGAAGCCCTGTTATAAAAAGTGTGACAGGGTATGGTATGATTCCATTATTCCATTTGGATTCTGTAGATAACACAACATTTTGAGTGGAAAAAGACATTACCAGTGGTAAGCATTGCAGTTGCAATAGTTTGATTGCAAATCAAAATAATAAAAATAATAAACAATAAAAAAAATAGTTTGATTGCACAGCATTTCACAAAATCGCAGAACCAGAATGGTTGAGTTTGGAAACGACCTCTGGAGGTCACCTTGTGCAACACCCCTGATATGGGGTGCATTCGGAAGAGTGTTGCCAGCAAGTCAAGAGAGATGATCTTCCCCCTCTACTCAGCCCTGGTGAAGTCACAGCTGGGCTCCATGTCCAGTTCTGGGCTCCCCAGCACAAGATGGGCATAGAACTACTGGAATGAGTCTGGAGGAGGGCTACAAAGCTGATTAGAGGACTGGACCACCTGTCATATGAGGACAAGATGGGAGAACTGGGCCTGTTTAGCCTGGAAAAGAGAAGACTGAGGGAAGACTTCATTAATGTATATAAATATCTGAGGGGAAGGTGTCAAGAGGATGGAGACAGTCTCTTTTCAGTTGTGCCTGGTGAGAAGGTGAGACGCAATGGGCACAAACTGAAGCACAGGAGTTTCAGTACGAGTATGAGAACATTCTTTACTGTGAGGGAGACAGAGCACTGGAACAGACTGCCCAGAGAGGTTGTGGAATCTTCATCTGTGGAGATATTCAAAGCCCACCTGGAGGCCATCCTGCACAACATGCTCTAGGTGATCCTGATTGGCAGAGGGATTGGACTAGATGATCTTCAGAGGTCCCTTCCAACCTCAGCCATTCTGTGATTCTGTGATTCTGATCAAGCAGAGCCATCTACAGCTGCTTGCACAGGACCATGTCCAGGTGGCTTTTGAAAATCTTCAAGGATGGAGACTTCAGAGCCTCTCTGGGCAACCTGTGCAAGTGCTCCGTTATCTATGCAGCAAAGAAGTGATGTGTCTGATGTTCAGACAAAAGCTCCTGTGTGTCAGTTTCTATCCATGGCCTCTTGTTTTATCACCAAGCACTACTGAAAAGAGCCTGGCTCCATCTTTGCATCCTCTCCCATCAGGTATTTATATACATTCATAAGATCCCCCCGAGTCTTCTCTTCTCTAATCTGAACAGTCCCAGCTCTCTCAGCCTTTGCTCATAGGAAAGATGGTTTAATCCCTTAATCATCTTTGTGGCCCTTTGCAGGACTCTCTCCAGTATCGACATGTCTCTTTTGTACTGGTGACCCCAGAACTGGACACAGTAATTTCTGTTAATACAGAATTTCTGCTAACATAGAAAGTGCTTAATGTTTCTTTACAGTGTTGTTTTTGAATTGTATTTCTGACAAGGCTATATTAAAACAAAAAATAACAAACAAACAAAAACAACTACCACCACCAAAAAATAAAATGTCATATTGCAGCCTGAAGTTTTTCTTTCTCCAGACTGGCTGCTTGTCATTGAAATCTGCCTTATGTTCACAATCAATTTATGCTTTCTTAACATGTTGTCATACATTCATATTGGGATCATCTCCCAACCCCAAACTGAGTTTTTGAAACTAAATTAGCTTTGTCTAAGCTTTGTGCTAACCTGCCTAGAAGGAAAACGGTGCTTTTTTTTTTTTTTTTTTTTTTTTTTTAAGCAATAAAACACATTTCATATTAATATTTGGAGAAGTCTTTTAAAATATTTCCCAGTTCTAGTAGCAATAAATCAGTTACTGGCAAGTTATCCCTGAATGAGTGCTTTAGCTGTAGCAACAGTGTAAATCCACTAGAGGGATATGCATTTTGAACATTTGTACATGAGATATTGTAACAGAGATTAACAATGGATAACTTTATTTTTCTTTACTTTTTTTTTCTCACTTTTAGTTGTTTGTAATAAGTGACACTTTAGACAAAGTAGTTTTCAAAGGTCTAAAATACATGTAAATGTGAATTAGTATGCTCATTGAGCACTGAGTGCCATTACTTACTTCAGAAGAGATAAGGCTCTCACAACATGTAAACAGATTACAACGGTGAAGCTGAACTGCTCTTTTTCATAACGTTTCCCCCCCGAAATGTAATGATGGAAGACCAAAATGTTGTAAACTCAAACTGTGCTACTTGAAAAATCTTGCAGAAACATTCACTCATTGACAAGAAATTTTCATCACTCATCTGAGACCATGGGTCATTTCTGTAAGGATGACACACCACTAAGAACAGTTCAAGTGCTGACAGTAAAGCTATAGGTTTGATACTATCTGGAGATTTCCATATCCCCATGAAAAACTCTTAAGTGGGTGATCAGAATTCATTTAGGACTACTTTGTGTAACAAGAGTGTTAAAGAGCCTAAAAAAGAAGTAAAAGTTTTATCCTCTTCAATCAGATATTAAAATACAGTCCTGAATAAATGAAGCCAGTGCATAACTGTCATAAAAAAAAAAGGGGAAATGAGATGTATTACATGCATTATCAGTCAATGATTTCAAGAATTTCTACAGCTGTGAAAAGAGTGTCCCTATGTGTGAAGCTTATTGAGCAACTATAAGTTACTTGTAATATTTTTTCCCCAGTTTTGTTCTTGTGTTAGTGAGGGAAGTAGGTTATTCTCCAACTTCATGACCTTTATCACATTCACTAATTTCCACAAGATCCTTCCATAGTCAAAGGGGAAAAAAAGAGAGAGAGACTTTTGTCAGAAGGCTTTATCTCCAAATACCCTCTCTAGGGCTGCTGAATTCTTTGTTCACAAGTATATAAGATTAAAAAAAAAAAAAAAGAAAAAGAAAAAAGAAAGAAAAAAAAAGGCTCTTATCTATTTTCCTGGTAAAGATGTCAAGATGTCATTATGTTTGAACAACATGTGGGGAAGATTCATTAGATATTGAAATCTCCAAAGGATACTCTAACTATCAATAATATATTTACTTTCTGGGTAATGTAGAATTATTGCTGATTTCAGTGGAAAAATTTTTTCTGTACATCCTGCTTCAGTGATGAATTCACCTACCCTCCAAAAAATAAATCAAGCAATTGTACTACCTATGCAATTAAGAAGTTTTCTGAAAGATGGAAAGGCCTGACTCTTTAAGATGAAATAAAATGTCACTGAGCTTCAGAAATCTACTTTTTGGCCTTAGAGACTCTACTAGTCTTTAAAGTAGAGTAAAGACTTAGTAAGTCAAAATGTCAGGTTCACAAATCAGTAATTTTTCTACATTCATATTTGGATTGTTAGGTATCACAATGCAGTAGAAAAATGACAATGTCATTCATAGTAATCACCACCACATTCATAGTAATCACCACCACAACTACTTTGATAATAACATGAAATAGAGTGTAGAGAGTCTCAATAGTAGAGTTGAGATTTATGAGAATATCATACATGTGATTTCGTTAGATATCAAAAACACTACAGACAACCTTTCTAATTCTGTATTTATTCTGTCATCTGCCGATGGTGCTAAAATATACTACTGCAAGTTATGAAGAGCAAAATAAGTCAATGATACACACTGTGTGGAATTTTTTAATGGGATCATTATTCTCTATTGTACCATTGATTTTTCAGCAGAAGTTCACATAGAAACTGACCTAAAACTGGTAACACAATCTGGCTTTGATATTTAAATTACAGGTGAGCAGGTCTGAGAACTTTAGAAAAGACTATACAACATAATTGTCACCTGAAACACTACAGAATAAATGAAGGGAATGAAAATAAGAATATGGGTGTTCAATAAAGAAAAAAAAAATAGTAGTTTACTCCTTTAGAAGTGAATAGAATAGAATATAATTTAGAAGTGAATAGAATCCATAATATTTTAAAGAATTATACAAAAATTCTAAATTTGGCATTAAAATGAACAAAAAATGTACCATAATATTTTCAGACTTTGATGGATAAAGATCCTGAGAAATGTCATTTGTTCAATGCCATACATTTCTCACAAAATTAGTAATACTAAAAAAGGGTTCTTAAGGTGGAAGGTAAAAGGGATTTTTTAAAAACATTTACCCCTAATGGAATTTGAATTTCTGTGTTGGTAGGAAGACCCAAATTGAATATCATGCATGTGTTTAACAGAATTTGAGAACTGATGCCACTGAGGAACAATTCTAATTATCTTAATTTTAGCCTACTTTGTCCAACTAAAATAAACTACGTCTGGATGAAGAAAGTTCCCTAGAGGGCATTGAGGATAACTTCCTAGTCCAGGTACTAGACAAATGAACCAGAGGATAAGCATTACTTGATCTGGTGCTCACCAGCATGGAAGAGCTCCTTAAAGAAGTTAAGATTGGAGGCAGTCTGGACTGCAGTGACCATGCCTTGTTTGAGTTTATGATCTCGAGGAATATGGGCCTGGCAAAGAACAAAGTCAAGACTGTGAATTTCCAAAGAGCAAACTTCAAGCTATTTAAAGGCCTGGTAGCTGAGATCCCCTGGAACACTGTCCTTGGGGACAAAGGAGCTGAGCAGAGCTGGAGGATGTTTTCTCTAGATCACAAGAACATCCCCTTGAGTAAAAAAAATGGGCAGGAAGGGCAGACAACCGGGATGGCTGAACAAGGACCTGCTGGTCAAACTGAGGCAAAAGGAGGAAATGCACAGGCAGTGAAAGCAGGGACACGTGGCCTGAGAAGAGTACAGGTATGCAGTCTGGATGTGCAGGGATGAGATAAGGAAAGCCAAGGCACAGATGGAACTGAGCTTGGCAAGGGATGCAAAGAATAACAGGAAGGGATTCTGTAGATACATTGCTCAGAAAAGAAAGGCCAAGGAGAGTGTACCCCCTCTGATGGATGAGAGGGGAGAACTGGTAACAACAGACATGGAGTAGGCTGAGGTACTCAACAACTTTTTATCTCAGTCTTCACTGATAGTCAGGCTTCCCACATCTTTTCTTTTCCTGAACCTGTGGATGAGGGTGGGGATACCAAAGTCCCACCCACTGTAAGTGCAGGTTTGAGATCACCTGATTAATCTAAACACATACAAGTCTATTGGGCCTGATGACATGCATCCCAGGGTCTTGAAGGAATTGGCTGATGTAGTTGCCAAGCCATCACATTTGTCATGGCAGTCAAGTGAAGTCCCTGGTGATTGGAAAAAGGGAAACATCACTCCCATTTTTAAAAAGGGTAGAAAGGAGAGCCTTGGGAACTACAGAACGGTGAGCCTCCCCTTTGTGCTTGGAAAGATCATGGAAAAGTTCGTTCTGGAATCAAGGTCAAGGCACGTGCAAGACAAAAAGGTGATCTGAGACAACCAGAATGGCCTGACCAATCTGTTGGCTCTCTGCGTAGGAGAGACTGCATCAGTTGACAAAGGAAGACCGACCGATGTAATCTACCTGGACTTCTGCAAGGCCTTTGACACAGTCCCACATGACATCCTGGTCTCCAAAATGGCGAGATATGAATTTGAATTGTGGATTGTTCAGTGGATAAGGAATTGGCTTGAAGGTTGCACTTAGAGAGTGGTGATCAATGGATCTATGTCCAAGTGGAGGCTGGTGACAATTGATGTACCTCAGGGGTCTGTCCTCAGACGGGTACTGTTAAATATCTTCCTCAATGATGTAGACAGTGGGATCGAGTGAACCCTAAGCAAATTTGCAGATGACACCAAGCTGAGTGGTGCAGTTGATACGATAGAAGGAAGGTATTCCATCTGAAGGGACCTGGACAGGCTTGAAAAGTGGGTCCACCTGAACATAATGAGGTTCAACAAGTCCAAGTGCAGGGTGCTGCACCTTGGCCATGGCAATCCTAGACTTGAGCACAGACTGGGAGAGGAGTTCATTGAAAGCAGCCCTGCAGAGAAGGACTCGGAGGTTCTGATAGCGGAAAAGCTTGGCAGGAGTTGGTAGTGTGCGCTTGCAGCCCTGAAGGCCAACTGCATGCTGGGCTGCATCAAAAGAGAGGCATGGACAGCATGGCGAGGGAGGTGATTGTCCCACTCTGCTCTGCCCTTGTGAGGCCCCACTTGGAGTACTGCGTCCAGTTCTGGAGCCCCCAGCACAAGAAGGATGTGGAGCTGTTAGAGCAGGTCCAGAGGACTGCCACAAAGCACCTCTCCTACAAAGACAGGCTGAGAAAGCTGGGGCTGTTCAGCCTACAGAAGAGAAGGCTCCTGGAGGGTGACCTCATCGCAACCTTTCAATACTTAAAAGGGTCTTACAAAAAGGATGTGAAAGGACTCTTTACCCAGGTAGATAATGACAGGACAAGGGGGAATGGTTTTAAACTAAATAAAGGGGAGATTTAGATTACTGGTTAGGAGGAAATTTTTCACTCAAGAGGTAGTGAGGCACTGGAACAGATTGCCCAAGGAAGTTGTGAATCCCCCACCCCTGAAGGTGTTCAAGACCAGGTTAGATGAGGCCCTGAGAAACCTGATCTAGTGGGATATTCTGTAAAAGTTAGAAGCCTGAATTTCTTATTCAGCCAACAGGTGAGTAATTCACTGTACCAGAGATAAGCTCCCTTAATATTAATTTGAAAATGTAGTAAAAAACAGCTCTATAAAATTGAAAAAATGCTATAAGGTCAAAATGGTGTGTCTTTATTATGAAATAACTAAAAGGTTATAAAAATGCCAGGTCCTGACAAGAGAGGAAACATATGCAGGTAAAAGGAATTAAGGAGATGTACTTAGCTAAAAGATCAGCAGTTCATGACAGCTGACTGACAAAGTGAGAAGGTACCTGAAATGCAACAGGGACTCCTGAAAGTACAACACATTTAAGAATGTTACTTAATATACATTTTAACCATTTCAGTAGACTTCTCCACATGATTCATTCTAATTTTTGTTCTAGAATATGCATTATAAGTACATATATTTATGTGTGTATGCTGTTCACCTTCTACATTGCAATACAATTGCTTCCGTACTGATTGTAACATACTGGAGAACATATTTAGTTTTCAGCATTTTTAAAGCTGAAGAAAGAAATCTAAAAGAAAAGAAATGATAAAAGGTATAAAAGGTCCTTTTGCTTGTAAAACTCAAATGGTCAGCTAATATTTACTGCGGTTTTCCTACTTGCATGTTGGTTCTTAATGGAGTCAAAAAGTCTTGTGACCCAGATACAGACTTTAAAGAAAAGCATCACTGTCTCCAGAACTCGAAGAGGCATTGCTGCTTTCCCCTATTAGAGAGAAAAGGTTCAAAGAGTTTCAAGGTATGACTGTGACTTAGAGACCACGTGAAGCATTTGCAATTTCTTTTCTTTGATCCAGACAATGGGTTACTCCAGGGAAAGCTCTGTTTAGGTTAGCTAGTGGATTAAAGCTATGCACTGCAAGGAACTTCTAGAATGTCAATTCATCTATCTATCCATCTATCTATCTATCTATCTATCTATTTATATTTGGAAGGGAACCCACACAACTTCAACATTTGGAAATATAACAAATATTTGTTTGCTTTATACCACAAAATCTTTGAAAAAGACTTAGCCCCGAGTCTAGAAATACAACTAAAACCTATGCTTTTATATTTTCCTTATTTGTGCACCATATTAATAATACAACTTAATGAGTAGGTGTGCTGCTTTGGGTGGCTTTGTTATTGGCAGCATGGGTTAGTATCTTTCATTATACTGCATAATGTGTTATTTTTCAGAATGTTTTAGTTTACTTAGGAATGATTCAGATCACACATCTGAGTTTCAGTTACAGATTCATTTACATGCTGTGAAAGTAGATAGCAAATGACATAGCAAACTATTACAAATTTCAAATTAAATGGTGTTTGAAATCATAGAATCATAGAATGGTATGGGCTGGAAGGGAACTTGAAGATCATCTAGTTTCTCCCCCCCCACCACAGATGCCAACCACTAGATCAGGTTGGCCAAGGCCCCATCCAATATGGCCTTGAACACCTCCAGGGATGGGGTGTTCACAGCTTCTCTGGGCAATGTGTTCCAATGCCTCACCACCCCCTGAGTGAAACATTTCCTCCTTACCTCTAATCTAAATCTCCTCTCTTCTGGTTAAAAACCATTCCCCCTTGTCCTATCACCAGATTGTTCAGGAACGATTTGCACTTGGTGAAGCCATGCTGACTGTCTCAGATCACCTTTTTGTCTTGCACGTGCCTTGACATTGATTCCAGAATGAGCTTTTCCATGATCTTTCCAAGCACAGAGGGAAGGCTCACCGTTCTGTAGTTCCCCAGGCTCTCCTTTCTACCCTTTTTAAAAATGGGAGTGATGTTTCCCTTTTTCCAGTCACCAGGGACTTCACGTGACTGCCATGACTTTTCAAATGTGATGGAGAGGCTTGGCAACTACATTACCCAGCTTCCTCAGGACCTTGGGGTGCATATCATCAGGTCCCAAATATGTAACTGTTCTGTTTCATCAGGTGGTCTCAAACCTGCTCTTCACTTACAGTGGGTGGGACTTTGGTATCCCTACCCTCATCCACAGATTCAGGAAAAGAAAAGGTGTGGGAAGCCTGACTATCAGTGAAGACTGAGGCAAAAAGTTGTTGAGCCTACTCCATGTCTGTTGTTACCAGTTCTCCCCTCTCATCCATCAGAGGGGGTACACTCTCCTTAGCCTTTATTTTCAGGTCAAGGTAGCTATAGAATCCCTTCTTGCATCTCTTGCCAAGCTCAAGAGTCCTGGTTCTCCTTATCCCATCCCTGCACATCCAGACAGCACAAATCTTGATAGAGTTTTTTTATTTGCCTTTTTGCTTCCATTATAAACATATTGTATATACATATATGCACATATTTGTACACATATGAAGAAAAAATCTTTAATTTGAGTGATATGGCAGGAAGAAATGCACTGAAAGAAAATATCAGCTAGAGTTGTTATATTTCAATTTTTATTGAAATTTGCAAAAATTATTTCTGTGCTGCATGTAGCTCTACACAGACAAAATAAAATAAAATAAAATAAAATAAAATAAAATAAATAAAAATGAAATGAAATAAAATAATCTTCTACTTTTACAACTGCTATCTAATCATATAAGCCTGTTGAAACTCAGATGCCAGGTTGGTTGGATCAGGTTTTGATGTGAAAAACAAGGTGTTTTCTTCAAGATATAAGTTAGTTTAACATTTGTTTATATGTAATTACATTATAATTACACTATAATTACATTATAAAATATAAATTTAATAGTTCAGCTCAGACAAATATCATGACAAGTTTAGAGATTCTTTGTAAATTTTATCTGAAATTTTCTATCTACTTTTGGTTGGCAAATTTAGCTAGGATCATTCACAAACTAAAATATCTATTTTAGCCCTTGCAATGAGTCAGATCCAAATTCCCACAGAAAGTGATATCTTCGTTATTTAATAACAGATTGATATTTATTTCTCAGGAACAAAAGGAAGCATAGAAATATCCTGAAAACAATTTGCTTAAATGTCCATTCTCTCCCTCCCCCCCCCACCCCATTATTAACCTAAAGTCTCCAGATGTGTCCTGCCACAGTACCTCCCTGCCCTCCTTTGGTAGTTTTTGCTCAGCTAGAGTTCCACACTGGTGGCACCCCTATGAAGAACATTATCATGAAATTAATCCAAGTTTACATCAGCATAAATGATCGTGACCTGGCTAAATGTCATTCACATTCTCTTATCTTGTAAACACATTCGGTCTTTCCGTCTGGCTTTGTGTTCTTTCCCATAGGGAAATGTATGGTTGGAAGAAAATGATGGCTGAAGACAAATGAGTACATATTTTGTCTTATAGTCTAGAATAATAAATCTTACTACTAACAAAAAGAATTAATATTATTTTTATCTGTCTACTGAGTTATTAAAGATCATTTGAGGCTGTACAGGTGGAAAGGAGAGGGGAAAAGATCTTTTTGTTGGAAAGGAAGCTATATAAACTCTTATTTCAGGGGATTGTAAGGGAGTATGTTTAACTCTGTCATAAGAATGAATGTGTTATCATATTTCAGGAGATCTTTCTACTTAATGACATGAAGATTATGCTTCCTAAAAGCGAGGACAGATTTTTTACTTCACCTGGTATCTGTTGGGTGCAACAGAGCAGGACTGTGGAGGTGTGAGTTATGACTCACAGATTATAGGGCCAGTGTTAGGGTGACCTTGGAGCTTGGCAGAGTTTAAAGCAGCATATGAAGTATACGAGCTAGAGCCATTCTCTAGAAAAGGAATAGCAACACTTTGCCAACACATTTAGCTGTCCCAAGCCCAGCCCCTATAAAAGCATGAGGAGAGAGCTTGTACTCCAGGAGCTGGCTTTTATGTCTTTTCACCAGGTGCTAAGTCCTTGGGCCACAAGAAGTCATCATGCAGTGAGAGGGGCAGCTTTCTAGCTCTGTGCTGTCAGAGCAATGTTAGATCTTTTACTTCCAGGAGATCTTAAACAGCCTGTTTATCACCAGTCCTTTCTGTCCAGCATTGGGCTGTAGGGGTCAGAAATTACTATCTTTAACAAGCTTTCTTTTTATTTTAGGGAGAGCAAGTTAGTTGGAACAGAAATAGGCTTTGGTCAACAGCACAAATTACCAGTAACATCCGTCATTCAATTTTATATTTTATGTCATTCTCCCTAATTTCTTTCTAGTGCTTTCTCTGCAGATTTTCCGTTCCACTGGATTGTGATATAGTTATATATGTGTTTCTGATTTTACATTATATCATACTGACAGTTCATAAAGTGCAAAATACCAGTGAGACATTTTGGTAGGACATTTTCGCTTTGTTCTGACTTTGAGTGGAATGAAATATGTTCTGTGAAAATTTATAAGGGTAATCATCTGAAGTAATCTCTTTCAACAAAACTCTTAATTTCACACCTTGTTTATATACAAAATAAACCTTTACTAGAAGTGTCTGTTTAACAATGAACTGGAACCTTTCTGCCATGGCATCTAAACTGTTGCTGTATACAAATATGTAGGATACAGTCAGAATATAAAAACGTAAAATCTTGTCAGTTTAACTCACAGATGTCACTGATCAGGCTATGAAATGGAATGAGTTCAATGAATATACATCTGTCTTTTTCATGATTATGTTTCCAAGTTGTAGATTACTCTGTGTATGCATTTCTGTAGAATGAAATGTCTCCTGGTGAGTGCATTTTATGCTGATTCTTTTCCCTTCTCTATTTTCCTTGCATATATGAAAAACAGATGATATCCATATACAAATATATGTCAAAAGAGAGTGGATAGATGCACATATACTATTTCCATACTTGTGTGCCAGTATGCACAGGTTCTGCTGGGGGATGCCTCAGTGAAGCAATGCCAGAGCTGCCCTAGCTGGCTCCAACTGCAGGGCACGGCCGGGCCCCGCAGCCAAGATGGTGGCACCTTGGGGACAACCTGAGGAGGAGGGGATGGAAAGTGATGGACAGAAAGAGGAGGAGAAGGGACAAAAAGAGAGAGAAGCAACAGAGGAACACCACAATCAGAGCAGCAAGAGTTGAGCCACAGCACCAGAGTGGATGGAGGACCCATGCCAGGGCAAGCTGATAAGCCCTGAAGGAGCTGCATCCTGTGGGGAGCCTGTGCTGGAGCAGTGGAAAAGTGTGAGGAGGAAGGAGCAGCAGAGAAACCACTACTAACTGATCATAACCCTCTCCCACATGCCATCCACACTGTGCTATGCTAGGAAGGAGTAGTGGAGTCTGGAGTAAAGAAGCCTGTGAAAGTGGTAGGAAAAGTGTTGTTTTAAGTTTACATACATATATATATATATATATATATATATATATATATATATATACACACATACATACATATATATATGTATGTATGTATATATATATTTATGTATATATACATACATACATACATATATATATATGTATGTATGTATATATACTCTCAATTCCTGAATATTAATAATTTGCAATAAATTAAATTCATTTTCCCCAAGTTGAGTCTGTTTTGTCTGTGATGGTAATTGGCAAGTAATTTGCATGTTTTTATCTTGACCTGCAAACTTCTTCATTGCCTCTTTCCTGGTTTTCTCCCCTCTACATCCTCCACCCTGCTGAAGAGGCAGGGTGGCAGGAGGGAGGGGGCATCTGGGTGAGAGTATGACTGTCAGCCAAGTTTAACCCACCACAGGATGCTTGTACTCATCATACTTTGTAGACATAAATATGTGCATACATAAACACAGGTTTTCAAATTCTGTCTTCTGATGGACTAGATGATCTTAGAGGTCTTTTCCAATCTAAGTGATTATATCATTTTCTCAACAATTGAGTGTAACCACATTCTCAGTGAGAATGATAATTTCTGGTATTACAGAACATTTTTCCTTACTAAAATGAGCAGTTTCTTAGAATTTGAATCTGAACAATTTTCTGTAAGAAGTTGTTACCTCAAAAGGTATATAAGTTTTTTTCTTTCAGCTCATAATTTCAACCAAGCACTTCAAAATATCTTTAACTTTGAATACCTTAAGCAGTCTAATTGACTGTGATGGGTTTTAGTTCAGACACTACAGCATACCACAAACTACGGAACATGTTGTCATTACCATATATGAACTAAAACTGCTTTCATCGAGTATTTTTATCTGTATAAGTATTCTTATTCCAGTTAACCTATTATACAAAGAGGCCTAATTATGTCATCTGTAAATCATAAAAAAATTGGCTTCATGCATTCAGAATGTCTGCCCACATGAAACTGATAACAGGACTTACAGTTTAATATACATTGCTAAATATTAATGTTACTTTGTCCTGGTTTCAGTTAGAACAGAGTTAATTTTCATCCTAGTAGCTGGTAGAATGCTGTGTTTTGGCTTAGGATGAGAAGAGTGGTGATAACACCCCAATGTTTTAATTGTTGCAGAGCAGTGCTTACACCAAGCCAAGGACTTTTCAGCTTCTTGCTCTGTCCTGCCAATGGGCAGGCTGGGGGTGCAGCAAGAGCTGGGAGGGGACAGACCCAGGACAGGTGACCCAAACTAGCCAAAGGGGTATTCCATACCATCTGACGTCATACTAAACAATATATAGGGGTGGCTAGCCAGGGGGGAGGGGACTGGACTGCTTGGGGTTAGGCTGGGCATCGGTCAGCGGGTGGTGAGCAATTGCATTGTGCATCACTTGTTTGTCCACATTATTATTAGAAGTACTATTATCATCATTGTACTATTATTATTATGGTTATTATGGTTATTATGGTTATTATGGTTATTATTATTATTATTATTATTATTATTATTATTATTATTTTCCTGTCTTATTAAACTGTCCTTATCTCAACTCACGGGCTTCACTTTCCACCTCTCTCCCCCATCCCAGAGAGGGAGGGGGGAGGGTGAGTGAACGGCTGTGTGGTGTTTAGCTGCCGGCTGGGCTAAACCACGATATACTTATAAGCACTGTTTGATACATTGTGTTTTTTTTTTTTTTTTTTTTTTCACAAAATGGTGATGGTGGTATTGATTTGTCTATTTTCTCTTTCTGACATATTGTAAAAAAACACTTTTGTGAGAGTCTGCATATGTCCTAAATTAAAGAGAACTTTAAGTGTGTTACTTTGAAGTCCGTTTATAATTGATATTACAAAAATGAAATACATTATTACAGTTTTTAGCACAATATAAGTAACTTCTCAAATGTTCCTCTCTGTTTATGTCATGGGCTATACCAATAGGCCATTATACACATCTTCTGTAATTTAGACATTGACTTATCAAACTCAGGGCTTAGAAATACATGTTTTTACTTTTTGTTGTTTGTTTCTTTTTGTGTCTAATCTCTCTCCTAATTAATGTAGGAAAATGAAGGAAACTAGGTTGCTTTACTTGTGCCTATCAAATGAGTAGTTTAATGGCAAATATTACATTTGTGAGACTCATATTATGGACTGCAGTAGAATATATTTTTTTCCAACTGCAGTGTTACAGATAAACATTAAACACTTGGTTCAGCCCATATATTACAATACCACCGTCACAATTTTGTGTGGTTTGGAAGTACCATATAATACAAATAAAGATATTAGAGAAAACTATCCATGCAACACAGTAAATGTTAATGTATTTGAAAGGACAAATATGATAATAGACTACAATTTAGGCAATATACTTTGAATTGTAAAGAGATATTCTCAAGCAGAAGTCATTGCATATTAATTCTTTATGATGTAATGAGAAAAATGCAAGGGACTAAAATTTAAATAGTTTGAGAGGACAAAGTGATGTGCTGTTTAGAATTAGTTCTGATTGCCTTGACAGGAATTTATTTCTAGTTGTTCCTTGTTGAAAGAACCGAATAGGAATGCATGTATGAGGAATATGATTTAAATTATATCTTAGTTTATAAAGTATATAGAACCTATTTTTAGGAATAATTTCACATATGTTTTGGGAGTTTAAATCTGTCTCGATGTGTTTGGGTTAATGCTTATGCCAAGACATGTATCCAAGGTACAGAAAACTGGTTTTATGACAAGGTCAAGTTTGTAGAGAATTTTAATCCCAACTGGAACTAAATATGCAGTCATTATTTATTTTTTTTATTCATGAAATATGAAAGGAGTAATACAAAAATATTTAATTAAAAAGATTTAGTATTAAATGTATTTCAAGAAGAAATCCAAATGATAATTTAAAGATTAGAACCTTGAAAAATAAATTCAAACCCTGGTGCCTGGCAGGTTTGCCAGTGAAACTGTTATATGAGGCAAGAGTTGTCCAGAATCCTAGCTTTTCACAGGCCATATGTAAGTGTTTGGGAAGTGTTACGTTGACGGTATTATAAATTTAAAATTAATTAATTTTCATCAAGATTCAGACTAAAATGCCTACTTGGAGGTGGGAATGTAGCATGTAAATTCAGTTGATAATTTTTAAACTCATTTCTTTTAAAACTCTTTGCTCCTAAAAAAGGAAAGAAAATACTTTGCTAGTATTGAAAATGGAAGAATTTTACTTTAGGCATGCAATTTTATTTGTTTATTCATTTTTATTAGTCCAAAGATTGTCCTGGGTGCTGTTGAAAGGCAATTAAAGAACAAAGCTACGATCAGGCATAGTCAACACGGGTTCATCAAGGGTAAGTCCTGTCTTAGTAATTTGATCTCCTTCTACAATAAGGTCACTTGGTGGATAAAGGGAAAACCATGGACCATCCCTCACAGCATCCTTCTAGATAAATGGTCCAACTGGGACATAAACAGGTTCACGTTATGCTGGTTGATGAACTGGCTCAACAGTAGAGCTCAAAAGGTTGTAGTGAACAGGGCTACATCTGATGGGCAGCCGGTCACCAGCGGTGTTCCCCAGGGCTCAATTCTGTGTCCAGTCCTGTTCAATGTTTTTATCAATGATCTGGATGCAGGAATGGAGTGCATCCTCGGCAAGTTTGCTGATGATCCTGAACTGGGAGGTCCTGTTCACTCCCTGGAGGGGTGAGAGATCTTGCAAAGAGTTCTGCATAGATTGGAGCACTGGGCGATTACTGATGTCATGAAGTTCCACAAAGGAAAATGACAGGTTCTGCACCTGGGATGGAGTAGCACCGGCCATATGCACAGTCGGGGAGACAAGTGTCTGGAGAACAGCTCTCCAGAAAGGGATCTGGGGGTGCTGGTAGACAGCAGGCTCAACATGAGCCAGCAGTGTGCCCTGGTAACCAGGAGGGCAAACTGCATTTTGGGATGCATTAAACACAGCATAGCTATCTGGCAAAAAGGGGTGATTCTCCCACCATATTCAATACTAGTGCAACCTCACCTTGAATATTGCGTGTGGTTCTGGGCTCCACATTATAGGAAAGATGTTAAAATCCTTGAAAGCACCCAGAAGAGGGCAACAGAAGTGGTAAAATGGCTGGAAGGCGCGTCCTGTGAGGAGAGGCTGAGCATTGTCCAGTCTGGAGAAAAGGAAGCTGAGAGGTGAGCTCATTGCTCTCTGCAACTCCCTGAAGAGGGGAAGTGGAGAGGGAGGTGCCAGTCTCTGCTCGCTGGTCATCTATGACAGGACACGTGGGAACAAAGCTGCTCCAGGAGAGGTTCAGACTGGCCATTAGGAAACCTTTCTTTACCATGCATGAGGAGGTTGGTCAAAAAATGGAACTATCTTCCTAGGGAGGTGGTTGATGCCCCATGCCTGTCAGTGTTCAACAGGCAATGCCCTCAATAACATGCTTTAAGTTTTGGTTAGCCCGGAAGTGGTCAAGCAGTTGGACCTGATGATACTTTTGCATTGGGCTTCCATGGTGAGGTTTTGGTAGTGAAAGGGTTGCAGGTGTGGCCTCAGTGAGAAGAATCCAGAAGCCCATGTTAGATAAGAGCCAGTCCCAGCTTCTTTCAAAAGGTTCCTGCTACTGGCCAAAGCTGAGCCAATGAAAGATTCTGTTTGCACCTCTGTAATAGCATATTTTAAAAAGTGACAGCAGCTGGGAGTGACAAGTGATAAAATCTACAGAGAAATAATCCCACAGACACCAAAGTCAGTGCAGGAGAAGGACAGGAGGTGTTCCAGGTGCCAGAGCAGAAGTTCCCCTGTGGCCTGTGGAAAGGCCCATGTTGGAGCAGACAATCCCCCTGCAGCCTGTGGGGTACTACAGTGGAGCAGAACTCCATGCTGCTGCCTGTGGAGGAGCCCATGGTAGAGCAGGTGGACCTGAAAGAGGAGCCCAGGCAGGAGTGGGTGGTATGTTGGGAGCTGCTGCCTGTGCGGAATCCATGCTGGAGTAGTTTGCTCCTTACAGATGGACCCTGTGGTATGGACCCATGTTTGAGCAGTTCTTGAAGAACTGCAGTCTGTGGGAATCCCACAATGGATAATTTCAGGAAGGACTGCATGCTGTGGGACAGACCCCATATTGGAATAAGGGTGATGATGAATGAACAGCAGATTTCAAAACTGTATAGACTAACCATAACTCTAATTCCCTTTCCCTTGTGCCACTCAGAGAAAGGAGCCAGAAGACAGAAGGTGTCTTTAGTTTGCCTTTAGTTTCTGCTGTAGTCAGTTATGAATTGTCATTCATTGCTATGACTATTTTGCCCATAATGGTAATTAGTGAGCAATTTGTGTCTTTTTTTTTTTTTTTTTTTTTTTTTCCCCTTCATATTTTCCACCCCTGTTCTGCTGAAGAGGGGGAGTGAGAGAGTGGTGTGGTAGACCTTAGCACCTTAGCCACGCATTGCTATGAAAACACCATAGTAGGTCCCTTCCAGCAGAGCTATTATGTTCCGTTCCGTTCCGTTCCGTTCCATTCTATTCCATTCCTTTTGATAAAATTATTTATTCCTCACATTACTTCACTAGGTAAATATTTCATCCATATTGAAGGAAAGCCACTTGAGCATTAGTGCTCTCCCAGTCAACATCTAGAAGTCTACCTTTCTATGGAAAAGAATCTGTTCTTTCCAGAGCTTCTCTATTGCCATTGAACTGCTGGTCTTCAATAGATAAATAAAATAATTAATTAAATATATATACTTTTTTTTTTTTTTTTCATCATCTTTGAAAACACATTCAGAAGACTTGTAAACTCAGTTTTAAATATTTTTTCAAATGTCAAGTCTTTTCCTTTCTGTAGTTTGCAGGAGGTAGAGTGACTGGTATGAAAAGGAGAAGACAAAAATATTAGCTCAGACGACATTTGCAGAGATGCTGTGAAATCAACAAAAATGAAAATTTTGTTACAGCTGAATTTGTAGTGCTCCATTTAATTTCAGTAGAAGTGAAACTTTTATTTGCCTAGCAGAGCAAATAGTTTATTCATTTGTAATTATCTAATCTAATTCTTTAAACAAAAATACTACCACCACCCAGATTATTTAAAGTATAGGTTAATTTAAGCCATGACATCATTTTGAAACAACATTCTAACTGTTCAGAAACTATAGGCTAGAAAATTGCAAATGCAACATTGAGAGTTCATTGTAAGTGATACTTTTTAATTAAGAATTACTTTTCAAATTCAATCCAGAGTTGCAATGAATTTTTATTTTGTTAATGTTTTATGTTTGGTGGATAGACCGTGTTTCTCTTGTTTCAATCCCCCAAATAAACAATCTAGCAAGATTCATTATCGAGGATCAATATTTTTTGATGGGAAACATTGTAGTTTAATTGTCAGGCATTAGCTGACAAATGCCAAGTAAACATCTGGGACACATCCTTAAAGGATCACAGAAATTACTGAGTTAGCTTGGCCAATCTGGTAAACCCATATGTCACAATTCTGTGGAATACTCTAGACAGGACAGCTGGAGACCATAAGCACTGTAACTGCACAGCACCAGTTGTAAACTAGCATAAGCCCATCCACTGAACTAGTCTGGGTGTCTATTGTGTAGACAGGCACTGTGCACTGGAATCTACATGTGTGGTTATTTATTTAACAACCCACACAAAGGTCATTGACAGACCTTTTGAATCTTCAGTACAGCTCTGAAAATTTTATGGCAAATTATTAATTTGAGATTTATATCTGTACATGTATTGCTAAGAGTTTTCTGTTCAATGCAGAAAACACATACTAATATTTCTCTTCTCTGAGTTCACTATCAGCACTTTTAAACTTTTTAATGAACACAGACATTTTGGAAAGGTAAATTTACCTTCCTTTAATATTATTCAAAATCTATCAAAAATAGGTCATAATTTATGCACTATCTCTTCTTGAACTACAGCCATGTATGTATACAAAAAGCTGAAAACATAACAGATAAAAAACGGTTTTCCCTCTCAGAGTATATACATGTAGTTTGCTAGTCTTTCAAACATTCTCTCAATTCCATTCTTTTTTTTTCTTTGTTTCTTCTGAAATGTACAAAGGTCATAGTTTTCAAAAGTACTTAAGAACATTTTTTAAATGGAGCTTGTATTCTAAAATAACTTAAAAGACATTTTTTTTTTTTCAGTCATTTTTCATTAGAAAATGAAAACAAAATCAGGGCAAATTTGTTTCAAAAGTTGCCTATGGTTTTAGACTTGAAATCCCCATAAAACCTAATTTTCCAAAAGTGAAATATTCTCTCTGAAAATCTTTTCAGTTTAAAATTCCCAAGACTGGATGCCCACAGTCACCAGTTAGTACAAACTTCCATCATTCAAAAATAGTTTGAGACAATGTCTCACCCTGTATTCAGGAACATAATTATTTTTCGATAACTTAATTATTTCAACTCATCTGTCAGGGTCTGAGTTTATTTCTTTTTGTTAACTTCAATCTCAAATCTTCATAATGCCCTCATAATCAAAAACATTTCCTACCATCAGTAGCCTTGCCTCTTGGATATATGCTGAAGAAATTGAAGAAATGTCATGAATTATTCACAGTGACCATCTATTTTGTTTGGTCCTGTTTGAGTTCCCCTAAATCATTGCACACAGGCAGCTCTGTGGTCTCAGGCTGCCATGTAAAATAGACACAAAAATGGAGTCTAAAGAATGATTTGATAAATAGGGGGAAAAAATCCCGCCTCGTGGAGTAATGAACCTGTCATAAAAGCAGTATGGCTAATGGATTTCTAATGTAGGTGGAAGGTTTTAGTCAAATTGAGACAAAGGTGTGATTGACAAGAGCAATTGTACCTTTTAGTGATATTTTTGGAACTGAAGGGATATGATGGAAACTGTTATTTCAATAGTCCTGCCTTCTATTGTCTGCATCTTTTTATTGTTCTCTAGTAAGGCCTATATTTATCTAGATGGTTAATTTATATTTACTACTGTTTCAGTATTTTGCACATGTTTTGACAACCATAGAATGTCTCAGAAACTCATTGTGCAAAAAGGATGCTGAAACTGAAGGACAAAATAAAAAAGCAGCCATTAATTTTTGCAACGGCAGTTCAAATTCAGCAAGAGCAGATGTGAAAAATGTCAGTATGGTAGCTTAAGCACAGTGCTCAGAGGTAATATGCATATACTCCCAAAATATTTTTTTCTCCACAACTATTTATACAGATATTTACTCCTGTAAGGAGATAATGCCAGTGGGATACCATATTGTGACATGATAACAGCCTCTCTGTTGCAACATAAATGCTGGACAAAACCAAGGAGTTTATGTAGGAGAAGCAAGTCTATCATTTAATAAGTGAGGGTTGAATATCTAGTCTGACAACAGAAACTACCAAAGGAATTGTTTAAATTAACCTCAGTATTACATAAGAGCTAAGGTTAAAAAATCAGATGTCCAAGAAAGACTCAGCATTCAATATATAAAGATACAGGAACTAAAAAAATATCCTCGGAATGAGATATTTCTAGCTGCCTTAAGGAAAGTTAGTAGCCAATTGATTTTAAAAGTATGTTCTACTTTACGTGAATATTTGACAAGGCAGACAAATCCAAGAAAGCATTTATGCCTCTTCTCAACTAAGCGCAAGAGTCTAGGCATGGAGGCTATGAAGAGGCAGCACACCTTGGCCACCTGACAGAATCCTGTCCTCAGAAGTTTTGTGGGCCATAAAACCTTCGTTCTCACTGGATTTTCATCACTATCACTCTGTACATAAACACTGTCTCTGGAGATTTAGAAAGCAGTGATTCCCAAATATGTTTTCTTTGTGAGAACTGTGCAGCAATAGGGTATTTATGGGATGTTCTTATGCATTGAGGATAAAACCAGTATATCAGAGTATGAGAGATTGTACTGTAAAGAATAAGTTGTAATAAATCTAAGAACCTTGGACTACTGGATCTAGTATACTATATGGATGACTAGAGATTTCCTATCTCAGCTGGAGATTACCAATATAAAAAATACCTAGGGAAGCTGCTTATCAAAATGAATATATGACTCTTCATGTAACTCAATTGATACTTGAGCATTAAGGAAGATGTTGAAAGTATTTTCATTACAAGCTTATCAATTTGCTATCCTTACCAAAAAACAACAACAACAACAACAACAAAACAAAACAAACAAAAAAAAAAAACAGCAAAATGAGCATAGCATAAGCTTAATACGAATCAAAAAAACTTTACACTTAACATCAGCACAGACACACTATAAACTGATATGATAATCCTAATTTTTCTTTGCTATGAGGAAAATGGATTAATTTTAGAGATTTTAAAAGGAACTTAATAAGGTGCTGTGAGAATACCAGTGTCACAGAATCACAGAATCACAGAATATACCTAGTTGGAAGGGACCCATAAGGATGATCAAGTCCAGCTCCTGGCACCACACAGGTCTACCCAACATTTTAGACCATGTGAGTAAGTGCACAGGCCAAACACTTAAATTCAGACAGGCTCAGTGCAGTGACTACTTCCCTGGGGAGCCTGTTCCAGTGTACAACCATGCTTTCAGTGAAGAACCTCTTCCTGATGTCTAGCCTGAATCTCCTCTGCCTCAGCTTGACACCATTCTCACGGGTTCTATCACTGGTGATTAAGGAGAATAGGTCAGTGCCTGCTCCACCACTTCCCCTTTTGAGGAAGCTGTAGACTGCGATAAGGTCCTCCCTCAGCCTCCTCTTCTCCAGGCTGAACAGGCCAAGTGACCTCAACCGCTCCTCATATGTCTTCCCCTTTAGGCCCTTCACCATCTTCATTACCCTATTCTGGACACTCTCCAAAAGTAGAGTTTTACATCCAACAGTTTTACATCCTTTTTGTACTGTGGTGCCCAGAACTGCACACAGTACTCGAGGTGAGGCCACACCAGCACAGAGTAGAGCAGGAGATGGTCTTAAAATGTCTTAAAGATGTCTGTTGCAATGTAGCTGAAAAACGTTTGAAGGCAAAGGGAAAACTAAGGTGTTTAAAGTTAAATATGGTTAAAGGCTTTGCTGAACTCTGTTGAGGCTTTGCCCTTAGCGTTACTAGCAACAAAAAGTATGTCAGCATTTTGTTAACCTTAGATGTACTTCAGATCCCTGATGAAGATGTGCTTTTACCTTATCATGAATGCTGAACACTGTAACCAGTCATGTTCTCATAGAATATATTCATCTAAAATTAAGCTAATACTTCTTTGTATCTTAGTTATGAAAGCTGAGTTTACCGAAGGATTTTTTTATTAAGCCAAATTTACAGAATCACACAGAATCACACAGAACTATAGGGGCTGGAAGGGACATCGAAAGATCATCGGGTCCAACCCCCCTGCCAAACCAGGTTCCTCAGAGCAGGCTGCCCAGGTAGGCATCCAGACAGGCCTTGAATATCTCCAGAGATATCTAGTATCAGTCATGCCTGTGGTTTGTTTAATTTGCCTATTTTACACTTTTCTAATGTTCAAAAGACATCAGTGAATCATCAGTGAATCTCTAAACCTAAGAAGGTGTATGAAATATTCCTTTCTTACTGGAGGAAGATGAAATCTCATTCATGAGATGAAATGCTCATTTCTTGATGGAAATTCCTAGAGGAAGCTGCATTGAAATGTTCAGTTCTCACAGGGTGACCTGTATTTTCGTACATTTTCTACAGTTTAGCAGTGGTGTTTTTTTTTGTTTTGTTTTGATTTTGTTCTTACTGGAGTTTTTATTGGAGTTGAAAGCCCCATGATCTGTAACCCAACTGTCATTTCAGGAAGGAAACAGGCTGCCTGCTTTTCCCAAGAGCTGGTCAGTCTTTCAAAGTTTCCAGGTTATAAGGATATCCTGTTGCTGAGAAAAATTTAATAAGGTACTAGGTCATCCTTCTATGTTCCAGATATTTGTGGTAGATGTTATATGAAAGAAAGGTAAGCAAGTCCAACTTTTCTCTGTGTTTGCCTGTTCTCCCGGGGCAGAATCCTTGGCATTGACCTACCATGACCTTTACTTCCTTATACATTTATCAATGCTGCTTCCAGGTACAATTCTCAGTGCTTAGAGCCTTTAACCAGCTAAGATCATTTTGTGCAATACAACTGCAATCATTTGGGCTGGAACAGATAAGCACAGTACCCTAGAGACATTTTATCAGATTAACAATGCACTAAGTGTATGTTATCAACAAAATAATACAAGCTATTCATATTTACTCATCAGTAATTCACTAATAAAATGCATTGAAACCTGCTAATTAAATAGCAAACTGTTAATTATAAAATGACAGCAGTTGAGGTACTTCAAGTAATTTTAAGACCATTTCCTATCTTAGAAAAATACTGACTCTGTGAAGAATGAACAATATCATTCTAGAAAACTTTTTTTTTTCTTTTTCCTAGTTTCTCTGGAGGAGTAGTGAATTTTAAAATATTAAAGACTATAACAACTATAAAGACTTTTGTGGCATTGATGCCACAGATGGAAACTCAGAATGATTATATCTGACAATCCAATAAAGTAAAGCAAGCATCAAAAAACTTGCAAACAATATCAGATAATACTCGTTTTGCCTCTGTAACTGCCAATTGATCCTGATTTATAGTTTCACGGAGTCACAGAATCAGAGTGGTTGAGGCTGGAATGGACCTCCAGAGGTCATCTGGTATAATCCTCTGCTCAAGCAGGGCCATCTATAGCTGCTTGCACGGAACCATGTCCAGATGGTTCTTGGATATTTTCAAGCATGGAGATTCACCACCTCTCTGGGCAACCTGTACAAGTGCTCAGTTACACACACAGTGTTTATGATGTTCAAACAGAACCTTCTGTGTGTCAGATTGTGCTCACTGTCTTTTGTTCTGCCACTGGGAACCAATTGAAATAGCCTGTCTCTCTCTTCTCACATCCTCTCACATCAAGTATCTATATACATTAATAAGATCCTCCCTGAGCCTTCTCTATTCTGGTCTGAGCAGTCCCAGCTCTCTGCATTTCCTCATATGCTCCAATTCTTTTATCATCTTTGTGGCTCTTCATTGGACTCAACTAGCTCCATGTCTCTCTTGCACTGGGGAGCCCAGAACTAAACACAGTACGCCAGGTATGGCCTCATCAAAGCTGAGTAGAGGGGACCTCACAAACTCTTCCTCGTTTGTGAGGCAAGACTCCTCCTAATGCAGCCCAGGACACCATTAGCCTTCTTTGTAGCAAAGGCACATTGTTGTAACCAAAACAAAAAAAAGTAATTTGAACATATATTACAAAACGATGTCCTCATGAGCCTTGTTAGCATTTGGCATCTTTTTTCTGTTTTCTTTATTTTCTCTGTTAAAGAGAAAATTGAAAACAACAACAACAACAACAAAACTATGTGTCTTTATTTTTAATTAAGAGAGTTATGGGAGGGTAAAAAATAAGGTAATTTGGAGGATTTGATATTAAGATATAAAGCATAGAGTGTGGATGCTTTCCTTCCAGGATCCTGAGCCCTAAAAGTAAGTATCCACAATTTTTCTTCTTTTTGAAAGGAAACATAAAAGTATAAAAAAGAAAGATGAGTAGTGCATTAGCATGTAACTAATGTCCTTTTAAAATTATCAATGTCAAATTATAGTGTGAAAAGCTCAAATTTCACTTTAGGTTCTCTGTGTAACTTAATTCTACTATCTTATACATGCAATATGGCATGTATGTTCCTTAATTTTATGATGATATATTTTTATAATAACATCATTGCATGGATTTATACTAACAAGTTTTTGCTTTTCTTTTTCTCACCAATCCCTTCTCAAAGGTTTGAAGAGTAGCATTTCATTTTTAAAGAAAATCAAGAATATCCATAATGGAAATGGGGGAACTCAGCAGTTCAAAGGGAAAAGGCTGGATGGAGAGGGGATTTGTGCACCAGCTAGTAGGACAGTGATTGTGCAAGAGGGAGGGTAAGAGGAAGTGTTCATGGAGAGGTCCAGTTCACTGGAATGTTGAGAAAATCCTGTATGAAATTACCAGAGTTACAGAAACATTACGGGAACATTCAAACAGATGTAGCTTTCTTTCGCTCCCTCTCTCCCTCTTTTTTTTTTTTTTTTTTTTTTTTTTTTTTTTACTTCATCTATTATCTTGTTCCAGCTAAAGAGCAAAATGATAATTTCAGAGTTTTATTCTACAAGGTCTATGCAGTCATTTACTGTGGCCATCAAGCATCTCTGACTAGTGATAGAAAGCCACAGTGTCCACAAAGCGAGACTAGACAGTCTAATTTTCATGTATAAGTTAATGAGCTGAGAATTAGTCCTTGGTTCTTGCAGCAGAAAGCTTCCATTTCAGTTAAGCAGCAACATTCACAACCTGAACACTGAAGGGCTGCCAAGGTATGTATGTCCCAGTCAGGCCCAGGGAAACTCAAATATACCAGTATTTTGCATGTGGGAGCACAACACAGCTTCTTAAAAAACACATACTAGATGCAACAGAGCAATTTGTGGCTGTGCAACAGACAGGCTGGGTTCTCCAGAAGATCATGTTTGTTATTACTTGTACCATTGTTTAATGAGTATCAGAGTATTAAAGCCATGGGACAAAATTCTTATTTATTTTTTTTCTCTTGCTTGCAGTACAGCAAATAACTAGTTATATTATATATGTATTCAACTGTATTAATCACATTTGAATACAACACAACTGTTGTTCCTGCAATAAAATATAGTTATGGAAACTAATAAAGGTGGGGTTTTATTTTGTTTGTTTGTTATGTACTAGAGAAGCACAGTAGATCATTCAATACCTAAAATTTCTCCAAAAATTCAAGAGATTTTTACATTGCTAAAGAATACTGCAGACTATATTGGCATGACTTGTGGGTCCATTAATTACTATATAGAAGAAAAAAAAAAAAAAAGCCTTGGGAATTAAGCATAAGTATTATTCTTTACTGATATATATTTTCAAACAAAGTAGAGGATTTTTCTTCAAAACAAAAAGAAACTGTATTGAGTTTCAAAAAATGTATTTTATTATAGAAATGAAGCAAACTGAGGCACCTCACATGTAGCACGGCAGACAGATTCCATTTTTACAAAACAGTTAAAAAGCATCAGTACTCCAGAAAAGCTAAATGTGGCACATGAGAAATTCTGTTAGACCCTAGAGGAGATCAGAGTGTCCAGTCTTGGATTTGACCCCATCATATCTGGAGATAATGCTTCCATTTCAAGGTTAGCTGATACCCTCTCTCTGTACTAAATACATTCTAGTCTGCCATGAACCCCGATGCATTTCCCCTTGCTGGAGTCAAGTCACACAACTCTGCTTCCACTCAGGGTCACTAATCTACAGCAACAGCCCAAGCCTACTCAGGAAAATCCTATCAGACTGCTTTTTGCCTGCAGTTCTTATTTTGTAATCTTTGAGCAAAAGGGAATCTCATGATGTCTTCTAACAGTATTAAAAAAATATTTTTTTTCACGATGACAAGTTTTTTTCTTTTTTTTCTTTTTTTTTTTTTTTTTTTTTTTAATGAAGACTGGTAAAACCTCTGTACCTCCTGCACATAGGGAGGAGATGCCTGGCATTAAATTTGTGAGAACAAATAGAAATTGGAGTATATAATTGAATTTTCAGATTCAGATATTCAAAGGTCTCAAATAAAATCGATATGACTTAACTTTATATACAAAGTAATGACTGTAGAGGACCATAGGAGGGAATTTCATGGTCATAAAAAACAAATCTAGAATCTTAGGAGAATTTAAGTATAAATTATTGACACAATGTGTAAACATGAGAAGCCAAAACCAAAAATTTACATTTAAAAATAGTGAAATATTTAATGAAAAAGACAACTCTAGGGGAATAGTGACTTTATCCAAACAATAGCAACAACAACAACAAAAAAGTCTTGAAGGTTCATACACCTCCCATTTGATACAAAAGACTATTAGCATTTTGTTATCCATGATTCTCTCCTATTTGATGATATGTGCTAATAATCTGTTGTTGCTAAGGGATGTTGCTAAGCAAGGAAAGGTGTACAGCAGGTCAGCTACCTCTTCACTGACAACTTCTAGCATCAGTTATTTTTGTGAACTACAGATTCCATTTTTCTAAATGCTCTGCATATTTTTTGAGATAAAAGAATATTTATCACTATAGTACAATTCAAACATGTAAAGACTGAAATCTTGTGGAATTATCTCTTTTTCATTAAAACCTAATTTCTATTCTTCATCATTGCTGTGCGCTCATCTGAAGGTAACAACCATAGCCTGACCTAGTTTTGTTCAGTTCTGACCAAATTATATGAGAAATGTGGGTATTCTTGGCAAAGAAACATTTATTTTTTTTATGTCGATGTGCATTATTTGACCAATCACTGTTTCATTTTATTTAAAGTAGGATAGTTAATTTTAATTGGGAAAAGTAACAAAAAAATATTGCCTTTCAACAAAAGAGAAAATTAAGAACCATTAAAAAGATGCAATAGGAAAATGTGTGTAACATTATATAGAAACATTAAATAGTTTTTTAAACTACAGTCATTCTAGAAATATTAATAAATACTTATTTGGAATTAAATACCAAATAAATATTTGAATCCATGTTTTAAAAGGAAGCTTTTATGCTATATTCTTTCCAATGTGTATCTCAATTAGCAGTGTACACCAATGTGTAACTGAAACAGATTGGTAATGTTTCTAAATTTGCATATATTGTAAGCATAAAGACTCATTCTTCTGTAAATTTTGAATGGTGGCTAGAATAATTTATGTTGCCAATTCCCATTTTGTGACTGCAAGCCAAAAGGTTCACAAGGGAGTATAGGATATAGGACATAGGATTTAGGTTCAAAAGGGAGAAAAAAAGCTCTAAAATTCTCACTGTATTTTTCTGACTGCTATAAGTCATTTGAAGCCTGATATGAAATGGTTAGAGTCACTGTACTATCAACAAAGTATATTTGAGCTGTTGCCTCAAAAAACACTTCACAACACCATTATGTCACTTCACTACACCATTATGAGCATTAGTGTTCTGTGAAAGGTATACACATTTAATACATGGTGATCAACATCGAGTATTCAAAAATGTTTTTCTTTTATTTATACATGTATACATGTATATATATATAAAGCCCCTAAGCTTTGTTTCTCTAAATCAAGGTGTATCTGGCTTTTTCAAACTATTTTTAGTAATTTATGTCGTGATCTATAAAAGAAATACCAGTTAGGGTCAAATTGAACTAAAGCTATCTTCCAAAACAAAACAAAACAAACAAACAAACAAAAAACACAGGGTGAGGCTTTTCCTGAAGAATAAAGAGAAACACTGGAAAATAAATAACACATTCAGTTTTGAATGGTTTAAAAAAATGTCCAGAAATATTTGTCCAGATAATTATTTATTTCCATTGTCTAAAATTAGGTAAAATGACTTGCAATGGACATTTTTTGCTAAACAGTACAGGTGAAGAGCTAAGTGCTTGCAGCTCCAAAGGCTTAGCAAACTTTTTTCTTGAAGACACCAAGTGAGAAAATTCCCATCTCATGTTCTCAAGGCAGGATTTGGCAGCTGAATTTTCTGAAATACAGGAAAAAAAAAAATTGTCTACTTTTTAACTCCTTTCTTCCTTTTGACAGAATCATACTGCTGGTAGATACCAGCAGTATGAATCTACCACTGGTAAATTCATACTCATATTAGTATAAATGTTCCTACCAATGAATACAATACTAAGTTCTGATCAGGTTTAACATGTCATAAGAATACTTAATGATAGTGCATGAGCATTGAACAACTGAACTGCAGCATATAAAACCCCAGAGATCACTTGTTACCATTTTCATCCAGAGGGGGAACTGCAATGATGGTTACCTGTAAGGGTGATTACCTACAACCTTTTCAGGCTCTTAGGGAAACTTATATATCTTAAACTTATTTTAACTTTCACATGGAATTAACTGCATGTCTTCAGAGAGAGCTGGATCAGCACAGGTATACCTTTCAGGATTCACCCTTTCCTGAAGGCTTAAATTGGACTTTGTTGCTTATTTTCACTCCGTGTAGATGCTTGTTTGCATTTAATTTCATAAATAATTACAGTTGAGGAAAATTTTTATTTTTGACAGCTAATTAGATTTTTCAACCATGGTGGTAGGCAGCATATTAATTCCCTACAATGCCATGGAAAAATAAATAAATTACAGTTTCCCAGTAAATCCATGCCTGCAGTGAAATAAAATAAAATAAAATAAAATAAAATAAAATAAAATAAAATAAAATAAAATAAAATAAAATAAAATAAAATAAAATAAAATAAAAGTTCCCAAAGTAGGAGATGCTGCTCTTTTGACACATTTAAGAGGCTACACGGTAAAATACAATGCTAATAAAGTTATATAAATTAACATAAAATAATCATAATGTAACTAAGAGATGGAAGAGATGGGGAAGTATAGCAACTGTTGTCTTGTACTAGCCCTTCTAGTAGAGCTCACTCCTCTGTGAAGAGCAGAGGACAGCAGTTACTTATAGAAGCTGACACACTGACACACTGGAAGAAAATGATAACTGCACTACTGACATTTATATGAAGAAAGGCTGTGCTAAATGTAGCAAAAACAACAACTACAAAAATTGTTCTGGGCAGCATGAAAA